>NC_134957.1:1515151-1818181 GCF_965638725.1 Aptenodytes patagonicus
TGTTCTTAGCAAACTTCCATATGGGTTGAATAATAGAGGAGGGAGAAATACATGACTGCTGCTTGCAGAGATGAGAGAAAAAAACCACCTGAAGTGGGTCTTGTCACAGAGCCTTTGGAAAGCAGTCCAAAGGAGACTTAGATACCAGCAGGGGGCCAGACTTAATGCCTGTCTCCATAAAGATAAGTGAACCTGAAGGCATAGGTAATTAACTTCCATGCAAATGAGACATAACAGCAGCAAATTTTGGCTCAGTTTGCTTACTCCTGAAATCAGTCAGTACTTTGCCATTGGCTTCATTGGCAGCAGGACCCAGTTCTCAGTTCAATGTGAAGCTCATTTTCATTACCCAGGCACCACACATCACAGCACCCAGGCTGTGCTGCAGGCTGGGTGCCCCGTAACACCCCATGCACCCAGGCTCTAAAGCTGTGCCCAAGGCAGGCTGTGCCCTGGCGTGGGGACAGAGGATGGTGCCATATGTAAATGCATGTCACAGACTGCTGGCCCTTTGCCCTGATACTCAGCATCACCAGGACCAAGTCAACCCCCTCTCGTGGGGTCTCCTAGGGGACTTACTAAGCCCTGGATGGAGGCCATGGAGTCCCTGCAATCCCCTGCCTGGGAATGCACCATTTTTGGCACCTGCATGGCAAATCCCAAAATGTACAAATACCCAAACCAAAGCACAGCCCTCCGTCCTTCAGATGGAAAAAAACCACTTTTTTCCTTATTTGTGTCCCATTTCCTTTGTACATTTCTTCTTTGCCAATGCCTCCAAAGTTTTCCCTCTCGGATTTTGCAGCGATCCCAGTTCCCACCAACAGCAGCTAGACTGGCAGCCCACGAGGGAGGTGGGACTTAGCAAACAGCACTTTTAAGGTTGTGCCTAAAACTGGATATTTCCCTGGCAACATGGAGAACTTGGTACATCTCATGACTTGCAGCGTGCATGGATTTCCTCACTGTAGCATCAGCCCAGGGAGCTGCAGGGAACTGGCTGGAAATGGTAATTCCTCCAGCTGCCGCAAGCATCCAAGCACCTCTGGCCCAGCACAGGTTGAGGCTCACTGCTATGCACTGAACAGCACCTGGGGGGACACAGCCCCCTGCAATGGCTTGTGTCCTACAGAAGGACAACACAAAAGCCATTATACTTGTAATGCTCTTCATCCCAGCACACAGCAATGCCATAAAATGAAGAAAACATAGCAGCAAAGCACAGCTTGAATTCATTTCCACTTGAAAAAAATGATACATAGTTTTACTTCAAGGACTTTGAAACCACCAAGCAACTTGGCTTTTAGTAGAGCGAAGCCAGCGTGAAACACGGACCCCAAATCTTAAAACTATACAAATGGAAAACTCAGGCATGTCCTCGCTAGGAAATTTGCCCCAATTCCCACAGCACAGCTGGAAGTGGAACAACATCTCCTGACCCAAGACAAATTACACAGAGGCCTTGACCTTTGGTAATGAGTCCCAGCTTCCCAAGCTATGGTGTCACAGGCAGTGGCAGTAAATTTGTATTTGGAGTCAGTGTTTGTAGGGAAAAATGCATGCAGTGCAACCAAATTAATTAGAAAACATAAGAACTGACATGATGTACAAGAAATGAACAAAAAGGAATCCAAAATCATCTCCTTTGCTGCTTCTCGCTGAAGATGTTTTAGCATATTGTTCTTCAATACAATTCAAATTATCAGCTGGTAGAACAATTATCTACCTAAAAGATTTAACCATGATTAAAGTCCAAACAATCTGCTGAACAAACACCTACTCAGCCTCACTTGAACTGAATTTCAATTCCCCACACATTTAGTGCTTTACCTACAGATTTTTGTGGTGCTCAGGCTAGCAGGGTACTAGACAGCATCTCTTACCCTCCTACACGCTATTTACAATTCATCACATCATTACCAGGAGGGCCAGCGCATTGGTTGCATTTCTTTGGCCTGGCCCGGTCCATGCAATTAGCTCATACTGTGTTTCAGGGTCCCATCTGTACGCGGTTTATTTCGCTCCCAGCGTAAAATCCAGGAAAGCCTAAAACCACGTTGGTGTGCACACAAGACATAAACTGCAACAAAACAACAGGGCGCTCCAGCTATTTCTCTTAGAGGTACTGCAAAATCCCCCACCAATGCCTTGATGAATACATGTATTCAGCAGACTGAAATGGAGGTCAGGAGCACTGAAATTCCATTTTCAGAAAAACAGCAAGAGCAGATAGTAGAGGGAAAACAGGCAAAAAGGTGTGTTTACTGTACTGGGGAGAGGCAGCGCTTTCAGCTACGCTTTAAGACCAGGGCAGCATCCCACAGCTAAGGGGATGCTCGCTCTTCCATGCCTGGGGCTGTTGCCTGCACTCACCTCATTACACTGGTGCAGCAGTATTGACCATTATTTCCAACTGCCCATAGCTCACAGCTGGGTTTTGGGGTTGGCTTGCTTTCTTTTTGTTTTTTCTTTTTTTCTGATAACTTGCAAATTAATGAAACATCAACAGAAAAGCCTAGGGAGTGCATAGAGAGAGGGAAGCAGGCTCACCTTTGCAATAGCTGAGGAAAAAAGGCACAAGGACTATCAGCAGCACAGCAGGGCATCCAGGGCTTGGCGGGTCTGCTTAAAAGGATGTTTTAGGGACCCAACCCTACTCTCACTACCTTCGTGATGCCAACGGCGCCCCAAGGACAGCAGGTCCCAGATGGGGTAGGGGTCTCAGCAATGTCAGCAGGAAATTGTCCAGAAGGTTTTCACTGATGTTCTGGAGTTTAAATTGATGTTTTCATTAAAATAGAAATGGGCAGAGAGTGCCCCAATTTCAGCCACACTCTGTTCATGTTGGGATTTTAAAAAGAGTTTGTTTCAAGGAGGATGGAAGGTCCCAGTGTTTTCATATGGAATGTAGTAATCTTCTGTTTTAATACAAAAAGCACTTTTTCAATAAGAAACATTCTATAAATATTTTTAAATCTTGCAGTCACATAAAAAATTACTTTTTTTAGTTCATATCACAGAAAATTTAGAAGCTTTGACTTCATTCTGTTACAAGAAATTATGTATTTATTAATTGAAACTGAACAATAGTTAGTGAAAGTAACAGTTTCAGTTTCCTTTTATTAAGATCCTGAATAATCAAACTGTGAATTCAGGAGACTTTGAAATGAGGTGGTATAAGCTGGATCCACTGCTCAGAATCAAAATCACTATGTCCACTTTACACATTGTAGGATTCTTTTGTTACTTTGTTTGAAATTTGAACACCAACTCCATGTCTTGTAAATCCTACTTTGCTTTGAGGTCATTCCAGCTGTTCGTTTACCTGATATATTCACAGCTTCTATGCAAGTGCTCTGCCATGATGAAAGGAAGAAAGAAGAATGATCAAAGACAAATTTTCCTGCCCTTTGTACTTCGTAGTGTCTAAACAATTAGATATTTTGTTTACTGAATAGAAACTATTAAAAGATACTCATTTCTTACTACTATAAACAAGATAGAATATTATTACCCTTACGTTAGTGCACTGATTGAAACAGGACACATCTGCAATAGCTGTAGGCAGGTATCGTGTTCAATACTCACATTTAATTTTTTTCTTTTTATTTCATTATCACTAAGCAAATTATAGGATAAAACTCTTATAAGTAGGCCACTATTATACACCAGTGAAAGATAAACCTGAAATGTGTATGCAGTGTATTAATTGTGTAGACTTAATGATGAGTATTACTACAGAAGTAGCAATTTTTTCTAACTCCACTTAATTTGGTGACTAAAGCAGCACTTATGATGGATCCATTAGCTCGGTGCAGAGGACATGTGCCCACATGTTTTTTGTTCTTTACAGTGCAGACAATTTAATCAAATCAATGAGTTGATAACAGGAATGACTAGCTCAGATTTTTGGCTGGGTGAACTCAAAGACTTCTTTGTATTCTTATGGAGGTGCAAGGAAACAATTGGCTTAACTCCACTTCGATAAAGTCATACAGTAATTTTTTGCTATTCTATTCAAAACTTGCTTTATAATGCTTTTAAATTATTTGATTAAAAGATCTTAATGAATACTATTAAATAAGAAACAAACTTCTGAAAATGCATGAATGGATTTATATAACATTATCTATTACCGCAGAAATGAAGTGAGAAAACTTCAAGCCCTCAAAATTTTCCTTTCATTAATGATGGTGAAATCACAGTGAAGGAGTGAGAGTCACAATGCACCCCACCGGGATGGAGAATGGTGAGGAAAAATCTTCCAGTCCCATTATTACCAAGGCAGATACAGCTGCCTCAACTATCTAGAAAATACAGAGCTGCCTCCTAAAGCTAAAGCCCTGTGCTAAGGGGCTGTCAGGATGGGGAGGTACTTTCCAGCAGTCGAAGAAAAATCTAGAAAAATTCTTAGAGCTCCCATTATAAACCACAGCCCTCTGAGCTAGATCCAGATAATCACTGGTGGGTACCTAAACACCAGCGGCTCCTGCAGAGCCCACACACAGCTGTCCACACGTGCCGTTATCTGCTCATCATGAGGTATCTGACCTTAGAAATCGTATTCCTATTTTCAGTTTAAAAATTTTTCAAATTATAAAGCTGAACAGGGCAGGTAAGTGCAGACACACTCAGGCATCTACTCAGGCAAGTTGCAGCTGGGAAGAAACCTTATACTCGGGTAAGTAAGTGCAGCATGGGAGTTCAAGTCAAAAGAAGACGGGCCATGCAGCAAGTCTTTCTTCAAATGTCTTTTCACAGAGCCTTCATGAGAAATTTAAATGGAAACTTATTCAGAGAGCAACAGAACTCGTAATCTGGCGATGCCAAAACAGCTACACACCCCAGCAAAGCCACAATGCCAGGAGCCACTCAGCACTGTCAGTGCCATGCAGGGCACCCAGCTTGGTCATCACAGCTGAAACAATGCGAGGATGTCACCCGCAGCTGAGGTGACTTTGTTCTTCCCATGAAGAGGCTGCAACAACCCCTCTGTCCCAGCTAACAGCCCCCCATGGCAGTGGCCACGTTCAATCACCCGTTTCCAGAGGTCCCGCAAGAGCTCTGCAGATCCTTTCGGAAAGGACTGATGCATTTTAACAGGCAATTTCTGCAGAAAGGGCCAGCCTGCCTAGCAGAGGCCTGAAGCAGAAGACAATTTTATAACCACGTGTACTAAACAGCATCCTAATGAGTGACGGCAGAAGAAGACGAGAACCAGCGCTCCTCCTTGCCACACACCAGCCTTCCCCACTGAGGCAGATGCGGCTGACCTTTCCGTGGACAACAGGCGAATGAACCCATCAATTTGTCCAATAAATGATTTAAATGCATTAAATTAAGAGTTTTACAGCAGTGAAATGTCAATATGCCAATAGGCACTGGTGGCTTTCCATATCACTAAACAACACGTACGCATCCAGAAAATGTCACTGTCTTGTGGCAAGAGCCAACAGGCGTTCAAAAGATGTTTATTTAGAGACCCATGCAGCCACACATCACCATGCTCATCAGCACCTGCCACCACACATGGTTCAGCCTAGGAAGACACCAGCAAAGAGCAGGGATAATCCACTGCTGAGGGCAATAAGAAATACAAATGCAACCTGGGCTTACTGCAGCTATTGAGCTAACTTTGAAGCATTTTAGAAAATGCTGAAGTGCTCATACCAACACAATGTTATGCCATGGGTGCATCAGCTGAAAACAGAGAAGATTAAACTGACAGTCTATATTCTGATTTATGACATAAAAATGGCAGGATCTTTACTCATTGGGCTTGATAAATAGTTATGCTGCTTGACTTTTTAATTAAATTGTGAAGACTATTTATTATATGACCATAAATTTTTTGTGTAACTAGTTATGGTATTGAGGGATCTGAGAGCAAAAGCCAAATGAAATAAAAGCTAATAAAAATGTATTTTTTTACCATAAAATCAATAGTAATTTAAGCATGCTAGGGGTCAGAATTCTATTTGAGAAAGATTGATCATCTCACAGGAAAAATTTTTAAACATTTGGCTGGTTTCTTCCATTGTCCTAGAATTGCCTTCTTTTGGAGAACCAACAGCAAAATGTCAAAACATGTTGGTTTTAAAATGCTGGGCTTTGAAGATCACCCACATTTGTGCATATCAGGCAAGTGTTGGGGAATATATATCTAAACAAAACTTCCCGTAAGCTTGCTAAGAAAGGTGAACGCACCACGATGGCATACTACATATTTACATGTGGCAACAAAAGTAATCTGTAATACCTATTTTCCCCACATATGAACTCAATACTAGGTAATAAAAATCAATACATCACAGAAGAGGATCTACAGGCACAATTACGGATCCGATTTTGTACCACTGGTATAAAAAAATCTGTTAACTTACAGTAACGTTAGGAGACTTTCATGCCAGTTGGATGACAGAAAACTGCGAGGAAAAACTACAGCTGAAGGAAGCTAATTATGGAAAATCCTGTATAACATAACGCTTAACACAGAAGTGAGTATAGCTTCCACACTTTTCTGCATTACAGATGTACAGATTTGTTTAGGTAGATATCCCAGAACAGTAAAGAGAAATGTGAGCATAAAAATATTAGATTTCTGTAAAGAAAATAAGAAACAGCAAGCTAGCACTGGTTGGGAATGCCTCCCTTTCCTTCAGCATATCCTCACACATACGCAGGGATCTTCCCCACAAGGACCACGTCTTGACAGATACAACAGGTTCAATATAATTTCTTATTTATGTGCACAAGTAAATAGAAAGAGCCGGGGAAAACTTTACATCTTATGAAATATTAGATATGCAAGTCTAGGGAGTGAAGCTTACAGGGTCTCAGCTCATTTAGTCTTTGACAGGAACACTGAAATCATTACCGCACTAAAGCCTGGAAGCCGTGATTTATG
Source organism: Aptenodytes patagonicus (assembly GCF_965638725.1). Lineage (NCBI taxonomy): Eukaryota > Metazoa > Chordata > Aves > Sphenisciformes > Spheniscidae > Aptenodytes > Aptenodytes patagonicus. The sequence continues at coordinate 1,522,059 of NC_134957.1, forward strand.
GGAACTGTATTTGAAAGCAAACCAGCTCAGAGCACTCACCTTTCCCTGGAAGCCATTTCTTGGGTTTGTCTAATACTTTCTATTAGAAATTATGCCTGCCACCTATTTCTGAGAAGGTCTTACACCTCTGCCGTTTGCTGCCAGACACTGAAATTCAGCAGAGAGAAAAGCCCCCAGCTAGACAAGTACTTTTTCTTGGGTTCGTTCTGTTTGGGGCTGCTCATGTTCCTTCTGCTCCTGGTGCCAACAGCAATATTTTTTTGCAGCCTATCAAAACAGTGATTAAATCCAAGACTGCAATCTAAAGTCAGCCCTCAGCAGCCCCAGAGAGCCCCAGCGGAGGCAGCCGGGTCCTGCCTGCACCAAGGGTTTCAGCAGGCACCTTGCACGGGGAGGGATGGGAAAGATGCAGGGACTGAGCCCAGCAGCACACCCCACCCCCTCAGTGGGATTAATGTGCTCCTGCAACAAACCCATCCGAGGGCCTCACTTCTCCGTGGGCACTGGACCAGCAACGCTTTGCACACAGCCTCACCTCCCCTGTATGGCCCACATCTGTTGCACTGCTTTTTACAGATTCCTGCCTGATCTATATTGCAACAGAGGAGCCCCAGCCATGCCCATGCAGTTTTCCCAGCTCACCCTCCACGGAGAGGTGTCTGAGATGTGAAGGGGGGTGGCAGCGAGGCAGCATCCCCCACAGGGGATGAGGGAAGGAATACATTTGTCAGCTGAACCTTCTTCCGAGATGGACAGAGGATGCTGCTGGTAGCTTGGAGGAGGGCTGCACAACAAGGCAGATGCAGAGATAGAAGTAGTCAGAGGAATGTTAATTTACCAGCAGGCAGAGACAAAACCTGCTACTGAGGAGACAATTATTATCTCTGCATGAAAAGGAGGGTCTGGAGCTTGTAAATGTCTAGAACACACCTTCACAGCCTCTCAGACATGCCACCTGTGGCAAATTATTTGTCAAGAGCCCCAGTGCATGTTGTAGCCCAGCCCTGGGTGCTGAGCACACCCCAAACCCTTGGGCCCGCGCATCAGCTCTGCACTGCTGCTCTTGCACTGAGATGTACATGAAAGCAAATCCACTTGGAGCTGTATACCTTTCCCAGGCCACAACACACAAAAGCCCAGACCTACTCACTATCTCTCCAAGGTGTTATTGCAATAACAAAATAAAGCAGTAATTTGCTTTTGTGGAAAGCAAAGCGTATTTTATTGCAACATCAGAAAGCATTGACTTTTGCAAAGATGAAAAAGCACCAGCCTAACAGAAAGCGATGCTGTAACTTCCTGAGCTTCTCTAATGTTTGTGATTCCTCCGGCAGAACCTGTGAGAAAGCAAAGATTTTGCATTATGCAGGCCATATTCTTTCACTAATACATCTCATTCAAAGGCAAATTGATGTACTTCTAAATATTTTGAAGATATTTCTATATCCATACTTGCATTATTGTGTATCTTTCTCCTCCTTACAAACTTAATAGTGCTAATTAAGTTTAAAAAGCTGTGCAAGCTGGATCGGTGAGGCTTAAAAATGTTTTGGCCGATTAGGTTTGGAAAGATGCCTTGCTTTAAAAATATTTTCCTTGTCCCTGTGCATAGAGCCAAAGGTGACTCCACTTTGCAGCATATTCCAGCTGAACTCCAGATAAGTAAGTGGGCTGCTGGTACAATAGGAGCTCCTAGAGAAGATGCGCATTCAGATACCACGTACCTTCCTTTCCTCCTAGCCCCCATTTCACGTTCCTTACACAAGCCAAGAAGTCATGTTTGTGCATGCATAAAGTCTCACGGAGGGACATTTCAGCACAAGCTTTGCAGAATTTGCCCTTTACCACCTGCTACAGATGTTTAAAAGGATACGTGCAAGCCAGGATTCCAAGGAAAGTGGGTGTAGAAACCCAGGACTCTCAGCATGCCAACTGGCAAAGCAACAAGGAAGGGTCATACATCTTGGCAAAAGTTCTGTGAAACATTTCATTTTCAATGAATCGGCATTTTCAAAGGAGAAAGTGCTTAATCAGAATATTCCCTTTTAGCTCTAATGTGAAGATACACCACAATAGTTTGAATTGCAACAAATCCCTCAATAAAAAGTGCTGAGCTAGCAGGGCTGTTTGCCTGAAAGGTTATATGAAAGATTTGTACAAACACCATCAAAAATGAAATTACGTGTTAGCTTCTGGATTATAATTAATCCCTCTGGAAATAATCATTTATTCAATCAACAAAATAAGATCAGTTACATTAACCTTGAAAGATCTACTAACAGCTACTCTCCAAGCTTCACACACATAGATGATGAGGTTTAGCACCGACAGTTCCCAGAATCTGTTTCCTCACTCTATTTTCACCATAAAACAGTGAAAAATATCCTCAGGCCTTTTTACTGTTTTGCTTACATGGAATGAAATAATATGGAAGCTAATTTTCTTCTCACATGCCCATGTTTATCTCAGGCTTGACTTCAGCAGAGTTGCTGTACTTCATGTAAACATGTAAACATGTACGTATGTAAACATAAGTGGGAAACTTATGGGAAATTGCACACAGGGATGCAATTTCTCCGTACAGCACTATGGATTTTTAGAAAACTTAATTCAAAGTGCGTACTGGAGTTGGGTCCTGGTTTGAGATACATGTACAATTTTTTCAGGCAGTCAGGAGACCTTCCCAAATTTGGGCAGCACCAGGTATCTCCGGTCAGACCCAGCACAGGCTTTGGACTCCTTATGCCCCCAAAAACACCACGGATAAGGGACTTGCAGTGTTTTCAGCTGAGCTGAGCTCAGCACAGCTCTGCTGAGCTGCAGAGCAGATGGAGAGAAGGCTGGGAGAGGGACTTTTTGTTTTCTTTTATTTTCTTTTATTCTCCCTATCATCCATAATTTAATTTAAAATACACCAGTGTGGTGTATTTTTGTCTCAAGAATAATTCTGACCAGAGACCATAGCTTCCTATGGAAAGTGTCACGCTGTGGTGTCCTTTGATTCATGTTGTGCTGCTGCTCCCCTGCAGGTGATGCTGTACCTTCCCACACTGCAGCAAATGCCTGCAAAATGAGAGGCTTTGCAGCAATCCCAAGCTCAGCATGGCCATTTCTGGAGTGCGGCCATTCCCGGCGCTGGAGCAGTTCATCAGCACCAAATGGATGAGCACTGAGATCTTGGATATAGCCCATCTTCATGTGAGCAGCATACACAGCTCAGTGAGCTGGCTGGTGGGAAAGGCAAGGACATTCCCTCAGCCATCGCCTGTTTCTGAGTCCTTGATTTTTTCTCAGAAGGGAAATTCAGAACAAATGAAACAGAAAAGGTGATTCAGATCCCCTGGCAGGTAAAAACTACAGGAACATCAGAGCTTTTTGCAAAGCGAGGTCCGTACCCTGCCAGAGCTCCATGAGTGCTCCAGCGGAATACACCAACAACAGAAATTGCCAAGAAAGGATGGTTCAAGAAGAGCCAATGACCAACTGGAAGGCAGCACAAAGCTGTGGTGTACTGCAGCCAACCTTCAGCTACACTCACAAAATTGCAAGTAGTCAGCTTTGCTCAGTATTCCTGTAAAGTAATAGCATTTAGCTACTGGCTATGAAGTACCAGGATGACAAGGTTTCCTGGAGAGCTGGAATTACCTGGGAAATGTTCACCAAAGTCCAGATCCGTAGAAGGGTTTGAGTGCTGGATTCCATTTTAAGCATGGTACACAGGGAGAGCAGGTTGCCACAGGAAACCTGCATGGTAACATACAGGAGCTGCCTGCAAAGACGTGGAAGAAAAGCAGATGTCTCCTGTTGGCCAAGACTTGGCCGAAGCATTCACATGTCCAGGTGCAAACTGTAAATATTGAAAAATGTTGTACCTACAGACTGGCAGTGCCACTGGAGACAGGCAGCATCTGAGCAGAGAGCTGAATTTCAGCCCTGAAGTCCAAGCCCAAAGGCTCAGCTCTTGGGTGCTCAATCCAGCTCTGACTGAAGCCAACAGGGAAGTTCATTCCAACACAGTAAGAAGCGAATTTGCTGGTGTTTATATTCATAAATATATAATTAATATTTCTGAAAGATTCATTCTGGGAGCTCTGGAGAACAGCAACATCAGAAGAAAGCAGACCTGAAAAGAGAAAGGAGAGGTTGAGTCAATAACAGTGTCCTTATCATCCATATACTTAACAACTGCACCTTTCTGTGCCATTTTTAAAAGAAATCACCCTCATTTGCTATCTGTGCATTTGTGAAACACCTTTACTCTGCAATCCTCTAGGAAAGTAATTAAATTTAATAGAATCTGCCCACGTTCTAAAGCTGAGATGGAAAGTACTTGTATTTAATAGAAACTGCAGCTTCTAAGTGATTATGATATTTAATTTGCATTCTCTTTGCTATTTTAACTGCAGCTTTATTAGAACAGCATTGTTGGCTGCAGCGTTTATCTTTTACCATCATTGTCATGATAAGAAAAACATGCAAAGCAGATGAAAAACAGGGAAAATATAAAAAGACAGCACGCACGAGCAGAATAGGCTGAATATTTGTGTTTGGGGAAAAAATATCTCAGATCTCTGCAAAGCCCAAATCCCCATTCACCCTCCCTATGAGCTTCCAGGAAAAGAAAAGAAGATGTAGGATGTTGCTGGCTCATTTCCATACCAATTAAACATCCTTTTGCTTCGGCAGAGAGGGGCAGACAGTCAGCAGGTGAAAACTCAGCCCTCCAGCAAGCTGTGCCTGTTGGCACTGGTGGAAGAGGCTGCTTGCAGCCTGCCCGTTTCCTCCATCCTTAGATGGTGGAACCAGAAATTCCCTTTTCTTTCTCTGCTCTCTCCCTCTCAGGACCCACTAAGCTTTGTGGGTTGGACCTGGTGCCAGATGTCTGTGTTTCTCCAGTTCAAATCCCCAGCCAGAAGATTACGCACGTCTGCGCCGAGAGGATCATCTTGAATTTCTGTTAATGAAATCATCACAAACATCAAGAGACAAGGTTGTAACGCTGGGCCCAGTGCACCCAGAGCATTTAGCAGAGGTGAATCACGAATGGGTGAGAAGGGAGGTGGCTGATGGGGTGGCTGAGCCAGGACCAGGCAGGTGCCCAGAGCCCCTCTGCCCTCCTGAACCCACAGCCTTGCTCCAGCCCCACCAGGCTCAGCCACGGGGATTATTAGGAGTCAGAGGATAAATTACAGAGGCAGAAAGGTGAGCACAAAGGCAACTTGATCACAGACCCCAATAATCACTTTCTGAGCTAGAACCAAAAGGGTATTCACCACTGAAATGGTGAATAATCATAGAGGGTGATAATAATGCTATGTAAACTGAGCTGCAGTCTCAGCATCCACGTTCCCCTTTGCTACCAGTTCAGTACCATTCCCCAGATATTTTTTAGAGCAGCTCTGCCAGCTCCCCAGCATGTTATTCCTCCAAAACTTCTTAAGATGATGATGCCAGTTTGATGCCAGTGCCAGCAATAGATGCCCAGAGCCTGGAGAAGGAACACAGGTCAGCAGGAGAGCGCCTGAAGAGCAGCACAAAGGAACTCCAGCCAGTAAGACAGTTTCATCAGGGGCCCAACTTAAATGCCTCTACGCAAACGCACGTAGCATGGGGAATAAACAAGAGGAGTTAGAGACGTGCGCATGCCTGCAGGGCTATGATCTTATTGGCATCACGGAGACGTGGTGGGATGGCTCCTATGATTGGAGTGCTGGGATGGAGGAACAGGCTCTTTAGGAAGCACAGGCAGGGGAGACAAGGAGGGGGTGTTGCCCTCTATGTCAATGACCAGCTGGAGAGCATGGAGCTCTGCCTGGGCATGGATGAGGAGCCAACTGAGAGCTTGTGGGTCAGGATTAAAGGGAAGGCAGGGACAGGTGACATTACAGTGGGGGTCTGCCACAGGCCACCTGACCAGGAAGACCAAGCGGATGAGGCTCTCTATAGACAGACAGGAGCAGCCTCATGCTCACAATGGACCCCCTGGTCCTCATGGGGGACTTCAGCCACCCCAACATCTGCTGGAAGGACATGTCAGGGCATAAGCAATCCGAGAGGTTCCTGGAATGCATCAATGGTAACTTCCTTCTCCAAGTGGTAGAGGAGCCAACAAGGAGAGGTGCTTGTTCTCACCAACAAGGAGGGGCTGGTGGGGAATGTGAAGCTGAAGGGCAGCCTGGGCTGCAGCAACCATGAAATGGTGGAGTTCAAGATCCTTAGGGCACCGAGGAGGACGTACAGCAAGCTCACTACCCTGGACTTCAGGAGAGGGGACTTTGGCCTCTTCAGGGATCTGCTTGGCAGACTGCCATGGGACAAAGCCCCGGAGGGAAGAGGGGCCCAAGAAAGCTGGGTAATATTCAAGGATCACCTCCTCCAAGCTCAGGAGCGATGCATCCCAACAAAGAGGAAGTCAGGCAAAAACGCCAGGAGGCCTGCATGGATGAACAAGGAGCTCCTGGACAAACTAAAACACAAAAAGGAAGCCTACAGAGGGTGGAAGCAAGGACAGGTAGCCTGGGAGGAATACAGAGCAATTGTCTGAGCAGCCAGGGATCAGGTTAGGAAAGCTAAAGCCCTGATAGAATTAAATCTGGCCAGGGACATCAAGGGCAACAAGAAAAGCTTCTATAGGTACGTCAGGCATAAAAGGAAGACAAGGGAAAACGTGGGCCCTCTCCAGAACGAAATGGGAGATCTGGTTACCTGGGATATGGAGAAGGCTGAGGTACTCAATGACTTTTTTGCCTCAGTCTTCACTGGCAAGCGCTCAAGCCACACCGCCCAAGCCACAGAAGGCAAAGGCGGAGACTGGGAGAATGAAGAGCCGCCCACTGTGGGAGAACATCAGGTTTGAGACCATCTAAGACACCTGAAGGTGCCCAAGTCCATGGGACCTGATGAGATCCACCTGCAGGTCCTGAGGGAACTGGCAGATGAAGTTGCTAAGCCATTATCCATCATATTTGAGAAGTCGTGGCAGTCCAGTGAAGTTCCCACTGACTGGAAAAGGGGAAACATAACCCCCATTTTTAAAAAGGGAAAAAAGGAAGACCCGGGGAACCACAGGCCAGCCAGTCTCACCTCTGTGCCTGGGAAGATCATGGAACAGATCCTCCTGGAAGCTATGCTAAGGCACATGGAGGACAGGGAGGTGATTCAAGACAGCCAGCATGGCTTCACCAAGGGCCAGTCCTGCCTGACCAACCTAGTGGCCTTCTGTGATGGAGTGACTACATCAGTGGACACGGGAAGACCTACAGATGTCGTCTATCTGGACCTCTGTCGTGGTTTAACCTCAGTCGGCAACTAAGCCCAACACAGCCGCTCGCTCACTCCCCTCTGGTGGGATGGGGGAGAGAATCAGAAGGGTAAAAGTGAGGAAACTCATGGGTTGAGATAAAGACAGTTTAATAGGTAAAGCAAAAGCCACGCACGCAAGCAAAGCAAAACAAGGAATTCATTCACTACTTCCCATGGGCAGGCAGGTGTTCAGCCATCTCCAGGAAAGCAGGGCTCCATCACACATAATGGTTACTTGGGAAGACAAACGCCATCACTCCAAACGTCCCCCCCTTCCTTCTTCTTCCCCCAGCTTTATATGCTGAGCATGACATCACATGGTATGGAATGTCCCTTTGGCCAGTTTGGGTCAGCTGTCCTGGCTGTGCCCCCTCCCAGCTTCTTGTGTCCCTCCAACCTTCTCAGTCGGTAGAGCATGGAGAGCTGAAAAGTCCTTGACTAGTGTAAACACTACCTAGCAACAACTAAACCATCGGTGTGTTATCAACATTGTTCTCATCCTAAATCCAAAACACAGCACTGTACCAGCTACTAGGAAGGAAATTAACTCTATCCCTGCCGAAACCAGGACATGTAAGGCATTTGACACGGTCCCTCACAACATCCTTCTCTCTAAACTGGAGAGGTATGGATTTGATGGGTGGACTGTCTGGTGGATGAGGAATTGGTTGGATGGTCATCGCATCCAGAGGGTAGTGGTCAATGGCTCAATGTCCAGATGGAGATTGGTGACGAGTGGCGTCCCGCAGGGGTCCGTATTGGGACCGGTACTGTTTAATATCTTCATCAGTGACATAGGCAGTGGGATCGAGTGCACCCTCAGCAAGTTTGCAGATGACACCAAGCTGAGTGGTGCGGTCGACACGCCAGAGGGACGGGATGCCATCCAGAGGGACCTGGACAAGCTCAAGTGGTGGGTCTGTGTGAACCTCCTGAGGTTCAACAAGGCCAAGTGCAAGGTCCTGCACCTGGGTCGGGGCAACCCCTGGTATCAAGACAGGCTGGGGGATGAAGGGATGGAGAGCAGCCCTGCCCAGAAGGACTTGGGGGTACTGGTGGATGAAAAGCTGGACGTGAGCCGGCAATGTGCACTCGCAGCCCAGAAGGCCAATCGTATCCTGGGCTGCCCAAAAAGACCATGGCCAGCAGGTCGAGGGAGGTGATTCTGCCCCTCTACTCCGCTCTGGGGAGACCCCACCTGGAGTACTGTGTCCAGCTCTGGGGCCCTCAGCATAAGAAAGACACGGACCTGTTGGAGCGGGTCCAGAAAAGGGCCATGGAAATGATCAGTGGGGTGGAACACCTCTCCTGTGAAGAAAGGCTGAGGGAGTTGGGGTTGTTCAGTCTAGAGAAGAGAAGGCTTCGGGGAGACCTTATTGCAGCCTGTCAATACTTAAAGGGGGCTTATAAGAAAGATGGCGGCAAACTTTTTAGCAGGGCCTGTTGCGACAGGACAAGGGGGAATGGCTTTAAACTAAAGGGGGGTAGATTTAGACTAGATCTAAGGAAGAAATTTTTTCCGCTGAGGGTGGTGAAACACTGGCCCAGGTTGCCCAGAGAGGTGGTGGATGCCCCATCCCTGGAAACATTCCAGGTCAGGTTGGACGGGGCTCTGAGCACCCTGATCTAGTTGAAGATGTCCCTGCCCACAGCAGGGGGGTTGGACTAGATGACCTTTAGAGATCCCTTCCAACCCAAACTATTCTATGATTCTATGATGCTATAGCATGGAGCGCAGCGGGTGCACCCTTCGCCTTCACTTGGTAGCAATAGAAAACAAGGTGCCTTCAGCATTTGAAGTCTTCTTTTAAGCAGGTCGGTTCATCTGATCAGAGGCAGACTGGCAACTCAGAAGTAGATTTTGTAGGAGATTATAATGGCAGAGTTTAAATACTTAAAGTTTAAATACTTTAATACTTAAAATACTTTTAATATACTTTATATTTTAAAATACTTTTAATACTTAAAAGTTTAAATACTCTATTTCAGTTTAATTAATTGACTTGCAATTATCCAGCTTAATTCATCCACAGTTCTGTCAGGATGGGACAGAGCATACATTGGCACACCAGAGACACACGTGTGGCCTCAGGAGTGCCCACACTGGCCCCAGTCAGCCCCAGTGACTGAACAGGGACCCAGTCCTGTCAGAACACAAACCTTGGGGAAATGTAAAAAGGTTCAAATCCTCATTGTGGCTCCTTTCCAGCATGCAGTTTGAACACTGCAGGCCATTCAAAAGGGGTGTGCATGGTCAGGTAGGGTCCTACAGCCCATCTCTGACCTCTGGCAATGCACCAAGTCACTCCACTGGCACAGATGAATGAGTCTGGAAGGTACCTTTGATCCAGAAGAGGTTTTACAATGCAAAAAGACCGCATCCCGTTGCACACCATCACCCCAGTCCCCCACCAGGTCCTCGGATCATGGCTGCATCTATCAGGTTCCAGCTGTACTTTGCTCTTTTCTAGCAGCGGCTCAATAGTTTGTGTTCCCTTCAAGGTGAGCTCTTCCTTCAATTTTAATTTGACCGTGTCGGCATGTTTTTGTGCTCACATTCAAGTGAAGCTAATTTTACATGGCAATATGCCAGTTCAGGAAACCAATACGCAAATTCATAATTATTCATGCATAATTCAGGAATTATTTGCATACAGTAAACAGGCCATCATCCTGATGAAGTGTCAAATGATATAAAGTGCTAATGAAAGAAAGGAGAATAGACAAGAAAAGATCATGTGACCGAGAGAGAGAGAAAGTAGGAGTGGAAATATATCCTCTAATGAACTTTAAAAAGTCTCTCCAGGCTCTTGTGCATGACAAGAGACACCCAAAACACCCTTAAGCACAGCCCCAGGAGCCATCCCCTCTCCCACATTTGTGTCCAGGACAGTACAAATATTCCCAGTGAGCAAAGATACATTTTCAGTCCAGCCCAGGGTTTATCTGGGTATAAATCAGATCTTTCCAATCAAACCAGAAATTATTACTTCCAAGACCTAGTAATTCAAAATGCCCATCATTGTCAGAGGTGAAGTGTTTCATTATTAAAGTGTTCCTTGGCTGTCTCATGAGGGTACCTACACTCTTATTATGTATTATCTATGGTGAGACTATTTTAATCATTTCGCTGCAAGAGCAAACATTTCGCAGCCTCATTCAAGTCTCTCTTTCGCTCTTATCATGAGGTCTATGAGTGAGACAGAGTCCCCACCTCCAGCAACTGCAAAAATACTCTATATTACTAAGAGTGCTTGTTAGCAACATGCTATTCACTGAGGAAGAAAGGGAGAAATGGATTCATACTCTGATACCGCAGCATTGGATTCATTCACATTGTTTTACAGTGAGTGTTACATCCAGTGGAGGGACCCAACTCTTACTGAAAGCATGCTATTCGCAAGGAAAAAAAATCAAAGGTTTTCGCTGACAGTAAATTCTTCCTTTTTAAATATGCAGACTTCATTATTATTACCTTGAGCTTTAAAATGTAAATATTTCAGAAAAGGGCTTTTAGCTTTCAAGATTCAGAATAAATGTACCTTGTTCTTAATGTGGTTTTATGTAGATTAATATTTCTACCAAACCGTAGGTCTAAGTAGTTTCAATATTCATCTTAATAAAAACCTCAGAGAAAAATGTTGAAAATTGTTGAGAAGTATGCTTTTTAAAGTAATTTTTCAATGTTTAATTTTTAAAATGTAATTTTTTAATCATAATTGCTAATTAACAATTTGACAGAGCAAGGAACAAGTGCAAAAACAAATTAGAAAGCACAGTTCCTGTCCTGATTTACAGTGTATGAACCTGTTGCTTTGTGCACATTATAATTGGCATAAAATTAAATAGAAGTGATATGTATTACACCTGGTAACAACTCCTGCTAGACTGAACAAAGTCCAACCAGACTGTTTTAGGCTCACGGGAGTTATTGGAGTTTCTAGCACTTTTCGTGCGCATGTGTTATTGGGTGATTTATCATTGATTAGGTGTCATAAAAGACCTGACTTTGGTATCTGCTTCCATTGAAGTGGAAATCAGTGGTATCTACCCAGACTTGCTATAGATTTATTATACTTCCACTGAGCTGAAAACATACCTATTATTAACGGAAGGGCAGTCGACATTGTCACTAAATACACTAGGTACCAAAACATTCATTATCGCTAAGCGTTTTGATTATATTACGGTTTGCTCATTTCTACTCTCACATCAAGAGCAGCAAGGCTGCATTCAGAGGACAAAAGGAGAGACAGGCTTTCTTTGTGTGCATTTTTGTTTGTTTGCTTGCTTTTTAAGCAGATAATATTGCCTCTCTGCAAAATCTATTTACAATCAAGGCTTCAGTCCTGCTTTCTTCTTGGTTGTTTTTTTTTCCCAATAATGGACTGCCAGGGGGATGTGAGATTGGGAGATAAATACATTGGCTGCAGTAACTCTTGAGAAGAGCTGACGATCGGTGTGGCGCTCTCTTTCACGCTGCTGTATGCATAATAAAAAAGATCTTTTCTGGTGAAGATGCTCTAGGAGAAAATGTTCTAAGCGCGGTGCAGAGTGGAGAGAGAAGGGAGACAAAGTCTGGAAAAGAAGGCAGGAGCACTTTGTGCCATAAGAAAAGATTTAAGCTTGTCAGAATGAAAGACAGGCATTTTCAAAGTGCATAATTTCCAGAGAATTACATGGGATGTGGGTGGCTTCAAGGCTACAGCTCCTGCTCTACCACGATGGGTTTCAAGGTCAGAGTCTAATTTTATCCTGTGATATAACAGTCTGTATTATGAAGCTGCTGAGGCATGCCTGAACGCCTGTTGCCCAAAGTGATTAGCGCCTCTGTTTCCTTGTTTTTCTGAAGCTGCGGACAGCGTGAGAATGGGGCAATTTGGGATCACTCCGTGACTTTTCACACGTCGGCCTCGTGAAGTGCGTGAGTGACACGGTCGCAGCCACAAACACCGCTCCAAGCAGCAGCACAACCACCATTGGCGGCTTTTAAGACGAGCTGAAGGTGATGAAGGAGAAGGAATGAAAGCAGAAATTCCTGCGGAAAGGAGGATTTGACAGGACCACAAGGCTGGATGGTTGTGACCTCTAGAAATTGGTCCATCGGGGTTCCTGGGATGGGGTCCCTGAGATCAGGGCAGGCAGAGATCTTCACATAAGTGGTTCGAGCAAGCACAGGACAAAATGACTTTCTGCATTCCCTGCCAGCCCTGCTATTCAATCATTTCTTAATATCCATGAATTCCCTCTGATTTCTCTATTGGCATCTGCAATGCATCCCAAAGAGACACAAGGAACCCTGTGAAAGAAACTCTGGTAATGTTTTTTGGTGCTTAGAAGGCTTTGTCTGATTCTCTGGAGTATCTTATGAGATAAATCATGTTATTGTTAGCGTGGTTTCTAACAATGCATTGACAATTCCTTGGGAGATACTGGTCCTGTCAGTCCTCAGAATTAAAAAAAAAAAAAACCCACACACAAAAATGTCTTGATTCTGGGAGACTTACTGAACACCAGCAGGGAGATCAGCAAGGGGCTTGTGTTCACACACGTTATGGATAGACCTAACTGAAAAGAAACAATCATTAATCCCCTTTACTCGCATAAAAATGACTGCTATCAGCACACAAGCTAGGAGAGCTGAGTGGAGCAATTAGAAAAGAAAAAAAGAAAAAAAAGAAATAACTTCTCCCTTTGTTACTTTTCCTATAAATAACAGAGATACATGCCAAAAACGAACACAGTTTTTTTTCCACAAAAATAAACCTGCAGATTGCAGGATTGTGCAGAAAATGCTGGAGAGATAAATACATCCCTGCAGCCCAGGGCCGCCGCTCTGCAGTTGTCAGACAGAAAATATCAGGTTTTGCTGTCACCACCATATTCCAGGACCAGCTCAAAACATGGTTAAACAGAAAGGTAAATTCTGGGAGGACAGTTTCCCAGTGAAATGCATCCCATCGGGTGTGTGAGCGCCCTCGGAGGGATCTGCTCTGAGCACCCGTAACTGCCTGCTCAGCCCTGTGCTTGCAGCCTCCAGACACACGTGGGTTTTTTCATACCTTGCAAGTCCTTTCTCTCCTATGAGCTTACCTGTAGCGATATTAAAGCACTCTCCTAATGAGAAGCTCAAAGACAGATTTTTCCTTGCCTATGCAAGATCACTGCCAGTTCCACCCACCAAAAGTATTGACAGCCACTGGGATGGGGTCACGCCTGGAGCAGCGAGACAGCAGAGAGCTGCAAATTGTAAAAGACAAATTAAGTCTCCATTGACAGTTCTGAGCACTAGCACAAAGAGAGCTTTTCCTCCCAGCATAAGGCTTTGTAAGACTTTGCTAGATTGAAAAGAAAAACAACACATGGTGACAACAACCTTTAGGCAAAGAAAGAGCTAAGGATGAAGCTGTTGCATCTGTAACGGCCAGAGGAGGTGCAGGATGGTGCCGTGGGAGCACCAATGGTGCCGAGAGCTGCGTGGCCACCTCTCACTTCTGCATCATGGACAACAGAGATCAGCTCAGTTTTTTGGCTCTAAACGAGCTGACACCAGCTGCCAGCCCCCCAAGTTAGGAACTCAGGGCCATTGCAAACACTAAAGCATCTGGCAACTGTAAACCATAAATTCTCCTCTAAAACACTCTGCTAAAGTGTTTCTTTCTTAAAGTGTTTCTTCTTCTATCTTTCCAACACAGCCTACATTTATTTTGCCTTGTACCTCACCTTATATTTAGCTGTATTAAAACCAGCTTATTCTACACCAGTCCAGTGCTGACTATAAATTATGCTGCTGATGATTATAAATTGTTCATGTTATTTTCAAAGTAGGAAAGATTTGCAAGGTGGGAGAGTCTCTCCTATAATCCTTTTACCTTAATCAACCAAGCTTGTAAACTTCTTATAAAGAAAACAATCAGAAAACCAGTAACAAATTTGTCTCACAAGGTTATCTTGCCCTCCTTTAATATTTTACTGGTTATGAAGTAGGATTTAAAACAAAGATGCCTTCAAGGTACCTTCACCCCTAGCAGATGGCAGAAGTCACAAGGCTGTAATTGAGAAATCAGTAGCAGCCTCATAATTTACTGCCTCCTACATCAGTGCTGAAAAGAAAAAGAGGGGTGTCTGTTTGCTGATGCTGAGGGTACCCGTTTTCCAGTTTGATGCTCCTTGCCCATGGCCTCTGCAGAGGATGGCCACATCCCATTGCAGTTGTTTTGGAAATCTCCAAACTGCTCAGTTGTTTCCAGGACCGAAGCCAGGGGAAGATGTCACTTTGCCTACTAATAAGTCCCCAGTCGCTTTTCTTTAATGCCTTTGGAGCTGATTCATGAGGATTGGCAGGTGAAGGGCACTTACGCTGGGACTGTGCCTTTTGCATCCCCCTGACAAGTGACCAGGCTCAGCCCAGAACTTCCCTAACACTAAGGTGAGTGCATGCAGAAAACCTGTGCTCCAAGAAATGCTCCATGTGCATATGGGTTAGACCAATTTTAATTACATGCTTTCCCACTATTTTTCTCCCCCAGATTCCCAGACTCATGCAGGACTAGCAGGACATGCTGCAGGGCTGGCTCATGATCCACGCATTTAGAAGGAGCTGTATTCATAAACCATAAGGATAAGGTCAGACCTGCATCCTTAGCATCAAATCCTTAGCAGCAACATGGAAAGCTAAGGAATGAGTAGCACCTTGCCAAGCTTTTCAGCAAGGGCTGAGACCAGCTGGCCTGGCTCGAAAAAGCTGCAGAAGTACCCAAAGCACTGGCTGTACTTTGGCTGCAGCACTGCCCCCAGCCACAGGATCCGGCATCTCTGCTTTTTGCAACCAAGTCCTACCTGCCGGCAGGCCTCCAGCACATTGCACAGCAGGCTGGAGGGGTGGGAAACCAGCCCCGGAAAAGGGCTACCGGCAAGCAAAGAGAGTATCACGTGGAAGGTAACAGGCCAAATGGTGCAGGGGTACAGGCAGCGTTCACTCAGGAGCAATTCTGGAAACATCCCACAGAGTACATAAATGCCAGGGAAGAGCATTTTCCTTTAATAGCCCCTTCATTTCTCTCTTATTGTATCTGAAGTATGCAATAAAAGGAAAAACATTTGAAGCCATAAACAGCCACAAAGAAACAGCCTAGCATCTCCTGAAATACTGCACAGGGTTGGACCCATGCAATTTTAGGAGGGAGCAGGGTGTTGGTACAAAGGAATAGTATCGATAGGCCCATGCTAGGGGAAACCTCATCCTCCGCCAAGAGGTCCGTCTGAATGAAAATCCCACACTGTCTACTCCTCATCACTTGTTCTGCTCCAGGACACATGCCTGCAGGCTCCATGGTCATCACTGGGGACCACAACGCTACCTGGGGAAGCGGAGCTGGTGGATAGACATGGGGGTGCCTGCAGTGGGACAGCCCCGCAGCAGCACCACGTGTTGGTTGTAGGTCCCAGAGATGTGCCAAGAGGAGATGATCCAGGACGAGGTCTGTGCCACTGCACCGCAGCATAAGGAATCAAAACAGCAAAATTCCACCCCCATGAGCAGTAATAATGCAATAATTTCAGAGCATCCCTAACTGAACTGCACCTCACTGGCAAAATCTTGGCTCTATATCTAGAGCCCATCTAGGGGGTTAGGATACCTTCTCCAAGCAGTACCTGGAACAGAGCTGCAGGAAGCGGCTGAGATGGAGCTGGAGCAGCTACGACCCAGCATTTCCAATTCCCTGGCTCAGCTCTGCCTTGAGCATGGAAGATGCTCGCTGGCTCCAGGAAAGGGGAGTGGCTGCAGCCATCTTGACTGAGTACGGGGATTTGATCAGGGTGGCCCTGGTGCTGTGAAGTTTGATCTTCTCCCTCCTTTCAGCTGCACTCTCTCCTCATCTAGTCTGTGTAGTCTCTTGCTGCCACATTTTCCCCTTCCAGCAGCACTTTCAACAACAGGCAAATATCTGTTACCTAAAACTCCTTCTCCCTCCTACCCTTTACGTCAGGGGCTAGGGAAATCACAAGAAAATCAACCTGCAGCAAGCCAAAATGGAGCTGAAATCCCTGGTGAGAGGCAGGGGCTCTGCGCCAGGTGCTCAGGTGGGTTAGCCTCCGGCTCTTGCCTAAGCAAAGCAGGCAAGGAAGGGAAGGCAGGAGCAGGAGACCCCTGCCCGGGGGGGCACGGAGGCAGCAGGAGGGGTGAGAGAGCACGGAGGGGGCTGAGGAGGAGGTGGGCACCTACACCAGGGATGGCCGTGGAGAGGGCAGGTTACTCACTGGGGCTTTCTGGAAGAGCCTATCCACCCGGGTTATTCAATCCTACTGATTTTTGCTGTTAAAAGAGCTTCATAAATCCAAGAAGGGAGCAAACAACATAATTAGCAAGCAAATTATACCTCGCAACATGATGAAGAGTGAATAGGGGAGAGGTAGCTTGTTGAGATCTATCTGCAAATAAGTCTCCTGTTGGAGCAGGCTACATAAACAATTTCTCAGAAACTTATTACATCTGCATGAGTCAGAATTGGCTTGAAAGCAGGAAAAAAAAGGTAAAAGTTTACTGAATCCTAATTGGCAACAAACATTTGATCAGCCTCAGAAGTAGTATCATAACTACAGTGATATAACAATGCTGGCTTTCCTATAAAGTGTGTAGAAAGATGTTAAATAACATCTACTGCTGTTTTTAATTTAGCTGGATGCTGTAAAATAATGCCAAAGTAGGGAAAAAACCCCAAAAACCAAAAAACAAAACAGCCCAAAAGACCAATTTCCAGTAACCAAGTGTCAGTAACCAAGGACATGAAAGAGTTTAATAATAATATTTAGTGCAGACGTGCATTATGCTATTGGTTGTCCAGCCAGCAACACCTAATTGAACTAAAATTATTCACTCTGCATATCTAATTAGAAGGCACGATTTCAAAGCTGCGATATAATCAGTCACTCAATGTCAGGCTTTTATATGAGACACAGCTGATGACACTCACTTGTGCATGGCACGGAGGAAATGCCAGTGCTGGAATTGCAGCTTTCGTTTCCAGCAGATATTACTGTTTATGATAGCCTTGATCTTTTTGTCATAAATTTACAGATTCTACTGCTGCGCACAGATATCACACACTAAATCTATCAGAAAACATTACCCAGTATAGTTCTTGGCAACACCAACTCCGCTATGTCGACCAGCCAAAACAGGGCTCTAAATGAGGAGAACAACTTGGATCATATGTTTGCTAATTATGCACAAGAAGAAGACGTAAACAAGCTCCATTAAGATTATTATGCATGAGTTCATGTTTTTGCACAATTCACAAATTACCTATAACTGCTTTTCCCAGATAAATAATGTTGGAACAATAAAGCTGACATCTTGTGCCGAAGACTATGACTTCATTGTGGCTTTCAGAGAAATTACCCTTAGATTTACAGTCTTATTAACCCATGACCCTGAAAAATGTCTGATGAGACTTGTTTATCATCCTAGTCTGGTGGCTGAAAACAGTCCTTTTCTTGATCCGGATGACTCAGTGCAGAAACAATACGGCTCTGAACTGAATCCTTAACAAGGTGGTCTGAAAAAAACAGCCCCAACTGTGTACGAGCATGGATGTCCCTGTTTTGCCTAGGAGAAAAGCTGTCTCAGGAGGATGAACATGTAGGATATCTCTCATTTTCTTATTTAATTAATCTTATACAAAATGGGAATGCTAAAAAAGACAAAACTTCTAGAAAGCGTTTGTCCAGCAGTATCCCCGGATCACACCAAGCTTGTGATGCTCCTGCAGAGTCTGTGCGGTCGGAACGAAGACACGGAGCTCCTGCAAGCAGCATCTCCACGTCCTGGACAAACACAGTGCCAAATGCATAAAGCCATGGCCTCTCCCCGGGGCTTAGGTCACAATGAGCATGTTGCTTTGCAATATCATTCCTTTTTTAAAGCCCTCCATCCCCAGTGTTTCTGGCTTACTCCTAACTGCATGCTTGTTTGGGGTTTTCTCTTGAAAAATGTCGGGAAGTGACTGCACTCAATTTCTCAGTGCCTTTGTATTTTTTAACGGTGCATAATCAGATCAGGGCAGACTTATGACTTTTTTAATTAACCATATTATTATTTTGATACTATTTTCTTCTGGACTGTTAGATAACAGGAATGTCTTTCTAACCCCATGTTACTCTGCAAATTGCTTTAATTTGTATGTACTAAGCACTGGCCAACTGTCCAACACTAGGAAGGATAAATCTGACATGAAGAGATTGCTTGTTTTTCTACCGTATCTCCTGGCAGAGCTAGAAGAAGGAAAGTACCTCCCTGAGGTGAGACTAATAACACAGGACAAGCACGTTGTTTCAGCCAGCACTGCAGACGGCTTTGTTGGAGGAGAGCAGCGGTCAGCAGGTTTCTTCCCTTGACTGGGCTTGAACACATGCAGGAAGCCTTACCTAACATTTGTTAGATTTGCAAATCCCTAAGTGACCTTCATGTGTCTCTTTAAAATAGTTTTGAAGCACTGCCAGGTTCACCAACCTTGCATCATTTCCAAAATGATACTGAGAGCCTTTTCTTAATTTGGAAGTGGGAAGCACCCTGTCCCAGCTGCTCTTTTCACACCTCAAAGGCTTTAAAAAGATAATTTGAGGATTTCTGCAGAAATCTCATCCATCTTCCAAAACTGGCCATCACAAGGGACTCAACTGCTGTAATACTGAATGCCCAGTGTACTGGAAGGCAGAGCAAAAGCCCAGATGGTCCCAACAAGACCTGGGTGTTAGCCCAAAACTAACCCACACCTCCACGAGCTGCCGCTGCCGTCCAGTCAGAACAAGCATGTGCTTTCCTACGGATGTGTTCAGGCATTTGACTTTCAAATTCAGCTTGCTCAGTGTGGCCTGCTCTATGTAAAACTGCACCCAGACCCTGAACATAATATTTTCTAGTGGCATCGCTGTTCTCCTTGACTATGACATTCATAGCCTTTAACTACAGGTATTTTAGAATTATATTAATGTCTCCTATATTATGTAAGGCAGATTAGAGTTCTGTTCCATTTAATCTTGCTCATCCATCACTTATTTAACTTTGCACATTGTCATTCAAAGCAAGTATTTTAAAATCAAGGCTCCATTAAACTTATTCAATTATCTGTTGTTCTGGGTAACTGTTATCACCGGGTGCAATAGCTTTTAATAACTGATAACTATGAAAATAAAAATACGATTATTAACCTTGGAGTACCCCCAGGCCCTCATTTTAAAGCAGCTCAGGCATTAATCCTACAACTTATAAATAAATTATTATTAAAAAAAGACTAGGAAAAGTTGTAGAAACAGACAACTAAGCAATGTCTTCCATCATTGATTTTGCTTTTTTAAGCAGATAGGTCTTTTTTCCATGCAGCACACAGAATGGCTTTGATGTTTTATATAATGCTGTCACTCACTGAAAGGCAACTTGGAGTTCAGCATAAAATTCAGACTGCACGGAGAGTCTAACCTCGCAGCTCCTGCACTCCTATTTATGAAATGTTTTATATTTAAGAGTATTAATACTGCTTGAAAACTATGTTCTGAAGAGACACAATTGTGGTGACTCAGTCTTAATCACTTTGTAATTAGATGTGGGTTTAGTAACCTCAAAGTAAGGGGAAATATTGGTCTATTTCCATACTATTCTTACTCTATGTCATGCTTGTAAAAACTTCAAAGTGTTTAAAAAACCAGTCTGATTTCATACATAATTAGTTATGGAACTGATACTTCCAAACAGAAGCCTAAGACAATAGCAACCCACTTTCTAGCATTTGGCAAAGAACAAAACAAGGCAGAGACAACAGCAAGAATTAGCTCATAGCAATCACCTCCCTGCTTTCCAGAGTGGGAAAGCTTGGGATCAGACAAACCATGTAAGCTGCGCATCTTTAGACTTCTCGTTTGTGCCAGGAAGTTAGCAAGGAAATCTTATGGACTGAAACATATGAAATAGTCAGAGATAGGTGGCTAGATCCAGAAACACGTTTGAAACACAAAGGTGCAGAAAAGTAACACGGTCTAAGGGGAGATGCTCTCAGCCCAACTCTCCGGAGGCCAATGGTACCTGGTACAGCATCACACAAAGTAGCTAATAACAAGGCAAAATTGCAAGACTGACTGTAAAATTTCATGATGCTTAGATACAGTCGTTAGCTTTATCCAGGGAGAAGTGTTAACCCAGGCCTCCTTGTTATCCTTCCTTTTCCTAACACTGGCCAATACCACATCACCCAAATAGCCCAAACGGTTCTTCCACGAACAGCAGTGCTTGCACAGCACAGCCTACCAGCACCTCAGCAGTTCTCTGGTGCAAGAATCAATGTAAACTGCTATTAAGGCATATTTTTTTCTGTTGTTCCTCCAACACAGTGCAGAGAACCAAAAAAAATAGCTTTGAAAAGATGCACATATGAGATTAGATGAATTACAGGCAATATGAACAAGAGACGTACGCAGGTATTGACTAACCTTCTTGCTCAAAGTAATTATTGCAGGCTACAGCAAGGAAGCTGCAGTCTCCCAAATACTTTCAATCATATCTCACTGGCCTCCAGCCAGATCAGCCTGCAAGAATCTTTTCAATCACGCGATCCTATAAAAACCAATTTGGTTTCATGGTGGTGATGAATCTGTCCTCTGACTAACCTGATTATTTGCTTGCTTGCTTTGAGAAAACCCAGATCAGACAGCTTCAGATTTATCCATACGTTTTTGGTGTTTTGTTAATCACTCTATTGCTTTATCGATGTTCCCATATTGGACAATTATCTCCATCCGAAGAACACTTGCTAATTGTCAATGCTTGGGAGGCTGGGCATTTGTGATAAATCTAATTAGGGGGACAGCATTTCTGTTGTTCTATCAGAATGTAATAATATCAGCTATAAGACAACAGGATAAAAACAAGTGGAAAACAGAATAAAATGCCATGTGTTCTCATCCATGGGAAATCATGCCAGACCAATAGCACGTCATTCCTTATAAGAAAACTACCTTGTTGGACTAGGGAAACACGCTTGTCCTCATCTATCCAGAGTGCTGCAGTCAGTGAAATCTCCCTGTGTGAGTTACTGCTCAGAGGTGGAGCGGTTGGGAATTAACAGCAGGAGCCAGCTCCGTGGGGATTGCCAGCAGGCTGTGCTGCAATGGGACTTCTCAGAGCAAGGACGTTATCAGTGATGACAATCCTGTTCATGGTGCCCATTAAGGATCCTGGTCCACGAAGCAGCTGTGATGTTCGAGGAACATGCCAGGCTCACGTTCAAGGCAATAGCTGTCTTACAGAGGAAGACGTAACATCAAACCTATGTAAAACTGCACTGTACTACACCAGGCTTTTCTTTTCCTTTTTTTTAAACCTTGAAGCGGTCAGCCTGAGAGTCAGAGAAAAGGTGGTGATATCAGAAGGACTAATACAGCTAAAGAGCAGAGTGCGCTGCAAGGAGACATGGCTCACCTCTGCTCTGCACTGGGCTGGTAATTACTGCCCCAGGCCCCTGGGAACGGAAGCAGTAAGAAACGTGTTTCATCTCCTGAAGAATCAAGATCTGGGGGAGGAAAAAAAAAAAAAAAATTTAATCAATGGTGCAATTTGCTCCTAATTCAGAAACTTTCGAGGTCTGCTGCTGTGAAATAGTTTATAATGAAGCAATTTCTACCACCATGCTGAAGAGGAGAGACGTATGGGCCAGGAACAAATTGAAAACCACTCCACCAGAATCATCCCTCTTGAAGAGCCATCAGTATTGCTGCTGAAGTGTCTTCAGTGCATGTGACAGCATTATTACCCACGCTGATGCCATGCTAACCAGCCCCACACAGGTCGGTGTATCGCTGGCTTGTCTCTGCTGTCTGTGCTGCGCTGATCCTGGGGGCCCAGATGGCATTTGAGCTCCTCTGTGCAAGGAGATGTGCAGGACACGGAGTATGAGATGCTCCCATTTGCCTCCCAGAAAAACTTCACGTCTAAATCATCGAGCAGTGGAGGAAAAAAGGGTTTTATAACGTCAGCTGCTGAAGCCTATGTCTGCAAGGCCTCTGCCCCATAGGGAGCAAAGGCTCAGCTGGTGCAAAGGATTTAGTCCACACAGGGGTGACAGCAACTCCTGCACCAAGCCAGGAGGCCTTGCGGTGACCTGCCCGTGGTCACCAAACCCTTGGAGGTTTGCAGGATTTCCTCAGCTCAGCCAGGACCATCAGGGCACGGGGGCAAGCAGGAGCAGTGGCACAGCCAGTTGCCAGGACGGGCACCCAGGGCTGAGGCTGCCAGTCCTGCCCCAGCACCAGGAAGGCTCAGCTGGGGCAGCTTCTGGACCACAGCATTGTGGTGAGGCAAGCTTAGCACTCACCCTAATGAGCTACCAATTACATCAACAAACTGCGTTAATCTTAATGCTCTCCCATTTATGCCAGAGACATTATGCTTTCACACTCCATTTACCTGACGGTGTCCGCTGAGACAAACAGCAGCTTATTATTAAAGCAGTAGCATCTCCGTACCCACATGAGCCCCAGGTTGGAGGACCAAACCTCAGTCAGGAGCTCACTGAGACCCAGATGCAGCACGGGGAATGCAGGGGAGGGTGGACAGGCACCCCGCTCGCTGCTGGATTTCCCCAGGACAGGATCAGTGCTTGGCTGAGGGGAGGCGATGTTTTTGCATCCAAAACCATCCCAATCCCTCTGCAGCTGCAAGGCGGCTGATGGACCTGAGGAGGATCCCAAGCGGCGGCATGCTGGGGCTGGGCACAGAGGCAGCCCTGGGCTTTTCCATGGGCAGGCAGAGCCGCCCAGCCCCTCTCATCGAAGCACACATCCGATAGAGGACATCTGTTCATCAGAAACTGCAGTTTTCACAGGAAAAAAAACAGGTGGCATTTTTCACTCTTTCCCATTGAATTTTTAAACTGAAAATACCACGATTTTCAAAGAAGGCCAAAAAGAAAAAAAATATTACAAGAGAGTGCATAAACAGAAATTAATAGAAGTATTTCCACAGCATAAAAAAGCTTTTGTAAATATCTATGGAAAAATTACTGCTATTTTGGATCAGCTGTGGAGTCAGCATTGAGCAACAGATTTTGCTGAGCATCCGCTCCTCTAGAAACGCTTCCTAGGATAGAAAGCAAAACTCCCAGACTTCTCAGCACACTCAATTTGCTAATTTTGTCCAAGGAAATCTACCCACCAAACTGATCCCTTCATGTTTTAGAGGGAGCGGTCCCAAGGAAGACCAACAGCACTGCAGACACTTTGGTCACTGATCAGCCCTTCCCGAGGCTGCACTACAATGTACATACAACATGGTGTACATACAATACAGTATATGTACAATATGGCATACATGGCCTGATGGGGGTCTGCCAGAGCCTTTCCCTGGCCAAATACACATTTTTAACCATTTTAATGCTGATCCTCCCTGCAGCCCCTAAGCGGTAACAAGGGGCTGAAACACAGGCAAAGCATGTAGGCAGCGACAAAGCCGTTCACAAGGTGTTGGGGAGCACCAAACCCTCCCCGAGAGCCCCGGGGAGCTGAGCTCCTCCTTGGAACAAGCGACAGGAGTCAAACAGAGTGGGAGAAGTTTGGGGAACTTCTTCCAGCTGCCCAGAGGTGTTCAGCATCACAGGCAGCTGCGCTGAACTGGGGCTGTCCTTAAAGAAAATCCAGCAGAGAGCACGGAGAACAAGACCCTTGAGAGAGGGTGGAACAAACTGTACAGCCACGGCTGTTGACTAAGGAACAGCGGCTTATTATCTAACTAATGATCAATTAGTGTTAAAGCACAAGGCCTGTCCCATTCCATAAGCCAGCAGCAGCAGCGTCTCCCTTCAGAGCCTGCAGCACCTGGGTGCACGTGAAAAGGCCTTTCTTCATGGGAATTACTAGCAAAACCAGCAATCTCTCCCATGCAGACAGAATAATAATAATTTTAAATAGTGGAACGAATGTGATTTGACCACGTTTGGTTTTTTCCCCTGCCCTGGATAAAGCCCTTATACTATCATTTATTTATTAACATAAGCCTGTATTGTAATTGGGATTAACCTCCTGCTTTGCACTGCTGGGAGCTGAACAGACACAGGGGACATGGGTGCAGCACAGGGGACCCATGTCCAAAGGTACCCAGGGTTTTGTGCAAGCTGCGGGGACTAGAAGCGTTACCGAAATGGCACTGCAAGTCACTGGGAGGAAAACGGCATCAGTAGTGTCCATGGATGGTGCTGGAGAGGTGCTAGCTGCCGCAGTTTCACCCCCGGGTTGGTGCTGCATCTTCTGGCTGAAGACAAGCGATGGTCCCCCAAGCAGGGCATGATCATAGAATCATAGAATCATTAAGGTCAGAAAAGACCTCGAAGATCATCGAGTCCAACCGTCAACCCAACACCACCATGCCCACTAAACCATGTCCCTAAGTGCCTCATCTACTCGTCTTTTAAATACCTCCAGGGATGGGGACTCCACCACTTCCCTGGGCAGCCTGTTCCAATGTTTCACCACTCTCTCAGTGAAGAAATTTTTCCTCACGTCCAATCTAAACCTCCCCTGGCGCAACTTGAGGCCATTTCCTCTCGTCCTATCGCTTGTTACTTGGGAGAAGAGACCGACACCCACCTCGCTACAACCTCCTGTCAGGTAGTTGTAGAGAGCGATGAGGTCTCCCCTCAGCCTCCTTTTCTCCAGGCTAAACAACCCCAGTTCCCCCAGCTGCTCCTCATAAGACTTGTTCTCCAGACCCCTCACCAGCCTCGTTGCCCTTCTCTGGACACGCTCCAGCACCTCGATGTCCTTCTTGTAGTGAGGGGCCCAAAACTGAACACAGTATTCGAGGTGCGGCCTCACCAGGGCCGAGTACAGGGGCACGATTACTTCCCTGATGATGCACTGGGATCAGCCAGCATTTGTCCCAAACAGCTCCTCCAGGCTCGTCATCGCCCACGCATTCACCCACGTTTTCTGCCTGTACCACAATTGAAAACCACTGTACTGCTGAGACACGTCACCACATCGTCCACATGCAGATGTGAACACAGGGGAAAGATCAACCTCCGATACCACTGCAGATTTTAGGCATTAAAACTTTTTTTGGGATAGATTAAATCAGTATACAGAGACAAATCTCCCTATCTACTGATAAAGTTTCTTTCCTCACAACATGCAGTATAGCAGAGCAGCATTCACTCTTCATAATTCCAGTTAAATCAATGGAAATACCCAGAAAGTAATTTAGTCCCAAGAGTTAGTTCATATTCAGCCAGACGGGATGAATGACAGTGTGGTTCCTCACTTGTTTGGTTGTTTTTTAACAAATCTATTGCCTGGACTTGAGTAATAATCCACCACTTGGACTCTTAGTAGAGTATTGATGCATTTTTGGTCCAGCCCTAAATCTGCTCAAGACAGAAGGACCATTTTTACTGACTTTGGAAGGTGTTGGTCAGGGCTCACCTCCTGGAGGCTGTGCTGCTCCCGGCACACGGCGCAAGGAAGGGGCTTTGGTGCTCGTCTGCACGCCTGCCTGGAGCGAAGCCAGCACCCATTGGTCCCAGCTATCGCTCTGCAGAGCAGGACCTCCATTAAAAAAACAATTGATTAAGGATTATACAAGCATACTTTTATTTTTTTTATGTTTGCCAAAATTAACTCTGTAAACTGTCAATGCTGCAGCAGAGCTCTGCAAGGCAGGATATTTGTAAGGCTTTTTTAAAGATTTTAAAAATTGGGAAAGTGAGTAAAAAAAAAAATAAAGAGTTCCAGCTGAAAACTTTAAAGCCAGTTCACCAGCTAAATAATGCAAGGAAAACAAAAAATAATTAAAAATAAAGTTAGCAGGTCTTTAATGCTACATTTATCAGACAAGCTAAATATAGCAGCTAAATACAGCAGCATTAGACTAAAACACTGTCTTTAGCAGGCTTAAGTTTCAACAATTAATTTGCTATTTAACATCTACATGAAATCATTCAGCACCTTGATTTTTTGAAACAAAGACAAACAGTAAATTTTTATCTGTTCAAAGAAGCCCAAATCATGGTGGGCTAAGCCTAGAAAAGGAGAGTGATACTGGAGAATGATGTAAAACCTAATTAAAGACCTTTGGCTGCCGCAGAATTGAAAACCAATTAAAAACCTCTTTTTGCCTAGAAAAGTCCCAGAATAAATTCCTAAATCTTAATTTGCTTCTGTCCTTATCTCCGCTGTGACAGGTCTCTGAAGCCTCCTCTGCCAAGCCAGGAAGATAAGAGAGAAGCGAGCAGTGGTGCACAGGGTCTGCCTCCCCCTCTGCAGGCAGAGCTGGCTGGACCGTGATCTTTAATTACGGAGCACGATTGGATGCTCCATTAGAGAAAGGGCTTATTAAAACCCTATTTAAAATTTGATATGCAAGCCTCAATACCTTGCTTCTAAGTATAGCCCTCGCCGACGATGAAGGATGATGTTCAGCCCAGGCCATGCCTTGAACTCACCTACTCCTGCCAGCAGTTTCAGCTGCTCCCAGCTCAAGCCGCTCTGGGTACACCAAGGAGGCAAACTGAAATTTTCAAGTTTATTCCAAAAAAATGACATTATAAGGATCAGCGCACTTCTGCTGCTTGGGGGTAGTGCCTCAGCCCTTTACCAGACACTTAATACCATTTTGTTTTATTACTGCAGAGAATTATCAAGGAGACAGGCTGGGAACACTCAGAAAGCCTTTTTACAGGTTTATATTTAATTTAAGAATCTAATCTAATTCTTTAGTAGCCTTTCCTTTTTGTTAAATTAACACTTAATTCCTTCCTTGCTATTTGAATGAATTCATATCTGTGGTCAGCCAGAGAAGATGAAATTGGAAATTACAAGTCTGGGGGTGTCATGCTGCATATCACTAGTGAGAACTATTTTTTTTTTTTACATGGATTTTGACATTTATTAATTTTCTTTAATACCACTTTTTGTTCTGTATGACAATCTCATTACAACCTGGGGTTTGAGATTCACAATGATGGCAAGTGCAGAGACCAGAGGTAACCAGAGGGCTCAGCTCTGCTCCCAGTTCCACCACCAGGAAGACGCAGCCTGCCCACTGTGTACCCACTGTGTGCCCACTGAGCGCAGCAGTTGTCCTCCCGAGCATCGCCAACACATGGATCAGAAATCCCAGGCCATCGAGACCCTCCAAAGCATGATCTGGGAGCTGGTACTGTGCCAGAGGGGGAGCATCTGAGAGCAGAGAGGGTACGGTGCCGGATGTGCTGGGGACCGATGCGACCTTGGAGTGATACAAAAGCACCTTTTCTCCTGCACATCTTCCCCTTTTGTGGAATGCTCCCTTGCTCCTGTTACTGCACTAATTTTTCCTTCAGTTTTCTAGACCTCTAACATATTCTGTATTTTCCTTCCCACCAAGCCAGACTCAATCTTCCCTACCTTTGCTGAGCCACACAGCCGGGTCAGCCCTCCCCACTGCGGGCAGCCAGTGACCCTGCTCACACCGTCCCTCTCGTGAGCTCTAGTCTTCTCACCTGGAGGAGGGGAATAAAAATTTTCTTTGCAAAACCCTACAAGATGATGGATGACTGACCACTGGACTTTCCCCCTGGAGATCCCACAGGCATTGCTTGAGCTGGAGGCTTGCTGGGGTTTTCTTGTTTCAGTGTGTATCCATGAACTTCCCAAAGAGCAACTTGGGCAGTGCATGTCCTTTCATTACTTTTCCTGCTGAAGCCCCAGGCTCCATCCAAGTCACCAGCTGCAGAGAAGCAGCCTGCGCCTGTTCAGACACAAGGAAATATCACAGTGCTGGTATTTACCAGCAATTACATAAAGCAAACTTTCACCCTGAGAACATATTGACATTATTTAAAACTTGTGCTCCCCGTGACTTTGCTCCCTTCGCTTGTGCACGTCGTGATGGCGACTGCAGTGGATTTCTGCCTTGAGCATGCCGTGCCAGTGGAGCTCCGTTTCCTTCTCTCTCCCAGCCACGGGGCTCTTCCTCCCCACAGGCAGGGCTGGGTGCTCTCCCCTCCACCCTTTAGGTCTGCAGCTCACGAAATGGCTTACGCATTTTGTCGCTCAGCTCAAAACCCTCAAAAAGAGATGCGTTCTCCCATATGGGCACAACCTGCCAGGCCAGGCTGGGCACCGATCCTGCTGGAAACATCCCCGTTTTGCACAGGTGCCTTCCCCACATCCAGGTTTTGCAGTGCAGGAAGGAGCCGTTGCCAGCGCCTGCCAAGGCAGTGCCCGCACAGCCTCAGTACAGGGTAAATGGCCCCCAGGTTTCCTGCAAGCTGCTGCCCAGAGAAGGGAAACTTCTCCCCTAGCAGGAGGGGATGGCAGCTGTAACATGGAGGGGCACAGGGGAAGGTGAGCAGCAGGGCCCAAAGACCACAGAGACACGTATCCCATCTTGAGCAGCTAAAAATCTCTGCAGAGAACTGGGTACCAACCTGGGCTCTTCCCCTGCACACAAGGAAAAGGGTTTTCTGCTCATGCAGAGGTTCACAGTCCCTGGTGTCGTCGGGGATATTCACACAGGGCTCACCGTGCACAGGGACCTCACTGAACATGCAAGCTCAGCGACATGGTGCCACTGCTGGAGACGTCCTCATGCAAGTGGGTGCAGGCTGGGGCCCCTCCGCACAGAGGCCAGGCAGCTGCAGCTGCAAATGTTTACTGGGCAGGTGCTGCTGTCTCAGGGCCCAATTACTGAGCCGGAGGCAGGGATGTGTTGGCCATCAGTAACTCTCTTGCTCACTCATAGGTGTTATGCACTGAGATGAGTGATGAGAACAGGGAAACCTACCTGCCCCAGGGGCCAGCTTTAATTGCAGCATCTTTCCCCCAGGATGGGGGCCTCGGAGGGCAAAGCTTTTTCTCCCCAGGGACCAGCTGTGATCCTGAGCTCTCCCTCTCTGGCATGCTGGGCAACATGCTCCAGGGCTCCGGTGGTCCTTTTGCTTCAGGTGGGTGCACTTGTCATCATTTAGCATTTGCAACCAGCCCTCAAGGATCATTTCCGTGAACCAGGGCAATGAGTCATCTGATCAGTTTGCTTACCATGCCAGTGAGTTTTGCTGCTGCACTTTGTATATGAAAAAGGCAGCTTTAATTTGAGGAAGGCAGCTTTAATCCTGCTGGAGGAGAAAAGCCATCAGGAGTTCATTTAGTGCAGTTCGGCAGGAGCTCTGCATGTCGGCTCTCACGCCATCAGACGCTTAGTAAGAGGCAACTCCAATTGGGAATTAACCCATTTTGCAGCTACTGCTAAACCTCTGGGTTTAATTATTTTAAAGAAAGTATTTTAATCCCCATTGCTGGTCTTTCCCAGAGACCTCCCAGCCTCAAAGCAGGTTCCTTTCTACAATGGCAACTTCAGGACCTTCTTTAAGGTAGGCTGGATCCAGAGCTCAAGGGGCCCCAGGCCATCAGACCCATCCAGGTATCCCAAGACCATTGGTTTCAAGGGCTCTTCTACACATAGAAATAGGCTTCTTTTTTTTTTTCCCTCCCTCCATTGGTATAGCTAAAGTTTATTTTCTTTTATGCCAAGTCTTTGTTCCTGAACAACAGACTGCCCTGAGGGAAGGATGGAGAAGGACTGTCTAGAGGTTTGTGTGTTGTAAGGTCACAGCAGGCTTTCCCTGACGTAAGTCACTGATAGCATGGCTAGACTCACTAAATGACATACAAGTCTAGAGTGGACAATTAAATATAATTTTGAAGTGATATTTATCCTACTTGGAAAGAGCATTGGATTCACAATGTCTAATCCTTTGCAAAATGTCTGTATATTAAATAGCAATATTTAATGTGACTACGTATCCTCGTGGTGGTCTCGTTAGTCTGTCCTCTTGCTAAAAATATTCTTGGTTTGTCTCTGGGAATACGGGAATTCTCATTAGCAAATCATGGTTAGTCTTACCTAATACAACAGCACAGACTTACATACTTGAAAAATACATCAAAGAAACTAAACGTTGGCTTTATGCTTTTCTGAGTGGTAAAAATAGTCAAAGCAATCAGTTATTTTCTTGTGAGAATATAACAGAAAAAAAACCCCAAACCACAACATGCAAAAGATAGCAATAATCTTGTGCATGTGTAACTTAGACCGTACACCTCATTGTGCTCAGACCATACATCGTACCCACAGCTACATCCTTTCATTCCCTTTATGGCACCACTTGGAGGTCCTCGACACAAGCCATACCGACCTAGCAGGGTTATGTGCCAGGTGGAAACAACACCTCACTGAAATGCTCTACATCTACGCCAGGCTCATTTTGGTTTCTTAAATCGTAGCTTTCATTTCGTCTCTTCATTACAAGAACTTGGCCTCCGAATTGCAGGCAGTTGCTTGCTGAATTTCTCCAAAGTGGGTGTTGCTTTCACATCATCCCTGCAGAAATACTCCAGCCTGTGGGAAGAAGCACGAGCCCTGTGTTGCCCTTTCACACAAAAGCCTAATTTGCAAAAAAAATATACGTTTTACAGAAGTGTTAAAGGAAGCAACTGGGAATTCTCAAGACAGTACAAAGCACCTCCCATGAAGCGTGCTGGTCACGGGGCCCCACTGCCAGACGCTAGTTTGGGCTCAACTGTTGCATACGTCTTTCTCCCTCCCTGCCCCTCAAGGTCAGTTCCCTCATTCACCAGCAACTAGGCTATTTGTTTAGGTGACTTATAGGCAAGAGAAAGCACTAGTTACCTTGCAAAATAGCATCAGGAAGACAAAAACAATCACACCCACAGGTTTATTTTTATTGTCATAAAGACTACCCATCAGCAAAAAAATGTAACGACACTTTTTGAAACACATGGCAACTCTTGGGGGGGGTGGGATATATAAAAAAAAAAACCCTCAGACTTACAGATTTTGCCTGGCAGTGGGACCCTCTGGGGATCTGGTTAGACAGCAAATACCACTTTGCATACAAGAACTCATTTGCCTTCTCTGCTTCATTTAGCTTCCATATTGAGAAAATGAAGTGACCAAAGTAATTCTCACATTCTCCAGAAGGCATCCAGTTTGGAGATCACCCACTCAAATGGCACAGCCGAGCGAGGAGCAGCCAGGAACAACGGAGGCAGCCCAAAACCGCTGGGCAGGTGAGCGCTGAATCCGGCCCCTCTTACAAATGGAAACAGAGGCTGCAAGAGATGAGGCTGAGCATGCCTGCAGCGAGCCCGGCTGCAGACGAGATGCTCCCCTGTCTGGAGGAAGCTGTGCCCCGAGTGTTGAAGCTCTTGGGTACCAGGCAGCCTTGCAAAAGGGCATGCACAGGGCCTGAGTGCTTCCCTGGCCTCCACCACCCTTAAGCAGCAAAACCCTAAGAACCTATCAAACAGGCTGAAAGATAAGCAGTATTTTTTTTACTAAAATTACTTTAAAATCACTGTAGCTTTCATAAAACTCATTTTACCAGTAATTTTATCACATCGTTTTGGTAAAAAAAGCTCCCTCACTGCTTGGTGACAGCCACGAACAAAACTCGCACCACCCTGTGCCTGTAGTAATACGCTCCAGATCTTTTTTCTGAGCCTAAAATTACTTGAAATAGCTTTTAATCAAGACACGTAAATCTGATCTGTGACCCACACACAAACATCTCACGCTGTTCCTCATCATTCACTGGAGCTGGAAGGAAAATGGACCTTAAATGAACATTTAAC
Organism: Aptenodytes patagonicus; assembly: GCF_965638725.1. Lineage (NCBI taxonomy): Eukaryota > Metazoa > Chordata > Aves > Sphenisciformes > Spheniscidae > Aptenodytes > Aptenodytes patagonicus. The sequence continues at coordinate 1,554,036 of NC_134957.1, forward strand.
ATTGCATCTGAGTATTTAACATTGCATCTTTTTCAACCAAGGGAAATCAGTTCCCCTGTTACATCCTTCTTGTTTATCACTTCATTCAGCTGTGAACACACAATTATTGGTGATAGATACTCTAATAAGTAACCAAAGTTACTTTTACTGAATAAGTAAACTGTGAAGCTTTCTTGTGTTGCCTACAGAATGTATTTTCTCTTATATTGTCTGCGATTATATTACCAGAGTCCTCCTATTATGCAAACCTGGTAAATGAAGCAAAAAAATACCAGACAATTTGAAAGGTCTGAATAGGACAAATGTTGCTGGCAAAATGGCTGGTGGGGCTGTACAGTTTCTAAGAACAAGCTGCCACTAAACTACTGCACCTCTTTCCAGCGTCTTAATGATGGAAAGCAAAAGTGGGAGCTTGTTAAGAAGTGGTAAAGCACTTCCTAGAGGCAATGAGAAGGAGAAGGGTTGAAGCTGCCATATATTTGCCACTGTACTGCACGTTTTTACAACCAAATGTTGATGTATAAACCATCATCCATCATCTATGATGGAACAAGCACTAAAAATGGAAGAAAGAAGATTTAGCTGCTATTTAGCCACTCAAGTTTTTTATTTAGCCGTTCAAGGTGGTTTGATTTTTTGCCTTTTTTTTTTTTAAACAATTCATCCCACTCCACCTTGACAGCTTGTTTACAATTTGTTTCTAGCCACAGACAGCTGACAGATGTGATGTAAATTAGCAAGACAAGACAGCCTAAATACAGAGCAGGCAGCACAGCAGAAGACACGCAATGGGACTGCAAGCCACTTCACACACTTCAACATACCTTGAAGTTTTCATCTGAAAGCAGAGATGGGCATTAACCCCTGCAATTCCAGGCAAGGTTAGTTTCCAAAACTGACTGCATTTAGGAGCAGACCCAGTTTCTGTTGTATAGAGAAAAAGTAGGTGGCTTTCTGTGGCTCGACTCTTTCAGACAAGAACATTTTCAGCTCAGTTCCACTATCGTTAGCAGCGTTACTAAAATAATTATTGCAGCTCAGCTTGTGCACTGGTGACCTTCTCCTTGATGACCTCCACAGTGCTATGGTAACGAGCCTGCATGACAGGCCCTGCAGAGTGCCAAAACTGCTCTGATCTGCAGGAGCAGAGGTGCCTGTGGGGAAACACTCCCCTCCAATATTCTGAGTTGTCAGACGTGAAGTCGTCTGTGTATTTTCCAAGCAAAGGGGTAGGGACCAGAAGGAAGAGGAAAACCAAAGAAATCACCTAATAAACCCAAATGGGTATCTCTAGTGGTAGTAAATTCAGATACCTGGGGTCTCCCTTGCTGGGATCTTGACATCGCATGCTTTGGCTTCTCAAAAAAACCAATACGGCCAGAGAAGAAGCCACTTTGCAGTCTTTTGACTGGGCCCTTCCAAAACATTACTCTCCAGTTTTGAAAGGCACACGACGGTATCCGATATTCATACCTTAGTGTAATGCATCTGAGAACGTGCCATCCAGGATCTGCAGACGAGGTCACAGGCCTGGTCAGACTTACTTACTAGTCTGGTTGAGTAATTTTACTGAAGATTGTCAAATCACATGGACAAAGTCTTCAGTTAGTGAGTAGACACTGACAATTGATCAAGGGGCATACCACCTTCTGCAAGAGCAGCACAGGTGCATTCAGGAGCTCATGGTTCACATCACACAGCAGCGATGCACAGCATTTTGGCAGAGGCATTAACCAACAGGGACGAGCATCACTTGGCTCAGAACACAGCTGGCTGAGACGCCACCACATTTTTTTAAGCAGTTACTCATCTGGAAGACGGGGAAGCCCTCTCACCCCGCATGTGGCAGTGCTATTTCAGCATGGCAAGCCAGCCAGGTTGCAGCCACCTCCCACACTTGAGCAGGGATGGTTCAGAGCCAGGAGGAGCAGCCTGTACCACATTAGACATTTAATCTGTACCAGACTTTCAATCAGTTACTCCTGCAGTGAGCCCAGTTACTTGCAGCAATTCAAGAACTGTTTTCATAAAGCAACCAGTGCTTCCTCATGAGGTTCTCCTATGTCTTCCATGTGCGGTCAATACAGCAACTTGACAGTGTAGTCTTTGCTGTTGACATCAAAAAACTCTGAACCTGACCCATCATCTACCTTCAGGCAGATCACAAGATGTTAGGGCTTTTGAGAAAAAAAAAAAAAATAAATAAGATCAATAAACAGCCAGAGAAAACAAGTACTTCAAACCTTAGATGACAACCAGCATCAGAAGAGCGTGATAAATTATTTGCTCCCATTTCATGCATAAGGGAACGCAGACTTTCCAGGTGGCTTACAAAAGGAACAGGAAAGAAAAGTCTTCCTTTAGTGAACAGGAGAATCAGGAAAATAAAGATGTATCACACCCTCCTACCAAGACCCAGTCCCTGAACTCAGCTCACAGACAGCCAGGGCCAAGGATGCCCCTCCAAGACTCTTGTCCTGCTCTTCCCAACAGCAGCGCTTGTTCCTGTGAAGCTGAAGAGCCACACTGTTGGGTGCTCATGTACCGCTGGAGATTCATGATGCTCCTGCTCTCAGGGCACTGCTTTTGCCCACCAGTAGCAACATTCGGGGCTTCTTCCAGCAGGTCCCTCCCCCCATTCTCAGTGAACATTGTGCCAGTAAGATTTAGTAATATACAGGTGTCTTTTGCCTAGTAGCTTTCATGTTTGCATCTTACACATCGAGCATTCCTCTGCTTTATTTTAAGCCATTTCCAATGGCTGAGTAGTAAGATGAACACAGGGTTTAATGGCTTGATACTGCAAAGTCAGCTCTGTGTGGGGCATGGGGAGGAGAAGAGTCAGAGCAGAGGCTTCTGTAAAAAGAAGCCCCTGAAATTTTTAACTTGTTTGCTAATTGATAGGCTGATTTTATACTGCTCAAAATAGTAACTGCTATTTCCCTTCAGCCAGTGGACTGTTAATGAAGTTGGAATTTGTCCCAGCGACCATATGACACACGTCATCTCTATCAAGTTATCTAAATTCCAGAAAGTCCACATTTATAAGTGTGTAAATATGGAAGAGGAAAAGGAAATGCGATTCCTTAAGAAGTGCATTTTCTGGAGTAACCCTAAGCTGCGAGATGCAGCTGTTTATTGAATGGCATGGTTTCTCATGCCACATGGTGTTAATGGAAGGCTAAAAAAAATTCATCTTAATTTGGAATAGACAGCAAAAATGAAGACTGAGATGCAGAATGTGTGACATCTTTTAAAACTCCCAGATCTAATGCCTGGTTTAATGCAAATGTATGTTTACAAATAGGATGGGTTTTCTTTGGGGAGGAAGTAAGGAGGAGGAGAGCAAACAGGGCTTTTTTCTCATCAGCATCACTAAGTACAGGACCTATGTTTGGTGACACAAAGAGGTCACAGTCACGTTCCTAACTGCTTAGCCTCTGCATGCCCCAACCTGCCTAGAATAAGAGACAAAACGTGTGATAAATATTTAAGGACTAAGCAGAAAATGGGGGAAAAAAACCCCAACCCTCTCCAAAATCAGTGGCTGACGAGTGCTAAAACTGAGTGGTCTCGCGTAGACATCCTCTTACAGTGACCTCTACACGCAATGATTGCAGCTCAAGTTTGCCCTATGCTTTGGAGAGCCAAGATTCAAATTATTTCCATGAACAATCAAGGATTTAAAAAAAAAAAAAAAAATCCTTCTTCCACACTGTCAGATGAAGATATTTTCAGGGCTCCGCTGCCTGCACAGGAGCCACGGTATAAGCCTTACTCGTCCCTGCTCAGACAGGCACAGCCAGCACCCTCCCTTCACAAATTCACGCTCCCTCCACTGACCTTCAGCTTCCCAGCGCCACGGGCTAAAGCCCCAGCTGGGGCAGAGGCAGCCACACGATGGTCCTTGGCTTTGGGCGGCCGCTCTCACTGCGGGGAGCGGACCCGTCCCCCGGGTAGGTGCACGGAAATGGGATTTGAGGCTTGCTGCCTCAGTGCAGATGAGTGTGCATTGTTATTCCACGGCATATGACAAAAGTCACAGCTCAGGGAATAACGCGAAGATGTTTATTTTTTTCCTTTCCCAGCACTGTGTCACTGCAGGCCAAATGGAAACCTCCTGGGTTATTAAACAAGATAAATTTGACAGGACTGTAAATCATAAAATTGCCCCAAATTGCAGAGGTGCTGACAGCATACACTATAATCTGGTTGGCATCAGATGTTTCCTTTTCTTTGTTTCTTCTTGCCACAGAAGAAACATCCCCTCCTTAAATCTCTACAGCAAAAAGCAGCAGCAGCAATACAAAAAAACCTGAATGATGAACCACCTTTCATGTTGTCTTTGCCTGGTTCAAGTAAATGCAGTAATGCTATAATAGTTAGATACAGAAAATGGCTTTAAAAAAAGTTTTAAAAAAACCCAAAAGTATATCCTCTCATATTCTACATAATTTTAAAACATTATTCAGAATTGACTGTAAAGAACACACCGTGACTCATGGGAACTAGGGCATCATTCATGTGATTACAGCGAAAAGTGAGGCATTTGTTATATATGAGCACTTGAGACATCCCACATATACACAAAGTCAAATGTTAATAGTGTTGCATATCAACAGAAGCAATCTGTCTCTGTTTTGGGGACAGACTGGGGGATTTACTTAATTGTCTTTATTTACAGCAACAAACCTTTCATTGTTAATACCCTGAACTCGACAAAACATCCCTAAGGGACAGCAACTCTCCCTCTCCTTTCGAGAAACACGGGCTTTCAAATTGAGACGTTGACTTTTCTTTCTTAACTGCAATTAAGAAGCTGCTTTGATTTCCCATCCAAGTCCAGTTCTCCTGTCCCTGGTGCAGGTTCCTTTGTTACACAAGGTTGTTCCTTTGAAGCTGGGAGCCTTTGTGGGCAGAAAAGGGAGCCTCGCAGACAGAGGCTAAGTAAACCTCACAAGCCGGTGCTCTACCCACCTATTAGCAAGGAATACACACTCTATAAAAAAGCTACATAGGCACTATTTGCAAAAATATGTCTGAGAGTAAAATATTCAAAACTGAAGTTAACAAGCATAGGCCAAAATAATCTGCATTTAAATGCCTGATCCAGGGCAGGTCTGCTCTGCAAAGCAAAATATTTTTTCAGATTTATTCCATTGTTAAGAAAAGGGATGACCCCTCTTTAGCATACCTAACGATGCAGCACAGGAGCCTGTGCCCATTAGCAGGAGTTATATGACTTTGTAATATTTATTGACAGCCGTCAACGGTTTGGGTAAAAATATGGAAAGGTACACTGGCAGGCACTGCGTAAGAAACATGGGGAGGGGACTCAGGTGATCAGTGGTGTGTTTATTTCAGTGCATAAAACATGTTAAGGAAAATTATTTCCACACTTCTAAGAAAAGGTTACAAGCAATGAAAAACAAATGGAAAAGAAACCAAGCAATTTTTTTTTTACAATGATGTTGAACAAGGGAGGTAAAGGCAAAGTTGTTAATGCAACAGAGGCCAAGTATTTTGGAACAATACTGCATATGGGGGACACATGTTACAATGGACCAATTTTAATTTTTTTCCTTCATTAATTGATACCGTCCCGTGAGTTAATGTTTAAAATCTGGAGTGTTCCTACAGTTCTTTTCCCCACAGTGTTGTGCAGACAGATGAGAGCTTGCTCTCTACTGAGGTCTGGAAAGCCTGACCAAACCCTGACCCTCCCCCTCCCGCAATTTCCATATGGGCACAGAAGAAAGAAAGGGCAGAAGCAATGGCCAAGAAAGAAGTATTGCATCCCAAAGAGTTACAGTATTTACCCCCTTCCAGAGGACTAAGCAGCTCTGGTACACAATCCTCCTTGAAAAGAGGATGAGGAGATTCTGGTGGTCTTTAGATGGCAGGGTAACTAAAATTTTAGGTCAGCCTTAAGAGATTTGCCTCCTGCACACTCATTTTAGCTGGGTTTGGGAATATTTGCTTGCAAGGCAGCAAGGGGCTGGCGGGAAATTAGATGTCAAAGCCCTGGTCCTCATTCCACAGCTCCACACGGTCTTTAGCAGGCCAGAGCCACAATGTACTGTAGGTATAAGAATCAAAGCTCAGATTTATTTTGGAACTCAATCAACAGGCAGTATGGAAGACAGCAGAGGTGCTTTTACACTTGCCAAGAGATAACAGACCCGAGCCAGTGCAGAATGCTGTGGTCTACGAGGGAACACCTAATGCCCACACAACGACAGGCCAGCCAAGAGTCCAAGCAGGTATGAACAACTGAGCTCTGGATCACCTAAGCCAACTATAAATTATTTAAAAAAAAAAAAAAAAAAAAAATCACTCCAGACAGTCTGTGGGAGCTCAATGTCAAAATGAACCTCTGAACTGTGCCAACAAACTCTAAAAAAATGCCCTTTTTCTGCCTAGAATTATAATTTCACTCTGCAAATTTACTAACTGTTTCCAGTCCCAAACAGATTTTCATCTGAGATCTTCTCACATTGCAAACTGAATTCTTCTAAACGCTTAGGAAACAGAGACCCGAATAGAAAACTTTTTAATGAATATGTGGATAGTCTAACAGCTCAGAAAGAACCAGCCGAACCTTTCACTCCCAGTACAAATTCAGAGAGGCATTACTCATTTCATGAATAAAAAGTGGGAAAAACCCAAACAGCAGCAATAAACACTCCCAAAGACAGGGAAAAAAACAGCATTCAAGAGCCAAAATAATACACAGAGGAGGAGGCAATCCCCATTCCTGATCATCCCTTCTGGAATGTCAACCATGCAGGGCTCCTGCTGTAGCACCACTCCCAGGTTATCTGGGCTGCATCTTCTACAAATCACCTGGTCATTCAATAACCCTGGAGGACTCCTGTGTATCACTGACGCTGGAATTCCTGACAAAAACTAGCCATGTTGTTTTACTGAGTAAGATACATCCTGGAACAAATCCCACCACATTTTCCCCAGAAGAGGTAATCAGCAGGTCCAACAGAGCTGGACATCAAAAGATAGAGCCTACGGACTGAAAAAAGAAGTTCACTTAATGATGTGTAAAAGACTGGCAACAAGAACATGCAAACCAGTGCCAGTCAGTAAAGTCATCCTAATTCCCTAGCTTGTTCTCAAAACTGTGATCACCTTTTCAAGCTGAATGGGTCCTGCAATATTCATGGGACCAAAAACTTTATCATTAAGCAAGGTATACATAACTCTGCATTTTAAGACTTTTTTCCTGACCACATCTGTACACAAAGAACAATTATTCACATTTTAACTGAAATACAAAAGAAAAAAAAAATCTGAGAAGCTACATATGCTGTGCAAGTAAAGAACACTTTCACAGAGTATGGAAAGCATAAAGTGCTACATGAGAGCTTAACTCACCCTCCAGATCTCTGGGTAACCTGTCACTACGCACAGCCTAAAATACCACGTAAGGTGCAAGCCAGGAGGAAATGGGACACGCGTTACTCCTTCAACACACACATACCTTTTACTAGGTTAAAATTGCTTATATATTTCCAAGTATGCACAAGCTGAATTATGATTACCTTTATCAAAAGTATGTTACATACCAGCAGTGGGCTATTTTCTCCCTTGACGTGAGGACCATGCCACTAGAAAAAGCTTCAGCTTTATCGATTCTGATTAGGAGCAGAGGAAGTAACCAAGATGTCAGCTACAAAAAGGAAGAATTATAAAACTAGCAACCAGCAGAGTCAGGCACCAATGCAAAGATGAGGCAATTACCAGCTGGAGGGTAAATTAAGAAGTAACAACAATTCTAGTAGGTAGAGTGAACTTTGGAAAAAAGTTATCTGATCTTTCCAGATCAGATAATCCCCAAATCTTTGACTATAAACTTCTCCAGACGTTTGTATTGCACTTATTGCTGTGGCATCAAATTATTTTTTTATCAGCCCATCAGATTAAGACTGTAAGCCTTTGGGGAGAATTTTATTTATCTGTATGCAAACTGCCCTAATCCAAGATTTCCATTATACCTCTAAAGAATCAGGCTATTGGTTTGAGCTTCTGACTGTTACTAAAACGCTACTCCTTGAAGATTCCCCCCCTCAGAAACAGAATGGGCAATTTAAAAATAGCATTGGTATATCATTTTTGTCCTGGGAACAGGTTAAGACTCACAGTCATTCTTCAGCACAAGGGTACTCTAGAGCCACAGGTCAGGCCATCGGATAGCTGCCTTCTGCTGCTCCAGTTCTCACCCCTTTGCGACAACTCCATTATGCCAAGAACGCCAAGACTGCAAATGCCCCAGGATAGGCTGGGTCCTGCCATGAATTGCTTTCCCTGGGCCAGACTCTTAGACTTTATACAACTTTCTAAGGGAAGGAGAACCACGACAAACTGGACTGCAGATGATCAGCTCTTTCATGTGAACAGGGCAAAGAAATTTCAAATCATCTGGGTTTTCCCAGGTTTTCTTCCCCATCGTTCTTGTCCTATTTCAAAACACAGCACAAGGGAAATGGCATCCCAGATGTCTCGAGTCATTCAGAGTGCTGTGTTTCTTTGCAGGGATATCAGCCGGGCCTTTTGACGAGCTGTATATGGAAGTGAGCACTTTTGGCATTTGCTGCTAATTGGGCACCAAAAAAAGCATAGTCCAAATGAATTCTGAGATTGCAGTGTGGGTCTGCCATCATCAGGAGAGGGCAGACAGCTCCAGCGGCTCTCCCTGCTAGCACACTAATGTAGTCTTATTCACATTCAGGTCAAGTATCTACTAATTGCTTTTTATCCAGATGCTTTTCCAGTTTAGGTACTATACCTGCAAAAATGAAAGCATTCAAGATTTATGAAAAAAGAGGCGGCTGCTTATCACCTGGACACTGCTGGCTCTAGATACTATGACAGGCTTACTCTTCATAAAAGCAGCCTTACTGAAAATGGAGATTGAATAACTGCTATATCTATATGTACACCTACAGCTGTGGATTCAGAGATGGAAAGGCTTTGCTATGCTATGGTTAAGAAAGATGTAATGAGCATCAAGTCATTTTACACTGCATTACAGAAGAAAACAGTTTGCAGTTTTTGGCAAATCTTTGATGTTTGCTTTTCAATCCTGGTGAGTAGATGTTAACTAATGTCATTATAAACACTTTAATCCAGAGGGAGATATAAGAAAAAACCTCAAAGATTAATTTGATTGAAGCACTACATTTAATCCACTATGCTATGTCCAACACTGATGACAAAATGACGTTCAAAAAGAATTCTTCCACTTTAAGTAGAATAGATAATGAGTCACTAAAAAAAATAAATCTCTACATTGTGGCGATATACCAGCTCCTGGGCTATTCTCAAGGCTCAGACGCAAAACTTTGACATCCTGACTTCTAACCGTCTCATAATGGTTAGAACACACCCTAAGCTTCTTCCAAATGGAGAATACCAGTGAAGATACCCACTTTTAAACAGTGCATCTCCTCATCCCCAGCATACAGACAGTAGGATATATTTACATTATCCAAAAGGAATTGCAACTACTTCAACCACTTTTTAGTTTAATTAATAGAATAGAAATAAATGGAATATGGATTTCAGGGGTTTTAAACTCAAGCAGGCTCAAAATCTGGTCTCTGAGCTGGAAAAAAAATTACTAGCATGTGACGCTTAAGTGACTGACACATACTTAAACAACAGAGCAATCAACAGAGCAATGTTTTCCTATCTGGTGCTTTGCACAGCATTAGAAGAGTATTCTTAAGGTGATAAGTCAATTCATCTTGGCTGGCTACTTTCCAAGAGTATCCACTGGTGCCACTATTAACACCTGTAACAACCTTGCACAGCTACGCCGAATTAAGATGATTATTTTTTTAAAGAGGAAGAATTGCTTTTGATTTTAATCAAAACAATTATAAAACCTAAAGCTTACACACACATTTTGGTAGTGATCATTACTAGTAAACTGCATAAAGAATAAATATCAGTACTTCCAAAATTGACACCATAGTAATACTGCTGCTTGATGCATCAAGCAGGGACAAAATACAAATAGCATACTCCCAAGAAAAGTCTATTAAGCTTTACATGGTTATCGGTAATAGGTAGCACAATAAAATAAGCTGATTTAAACACTTCTCCCCAGATGATGCCCCTCTGACTGTGTTCATTAGCAAAACCATTTGTAACATACGATGGGAAGTTCAGAACAAGCACGATGGTATTAGCCTTCTATAAGCACTCAGAGCTGCAATTTGTCAGCAGTGCACTGTATTTTGGAGCAGATAAAAGATTTCTGTAAATTTGCATGGCTGCGCACATAAGCAGTAGTTCTCCAATGAAAAAAAATTAAGACAGTTTGTTCTTTTGTCAGTCCTTAACAATAAAATGAACGCATCAGGCCAAAATAGTTTCTTAAAAGTAGGTCAAAAATACCCATTCATGATCACTTCTGCATTGGTTTCCCAGCAAATTAATCTACCCACACAGATATACGTAATGCGTATCCTGGAGACAGTGAGGCAGAGGAAGAAAACCAAATACATTAATGAGGTAGCTTAGACTGAATAACTGCAGTTAAAAGTTTTATTGAACAAAAAGAAGGTAAAATGTGGTAGTCCAAGTTCACTGAGCAAAAGCAGCTCTCTCGCTGAAGCTGCACTTTGTGCTAAATAACCTTATTAACTGAGACTATACAGTGGACACATTATGCAAGTTATCTCAACAGCAAAGGAGAAAAGGTAGATTAAATTTGATCTGATGGAACAATTTGGTCAAATTCAGTGGCTTACGTTAATGTTTCTAGCCCTTATCTACCTATATTCAGTACAGGCATACAACAGAATATACAACTGCACTGAATTCCCATTTGTTAATAGTGTGTGCTCCCATGCAAGCGGAAGCCAATTCCTGAAAAAACCCAAATTAAAAACCCCAAACATTTTAAATCTTTTGTTTGAAGCATCACTCAACCGACTCAGGAAAAACACTCGATATATGTTATAAAAAACTCCCAGCCTCTACAAGGTCTGTTTCCTGTATAGTGCTAATATTTTAAAATTATTTTATTTCTCCCCTCTGCCTAAGAAACTTCATATGCTCTGAAAGCACCCACAAAGCCAGGTGGGTAAACAGATATGTCAAAAATACTCTGTGAAAAGAGGGAGGTAGCTCAGGCCCCTTGGCAACCTTCTGTCATAGTTCACACTGATGTGGTCTACCTCCCTTTGTAATCGGCAGTCAAAAATGAAAGGAAAAAGGATTTCAACTATGACATTTGGTGAAAGAACGTGTTCAATACAAAGTCTTCAAACTTGACTCATTGGGCTTCCAAATGTAAGCTATAAGGTACCTCACACCCAATACACAACATTAATAACGTACCTAGTTCATACATTTTATAGACAATATCTTCTCATTTGTTAAACATTTGGCTCGGGTGAGTACATCTTTTTTTGTTAACCACTTGACAAACATTCTAGGCCAAACAAACAGCACAAATAATGTCAAAGTCTTTTTTTTTTTTTTTCCCATTGTACGAAATGCTGTAGGCTAAGCCTAACAGAAACTACTGAAGAAAAATAATAGACTCCATGATGCAGTGCAAAGGTGTTACTACAACATCATAAGTCAAGGGATGTTTCTAAGGTGCTGAAAGAGGAGATTCTCTAGATGGTGACCCTGTATTGTCCTCTGGTGGGAAAACAGTAAGAGTGCAGGCTCGAATGCCACCAAGTGATTCTGGAAGGTCAAATACTTTATGCCACTCATCTTTTTCTGGATCATATTTCTGAACTATTTCCACCATACACCGATTATTCCAAGAATATCCTCCAACAACATAGATTTTATTTTCAAAGACAGCAACCCCAACATCACTTTGCCCACGTAACATGGCAGCAATTGGAGTCCACTGGTCTAGAGTTGGTGAGTAATATTCACAGCTTAGAACATCATCATAATCACTCGTTCCTCTAAAGTGATTTCCGCCAATAACATATAGCTTGTCTCCTACAGTACACATGCAATGCAGACCTCTGACTGTCGTCATCGGAGCTTTCTGAGTCCATTTGTCTGTGTCAGGGTCAAAACACATAAGTTCCTTTTGGAAAGTATCATGGGTAATTCCCCCTAGAGAAAACAATACATATGTTAGAGCAGTGCTCACCCTAATAAACAATAAATAGCAGAAACATACATTTTCGTGAACAAATTCAGCCTTCCCTAAAACGTTTTCACATTAGCTTAGATTGTTATCATATATGTGCTCCATTTCAAATTACATTTTTAATGTACCTCGTTCCTTTAAATCCAACTATGGAAAGAAGCCACGTCTCATAGAGTACTTCATTACATAAGATAATACTGGCAGCTTAAAAGAAAAAAAAATTGTTACCTATGCTTCACTTTGGCAAAATTATTTCTTTGCTTACATTTGTTCAGTTTGCTAGTTTTGTTTCTCACTATCAAGAAAACAGAAATCCATTTCCCTTTCAAATTTTGATACTATACTATTGTGTTTTAAGTGGTCCTATCACATAGCAGAATTTTCTTCAGAAAACTTTTTTCATCAACTTGAACTGAAGAGAGAGAGGACACAGATTTCAAATACTCTTCTGTTAATAGATGCCTATGGTTCTCTCCATATTTACCTTCTCCATGGTTCCCTGCAAAAGCAGTTGGAGAGGCTTTGGGGAAATCACAGGACAATTTCCCATCAGTGAATGAAATGTCCCACCTTTCTGCAAGGTCACTAGGCAGGTCAGAAAGCAGTCACACCAATTTCAGACACTGTAGGCTTATTAGCTATGGTTTAAGACCATAATGCAACTATATTTGAGGTGCTAAAAAAATATGCAGAGAACACACTGCTATTGAACAACCTCCTGCTGGGCTAACCATTCCACATTGAATTATCACGCTTGGATTATTAGCAGACAGAGGTGGCATGGTGTCTACAGGAGTTATGCAAGAAAGTACTTAATTCTTCAGTTGGACAGTAAGAATTAAATACAGAAAAAACAGAAGGACTGTCCAGCCCTGACACTTAATGACAGCCATAGTAGCGGCAGTGCCTGGGAGCCTGTCAGAGAGAAGAGGCTTTAATGACAAAGGAACCAATCTTCACATTTTCAACCCCGAAAGTGTCTAGACTCACAGGGATATCTGAGAGGACGGGAGGAAAGGAAAAATCTGTGGGAAATACGCAGCATTTACATGGAAAAACACAGCAGGGAGCATATACATGTGCCACCTGCAGTAAAACAAGCAAAATGGGCAAAAAAGTACAAATAGCAGCACAATGATTAGAAGCTAGCTTAACGGACTTGCTCATAGAAAATAAGAAGCTGCACCTTACGGTAAATTAAAACAAATCCCTCCTAGTCTACTGGCACAAGGCCCCCTGATTCAAAATACCCCAAGGATCAATCTGCTCCAGTACATCTCCCCACCAGTTCTTTACAGCTAAGCAACCTTGTCCCACCTCCTGCCCTGAATTTCAGCTTAGTTCTTAGAGGACATCCCTTAAAATCGCAGTAGGAAAACATACTGTAGAGATCACTGACAGACAGATTGAATCTTCTTTAAAAATTGAGCAGATACCAGATTTTCAGAAAACGTATTGCTCCCAATTTGGAAAAAAAAAGGAATGAAACTATAACCTCCATGACAGATAGGACTGAGCATATTACAAATGAAAGACCAGTGAAAGTACAGACATCATTTGTATATTGTGATTAACATGAAAACTTAGCCCCTTCCATTAGCTCAACGAAGGCAGATGTTCTTCTTTAAAGTATTAAGATTTTCAATGCTTTCCAAAAATGTATCAACAAGGATGTGTTTAATGGTTATTGCTATATAAATGTATATATGTGGTGTTGCCACCGAAAAATGTATTCTGACAGTTAAAGTGAGTAACTGCTTTGGAATTCAGAGCTGTCATTTACTATGTAAATGCATAATATTACCTAAAATAATTTTCTCAGACTCTGCAGTATATATGCTATTTGACTGGCTTCATATGAAATTGCATCACTGCTTATACCACGGCAAACCTACTGCAACCAGAGACTAATTTTTATTGTCTCCCACTGAAATAGGAAAAGTTAGGTAAGTAATTGTTTCATAGAGATGATATGATCATAGGAATTATTTACCTGAAATGTACATTAGTCCCCCATACACGGTTCCAGCATGACCATAGTGGGGTTCGTTCATTTTTGCGACATAGCTCCATTCATTCATTCTGGGATTGTAACATTCCACAGTGGCTGTTTAAAACAAATGAGAATATAAAAAAGTTGAAGCTAGCATGGCAGTTTGGTTTTGAGTACAGTCACAGTGGCAGTAATATATTCATAAACAGAGAAAGTATCAATAAGAAACATTGTTCAGCTGAGAAAGTGTCAAGGGAATTATTGAGCATTATGTCGAGAGACAATACAGAAAAACCTCAAGCTTCGTCCCAGAGGAACAAAAAGGAAGAAAACACCCTCTTGCATTCTTGCCTTCCACTTGTCTCATTCCCATTCCTGCTTGACACGCAACCTGCCCCAGCTCATGAACCCTGCCAGAGGTACAGCTGTGGGACATCAGAGAAATGGTAACGAAGCTGGGTGAATTCAGCTTTTCTACCCTTTCCTCTTGTACAACTCCCTTCAGTGTCTGCTGTAGAGAGACAGGGAATAAACTTAAAGGCTATCTCAAACAGGATCAATACATCTGGCAACCAGAACAGACCCACGTCTTCAGCAACATCCCACCCATGCAGAAAATCAGGCTAGATTTCCTTCTTGGCATTTCGCATTGAAATGGTCCTATGCCCTCAAAAAGGGGCAGCAAATGTTGACTCATTTTCTATTGTCTTGCAATGTTTTATTAAGTACTTGCACAGCAACATACAGCACAGCATATGCAAGTCATTAATTCAAACAGTTTACAAAAGCCAAGCTTTACAAAAATACAAGATGAAACACCATCGAATCTTGAACGGAGAGAAGCAGTGCCTGTGTCGATACACAGCTCCCATTTGTGCAGTTTCCTCTGTGAACTGGAATGTTAAAATGATCAAAGGATTTATCAAATCAGAAACTGCAGAGGTTAGTACTAAGTTAAAAAGAAACCCAGAGCCCAGGTGTCCTTGCAGAAAGCATTTCTGAAAAGCAATCCTCTCTTCGAAGTGAGATGGAAGAGATGTGGGGTTGCAGAAAAAGGGCTATGCAATAAGCACAGAGAATAGAAATAGAAAACATTTAATAATGGATCTGAGCAAGCTGTAGAGATTGGCAGCTTGAATAGTACAATATGACCAGAGGGGCAAGAGATCCTGAAAAACCTTGTAATATAGTGACCATACGATGCACAAAGCAATTATCAATAATTGTGTTATCTTAAAGACAAATTAAATCTCATTTTAAATAATTAAAATTAAGAATCAGATTCTAATGCTTGTTATACAACGCTTAATCTCTGAAGAGAGATGTTTATGAACTATGCGTACAAAAATGAATCTGTCTTTGAAAGTGGCATTTTACTTGCTCTAGAACAAGCTTTTTATTCAATCAAGGGTAGAAAATCTGAGCCAACTCTGTGGAATCAGTGATGGTGACTTACAGTCCAGGATTACATATCAACTGAAAGAAACAAAAAAAATTTAGAAGCAGAGAAACTTGCCATTTTAAAGGCAGAAACTAGCTAGTGTTAGTATAAGCCTGCAGAATTAGCAGTACTGGCCAGGCCAGTAAAGTACATCAATCAGTAACACTCATACAGTGACTATAAGGTACCTCACCCTAACCCCAAATCTGTCTTTTAAAAATATCCTTCGGAGCACTTTGGAAGAGTAAGGTATAGCTATGGTCTCAGACTACCACCAAAAAATCCCTAGTCTCAGAAAAATTTAGCAAAGAGCACATTACAGTGACCTTCTGAATTATCTTTTAGCTGCTGTAAAACGCACAACCTCCTTATTGTTGCAAAACAGGATGATATTTTGTAATTCCATGCAATTAGTATCTCAAGTAGACATACTCAAAATAGAAGCTTCCCGTTCCAGAGTCAGCAATACTGTGTGACAACCAGTTCAGCATCATCTAAGGTTAAAAATAAAAAATGGAAAAAAAAAAAAAAAAAATTTCTATATTGCACATAAGAATTGCTAAATCGTTAACAGCACACTGGATTTTCTTCAGCTTTTCCCCACCCAGGAGCTTAAATTTAAATTTAAGAAATACAGAAAAGTGCTGGTCCAGAACATTAAGTTCATGATATAAGGCAAAACACACTAAATTCCTGTTTCTTTCAAAACAAATTATATACATTGATTCGCAGGTATGAAATGATTAATTTAATATTCTTGAAAATGTTTAAAAATAGTAATGAAGCCTGAAATGCTTCTGGTTTTGTAAGAGTGCCTTGCACATGGACTCCCAGTTATGCCAGCCATCTCAGGGCTTTGCAAGATGGATAAAAAATAAAAAACTGATGCAAAGGAACTGAAGTCAAGTGTCTCTATACACTACTGTTGACATGCCAAATTTGTGATTTAAAAAACCTGCCCAATATGGGCAAGTTCCCAAGTTTACTCCAAGAGATCAGATCAGTCCTTCACTAAACACTTTCCTACAATCTAGCCTTCTTGTTACCACATTTCCTACCTCTGCCATTTGAAATGAGCCTCGAGCTGCCTTTCGCATGTGTACAGGTAAATAAAAGTACAATATAGTACTTCTATAGTACTATAGAACAAAGTAGTTAAAAGTCTGCATAAGGAAAGGTATGAAAAGGCATTCAAGCATTCTTCTACAAGGAAAATTTTTAAAGTCATGCTTGATTATTTTTTTTATTTTTTTATTTTTTTAATAAAGTCAAATATCTATTCTTAAAAATTTTGGTATTTTTCCCATTTGATATCCTGCAGACTTTGTATATCCATCAAGAACTTACAGAGCCATAAAGCCAGTGAATGCTGGAGACAGCCTCTTGCCCAAATAAAGGTATAGGCACAAAGAATTGATTCCACAAATTACACCTAAAATTAAATCTGTGAGTTGTATTTCTGTGTACTGCCATCTTGACACCACATGCAGTATTTGCCCAATCCCCAAATAAACCCATGCTCTTTCTTGTACAAATGTATTCATGCATTCCAATATTCTTTTCTAAAAACGAAAGCTCCTTTCCACTCCGCTCTATTTAGCAATCAGAAGAAAACAAAGATGTGCAGAAATTTCAAGAACACAGAAGAACAGATTTGACGTGCAAGTAATTATAGCTGTCCCAGTTCTACCCTGACAGCAGACCCTTCTGACCTGCTGCTCACTGCTATGCTGCACCAAAATCATCATTCTACTCGCCTTCACAAAAACAAAAGGCATCCTCTTTCCCATAGCGCTTCCACTCTGTGCTGAGGTGAAGAACTTAGATTTCTAATACACTGTAAGGACAGGAAGAGCAGAGTATGTGCAAAGCAATTGCAAAGCCAGCAGCAACCAGATTAACATGACATTCAACGCTGGACAACTGTTTATCTCACTCTGCACTATGGATTACCTTTAAGAGAGAAATCACAGCCAAAAGATCACTTTAGCAAGAGAAGATAAAACATGCATAAATTGGTATATGTTATTGCCATCGCTATCACCATGTTGTAAAGACATTAGTTATCTGAGAAAGGATGCCGTTGAGTCCAAGATCCTTCACTTTCTGATGTGGCTTCAAAATTCTCTTGAACATCACCAGTAGAACTAAAGTACTGTTTGACAGTATTTCAGACAAATCATTCCAACTCAAATCCACCATGCTCTAAAACAAAGCTAATTATTTCCCAGCTGAAAAAAAACTACTGTTCTGTTTGGTTGTTCTGTGTGGTTGTTTCCCTGTTTCCTTGCAAGGTCATTCCACTTCTCTCTCTTAACAAGATCTCCCTCTGCATTGAAAAGGAAAAAAAATATACAAATTCTCAGCTATTAAAGATGCCCATTAATTTAAAAGAGGCATCCGGATGTTCTATACATTATCTCCAGGCAGAGCATCGTTCACAAAACACTCAAAAGAACGGCTACTTTACTGAACCTAAGTGTATATTCTGTATAGCATGAGACTGATGGATTCATGCTCCCAACAGCATGAATGATTCAAATCAGGCTTTATTTATGTTTAACAGTGGAACTTCTGATCTGTTCATTACCATAATCCAGGGAAGACAGGCCTCATTTTAATAGAATTAAGCAATCTCAAAAAGACACAAAGCTTTGGTAGTCCCAAGGGATGTTCAGTTTGCATTCATTTTATAGTGCCATCTGTGATGCTATTTGAGGAGTATACAGATATTTACCACTTCTCTGTCAGTAGCTTCTAATGTGTCTTGAGGTTTATTACAGCAGCACTTAGCAACTGTGTGTGATGTCCCAAAACCCAGGATCTTCATTTTGTTATATTACTGCTATAACACAGCTTGCTTCTGTAGAACTCAAAGCTGACTTGCTTAAATTAAACAGAGCCCTCAGTAATTTTGTCCCCAGCATAGCAAGGAGCCACTTCAAAATAAGCTCCTACGCAGAGGTCCTCCAGTTCACACTTTGGTTTGATACTCACAGTACTACACAGACAGCAAACAGCCCAACTGGGTAATGATGCAGATTTTTCTTCTTAACCAACAACATTTAAAATTTATATATTATATAGATTCACAAGAGAAGTTTTTACATAAACAAGGACTTGTTTGAATTGAGGGTTGAGCATCATAGAGGGCACCTGGAAAATAAATGCCTTTCCACTTGTTGGGCAGGGGTCAAAAGAACACGTAACTGTCCTGCCCTGGACCAGAAGTCTTCTCTTTCTGTCTTTATAGCAGCATGATGATGAAGGTATCAATGAATCTGTGGTTTAGTCACAACCCAACATCCCCCTAAAGTGCTTAGGAGAAGCCCATACATAAAAATCTCAAACTCCACTCAAGCCTATCAACAGCAGAGCCTAACGTATCTGTAAAGCACCTAACTGCACAAGTTTTCTCATACTTAAAGGCACAGCTTCTGCCATCATCATCAAGCACCACAACTGAACTCTTTCAAAAAAGAGCTACAAAGATCTACTTGTCTGAGAAGAGAAAACAGTATCCAGTGCTCTGCACAACAGCACAGCTGGAAATTGCTGATGAGCTCTGCTTCATGAATATCTCTGTGAACCACACCTGGTTTTCCCTTTGTCTCCTTTTCCAAAAAGTCTTGCCTTTTGCACATCTGCCTTCTCCAGGCTGGTCTCCCCCTCGTGCCGGTCCCCCTCGTGCCAGAGGGCTGTTCTCCCTGCCTTCTGGAAATATCTTTGGCAGGTGCCTCCTTTGACATTTAAAAAGAACCAACCAGAATTATGCACAATCCTTCTAGGAGAGGACTGTGCAGAGCATGCACCAAAGTTGTCACAGGGTTGAAAAATCTGAATTATAATTTCGTAATTCAGTATGTTTCAAAGATACATTTACCATATTCCAATGTATGTGCCACATACATGGGAATTCACCTGTCCTTACCAATGAACCAAACTTTTCTCAGTGGCATGCACTGTTAAAACAGTAGCTGTTTATTACTGCTAAAGCACATACTACTGAGGTAGAAAGTGTTATTTACAAAGTTCTCAGAAGTTTAAACATTTGAAAACTGTTTTGGGAAGGCTTGATAGAAAGCCTCAAAAAAGTATAATTTTTAATCCAGTGAATGTCAGGAGAAAAAATAATACAGAAATTCATTTTAGTAACTTTAATCCTTTGGCCCTTTTCCATAAGAGCTGATCTTCCGGAAAGCTGAATTCAGGTTTTGGGAATTTTTCCTCTCTAACAACAAATCGAAATTAGTTTGAACCCAAGGGCAACTTCTTTAATACCTGTCCAACACACATTTGACCTTCTCTTCTATGAAAAGCTTGAGAGTTTTTCTCATCTGAAGAGAATGGGAAGTTTAAGCTGGATTTCATCTTTCAGCTGCCAAGATTTATGAAAGAAACATGAAAATGAAAAGTGACTTGCCTCACAATTAACAAGAAAAGAAACTGAAGCCCCAAATCAAAGCATCAGACAGCTACAATATTTAGCATTTATAGAGTGCTCTTCCCGCAGAATGATCCAACGACATTTTTCAGGTCTGTGTGGAAATCATTGCAGCATTTTAATGATATCTTTAAAGAAGAATTTTAGACAGGTGATAGATTTTGTATTTTAATTAAAGCTGCAGAAGAGCTGAGGTCAGCAGAATGATACTGCTTGATCTAATTTAAGAAAAACACTGAGCTTAAAGCCTGCTATACACACAGACTGCACTGGCTTAGTGACAGTATTATTTCATATTGATTTTGTTAGACTTGCAACTTTTTCACTGACATTCTTATAACCCTACTCTGTTTAGATGGTACAGTACACAAGGACAGCAACCTGATAATCTGCTATTAATTCATACCATGAGAAAATAGCTCAATGAAGGTCAGGTTTTCTGATGCTCAAGATAAAGATCAATACACGTTAGTTTGTACATTTGGTCTTTTACAGGGTATTAAGCTTGCTTTTAGAATGTATTTTCAGGTAGGTAAACTGACATGTAAGAAAAACTCTGAAAACCTCTGGATCTGCATCAGAAAATGGTTGTCTAGGGAAAACAAGTTATTGCAAAACAGTTTCCCATGTTTTTTGGAAACAGGAGGCATTTTTAAATGTCTCATTTCATCAAACATTAGAATGGATTTTAAACTTCTAGCAAAACCAGCCCAGTTATGTGTAGTGGAAGCAATGTACTGTATGTTTCCTAAGAAAGTCTGCAATAAGTGTATATGTGAATGACTGAGATATATTAATTAAAAAAAAAAAAAAAAACCCAACATCACAGCACAAATTAGGTTTTGTATTGTTTCAGTGAAACATGTTTCTCACTGGACTTAAAAGATATCAGTGCATTTCTAAAAAGCAAATTTTAGGAGCAAGAGATACTGCCACAAAGACTTGACAAGACACGGTTAAGTATTGGGCTAAAAGCAGCAAACAAAATAATGAAATGTTACATCTGGTTTCGATATAGTATTAGGCTAAAATTCCAAGCATAATCACCATAACATTTCACTTTTAAAGCACAGACAAATTTACAATTGAGTGTACGCTCCCAGACTTGACTGCAAATGCAAACTACTATGGCTTTGGAAAATGCAGTGGATTAATAGGGGCCATCCTCTACAGACTGTTCTTAAATTAAAAGTTATCTTGTATTTATTCTTTGTTTCCAACCATCTTATTTCCCAGAAATAATTTTTTTTCTTTTTTTCTTTTTTTGGTCAACTAAAATGAATCATCATTTGTAAGGGGGGGGGGAGGAAGCAGCAGGACAGGGTGATTCATACAAATAAGTTAACTGTGTAGTCATAAGATCACTGATCACAGGCAAAATACATTTTTAGTAATTAAAAAGTCCAGAATGTCAGGAGATCTGAATCTCACTGATCTGTGAGTGAAGCAAATCACTCAGTCATTAGCCCACCTTTAAAAAAAAAACCAAAAAAACCCAACCTAGCATTTCAAAGTGAATATTCCAGAAAATTTGCATTTTTTAAAATGCAACCGTCATTCAACAGTAAGTTTCAGTTAGAAAGTCACGTATCCCTTAAGAGTGAAATGAGCGGGTTTAGTTTCTCAGCCTAAGTAATGATTTTTTTGTGTGTATAGTTGCATTTATATATATACACACGCACACACGCTTATACAGGTAGACAGACACACTTCATGTTTGTTGATAAAGGTGAAGACATTGGATATTATGCATCAATACACAAGATGCATGTATTTGGAAATTTTTTTGTGGAAGCCTTTCTAAAATTAACTGCTAATAGTATCCAAACAAATTTCTCTATGCATTTGCAGTATTTCCAGAAAGAAGCTGCACACTAACAACTTCAGCTTGTTTCCTCTCCACCCATTTATAGGGCAGCACAGTATTTCAAGGCCTAAAGTGCAAGGCAAGAAGCCATGCTTCAGGAGAAGCACTCACCTAGCTCACCCGCCGCATTTCGACCACCAACTGCATACAAATGTCCTTTGAGGGCACTTAGGTGGAAGAAGGTGCGCTTCTCATTTAAAGATGCGACTTGCATCCACTTGTTGTAGCGAGGATCAAACCTAAAGACCGTGTCAACCGCCGTCTTTCCTTTTGTGTCGTAATTGCTCTGGCCCCCAACTACATAAAGAAAGTTTCCGATCACGGCGATGCCGTGCTGGTACCTTGGTGCATCCATGGGAGCTAAGGATTTCCATTCATGGGCCTTTTCATCATACATCCGTAACTCCTTGCTGACAACCAGCTGCTGCCTCAGCACTCCCCCCAACGTCACCAAGTGAGTACTGTCTGATCGAATGGCAGTTCTCTCTGACTGCATAACTGGTTGCATGTATGGCATCATTTGGTAATTGCTGGCTTCCAAAAGCAAGTTTACACAGGTATTGTCAGTTCTCATGAAGTCCACTGTTTGAACATAGTTAATAAGATCCTGGGGCGTCATCAGTGGAAACCTGATGTTCTTCATTAGCTTTGCAGCGTACTCCATCCGAGGCTCCTCATACCGTAGCCAGCGACAAGCAGCCTTGAAGAGTTCAAGTTCAGTGCAGTGCTTAAGGCTATTACTTGAAAGCACAAAGGCAAGACGTTCAAAGGGGAGTTTCACAAATTCACCAGTACTTAATAATGCAGGGAAGTTCTTCAGGATGAAATTATTAACATATTTATCCACTTCTGTGAGATTGTATGTGTTGGCAATTCGCCCAACCTCAACACAGTTTTCCAACGAAACCTATTAAGTAAACAGAAAGAGGAATCAAAACACTTTCTTAATTTGGTGTCTAAATGATAATGTAGAATTTAATTAATACTATAGAATCAGCACTATTTCATCATTTCGCAATGCTCAAGGTGATTTACACATGAGCAAATAAATATTCAATGCGATGTATATATTCATGACTGCAAGGGGAGACCCAATGTATTCCTTATTTTGAAGAAGGAAATGAGACAAGTAACAAGCAGATGGCATATATTAATTATGTCAAATACATTATACAATGATGATACATAGCAATTATACAGCACTTCATCTTTGAAAAGCTCTGCAAACATCTTTGTAAGAAAGAAATGTGGAAAATACAGTTAAGGGAGAGGTGATCAGCCCAAGGTTACAGAGAATAATGCAAAAGTAGGTCTCACCATTAGACATTTTCTAACATTATTAAAATTGTATTGTCGTAATGCAGCCAAAGAGAACGGCACAGCTACCTCGCCAATACTACATATTTCAGACAACTTACGTACAGTGTTCAATCCCATGAATACCTCGCTTAGAAATGAACAAAACTGCATCTTTAGTAAATCAAGGTGGTGCTCTTACGGAATATGTTCAAAATTAAATACATGCCATTGTCAAAAATAAGAAAAAGGTAGTGATTTTTTTGAATATAATTCTTTTTAAAAATAATGAATCTTGGAGGATTTATAGAAGCATAGAATAGTTTGGATTGGAAGGGACCTCTAAAAGTCATCTAGTCCAACCCCCCTGCCGTGGGCAGGGACATCTTCCACTAGATCAGGTTGCTCAGAGCCCCGTCCAACCTGACCTGGAATGCTTCCTGAGATGGGGCAACCACCACCTCTCTGGGCAACCTGGGCCAGTGTTTCACCACCCTCAGCGGAAAAAATTTCTTCCTTAGATCTAGTCTAAATCTACCCCCCTTTAGTTTAAAGCCATTCCCCCTTGTCCTATTGCAACAAGCCCTGCTAAAAAGTTTGCCGCCATCTTTCTTATAAGCCCCCTTTAAGTACTGACAGGCTGCAATAAGGTCTCCCCGAAGCCTTCTCTTCTCTAGGCTGAACAACCCCAACTCCCTCAGCCTTTCTTCACAGGAGAGGTGTTCCACCCCCCTGATCATTTTCGGGGCCCTTTTCTGGACCCGCTCCAACAGGTCTGTGTCTTTCTTATGCTGAGGGCTCCAGAGCTGGACGCAGTACTGCAGGTGGGGTCTCACCAGAGCAGAGCAGAGGGGCAGAATCCCCTCCCTCGACCTGCTGGCCACGCTGCTTTGGATGCAGCCCAGGATACGGTTGGCCTTCTGGGCTGCGAGTGCACATTGCTGGCTCACATCCAGCTTTTCATCCACCAGTACCCCCAAGTCCTTCTGGGCAGGGCTGCTCTCCATCCCTTCATCCCCCAGCCTGTCTTGATACCAGGGGTTGCCCCGACCCAGGTGCAGGACCTTGCACTTGGCCTTGTTGAACCTCAGGAGGTTCACACAGGCCCACTTCTCGAGCTTGTCCAGGTCCCTCTGGATGGCATCCCGTCCCTCTGGCGTGTCGACCGCACTGCTCAGCTTGGTGTCATCTGCAAACTTGCTGAGGGTGCACTCGATCCCACTGTCTATGGCATTGATGAAGATATTAAACCGTACCGGTCCCAATACGGACCCCTGCGGGACGCCACTCGTCACCAATCTCCATCTGGACATTGAGCCGTTGACCACTACCCTCTGGATGCGATGACCATCCAACCAATTCCTCATCCACCAGACAGTCCACCCACCAAATCCATACCTCTCCAGTTTAGAGAGAAGGATGTTGTGAGGGACCGTGTCAAAGGCCTTACAGAGGTCCAGACAGACGACATCTGTAGCCCTTCCTGTGTCCACTGACGTAGTCACTCCATCATAGAAGGCCACTAGGTTAGTCAGTTATTTTTAAAAAGATTATAAAGATTGAGGTCTATGACCTGATTGCAGCCTAAGAATTCAAAAACCTTCAAATGACCTTCTGGTCATGACAGATTACAAGATTTTAATACTGTATAACTCAATCTGATCGCCGCCCTTTAATACTAGACAATTCAAAAGTCTAATGAGTATGGGAATAGAAGATTTTTTTAATTCCCTAGAAACTGATCTAACTTGCCCTAGAGTTAAGATCTGCAGTCATCAAAAGTCTTCATTCACACATCCTGAAATGCCTTCATACAGTCAAAGGTTCCAAATCCTATTCTTCATCTCCAGAAACACTAATCCTCTAATCAGATCCTATGTACAAGATGAACATGTGGCAGACTGTCAGGAGTTCTATTATAAAAATATCCGTGCAATATATACATGGAAATTATTTTTGTATTACAAAACAGACCACATTGTTTATATCAAAATATAATCACATCAGCTAGCAACAACCTATAAAACATTCTCTGATGCTTAAGAAACATTTTTTCTTCTTTTGACTGTTTTTGAGAGTCAATATCAAACTAATTTCTGTACATTTCCTTTTAGGATTTTTAATTTACATAAGTTAATTGCATAATGGAAGTAATGGAAGTAACAGCATACCTTAAATTAAGTAAATGAAACAGGACATTCTTACTTCTAAAATTCCTCTCAAGCTGTATAATAAAAATAAAGCAATGGAAAAATCACCCCTTAACAAACAGCTGACTTACAGTATGCCACAAATCTTAACTCTTGCGATACAGTTATTGTATTTAAAAACTACTTTGGAATACATTTACTGGCATCAACCTACAGAGATACAGCAATTTCTCCATATCAAGGTAAGCAGACAGAAATATATTATTGCATACAGAAAAGGCATGCTTGAAGTCAAAAGATCAAAGCAAAAAAGGTGCAGATTACGTACCATTGGTACATGGTGTTCATGTTGCAATGAAGTATTTAGACCTATTGCAGAATGCATGCCAGTTAATCAAGTGCCCAGCATGCATCCAGTTGATGTATTATCGTAACTATGTGACACTAAATCTATGCAATTGAATATATTCCTGGAATACTTATGTTTGAGAAATTTATTGACACATTACACACTGTTAATGGCTGATGAACATGACATCAACAGTTTCCAGTCACGCCCTAATTCTCGGAAAATTTACCTTATACTGCCTTAATTAGTCCACTAGAATTGTACGGCACTCAGGGTTTTATTTCATACTATGATTGCAAGTACTCCCCATTATGCTTATGAAATTGTGCACTTTGTTTGACTCACTAACAAATTCCACCACTCACCTCAAATCAGGGTACCACATTAAATATTTTCTTAAAGGTTACTTTCCTTGCCAAAAGTACTATTACCGATTTTACTGTGGTCTAAGATAACAATCAATGTACCAGGCTAAATTATATTGCAAAGATTTCACAGTCATAAAAATATATACTTTAGAGATTCTTAAGTCCCAAGCCAAAAAATAATCCTTCAACAGAATGAAATGCAATAGTTACTTCTAATTAAATATTCAAAATTAGATGGCATTAAAGTACAATAATGCTATTTAAACATTCAAGTACTTAAGTTACTCAAGTGTTGATTTTCAAAAAAACAGCTTATGACATGCTATGGTACTTATGAGAGGTGTGGAAACCGTTCTCTGTGGAAGTCAGTCAATCAGGAGCTCATCAACAGAAGGAACTGCTACTTCTGGAAATTCCACTGAAGTGAATGGGAGGAATGGAAATATCAGACAAAAATATAAGACTGATTGTACAGTGAATCCTGTAACTAGTAAAGATACTCATGCAGAACCAGCTAAAAGCCACAACTGGACAAACAGCTAAGCAACTTCATAAGAAGTCAAGAATTTTAGATAAACACTATTTTACTTGGGCTTTGACTACTGCGCAGAGCTGCTCATTCACATTACTCATGGTAATTGCTCATTACAAAGCAGAAGTAAAAGTTCCAGAAAATACTAAAAAGCTTTTCAAAAAATAAAGGTCAAGCACAGCACGATGTTATTACAGCCTGTAAAACCAAATGCAAAAGCCAAAGTACTTTCTCGAGAAAGCCGCTCATTTAATTCTTTGAAATTTTGAAGCAACCACCCAAGCTCTGGTAAAAAACTTAACTGACTGTAAAATACTACAAAACTGGACACAGAGCAAAATGATTGCAAGTACAAGAACCCTGGAGAACAACTCAGGAAAAATAACATGCACAGAAAATCAAGTCCTCAAGCCCAGCACCACAAAATATTTAGGTGTCTAACTTTTTGTTTCAATGACTGTTAGACACTGAAGTACTTAACATGGTGTTTCAAAGGGTCTAAGTTTAAAAGAGCTTACATTCCCCCGAAATCCTTAGTTTTTCTGTGGGTTCCCATATACAGAAGTTCAGAAATAACAGCAGAGAAGTTTGATTCTGTTTTCCAAGCTGGTCAATCGTACCCCCACGTTAGAGAAGGTGGATTTCTGATGGCTGGCAGAGCTGGCCCCAGCGTTAGATCCCACACTCCCACAAAACTGAGACCATCTTGCTCCGTCCTCAGTTAACCAAGTTCTTGTGACAAGACAGACTTCCAAATATTGAGACATCAATATTTGACAACTTGCTAGTTGTTACAAAAATGTAAAGCACAGAATTATAGAAGGAATAAAATTTTCTTCTGCGGCTATATGAAAGGTACAGCCATGACATTAATTTTCAGTGTTTTGGAATTTTTTTTTTTTTAATTACAATATAACATCCCCTTCCCCATTACACTGTGATTTTCCCCTGAGTGCTGTAATTTACTTGGATAGGTTTCTCATCTTTCTCCATTTTGTACACTGCTGCTACTTTTGCAAAAACATTATTGGGTGTTCTCTAGCACTCACTACTCTGAAAACATTTCCATGGCATTTTTATTAATTTTAATTACATTATGGCTCATTTAGATGTGAACCTGGGAGTAGTCCTTGTCTATTGTATAGCTATAAATATTTAAAACCAATACTAAAATAAGACTGAAAACATCTCAGCAAGTATTCCAGTGTTTCTCTGGGAGTCTGTTCGGCTGCAGAGCAAAGATTATCAGAGCAATGGGCTACTTGACAGGAGGGGTGTAAGTGCAGAACAAGCAGAAGAACACTTACAAGTCAGCTACAATGTACACCATACTTCGAAGGTCTTACTATTTTTTACACCAATTAAGCTGTTGCCTTAAGCTTATGTCTTTCTTTGTAAATATTTCCAATACCCTCTTATGAAGTAACACAGTTACATTATGCTTTACATAAACTGACTTCTATAATCTCTTTAATAATGGACTCCCTAGACAATTTAAAGACAATTAAGTATTTGTCTGGGAATGGTTACATCAGCTCTCAAATGCTGCTCTCAGCTAATTTCAATAGAAATAAGCTCAAGACTTGCTCAGAGAACTCATTTAAATTACAGAAACGCTACTTCAAGAATGGAGCGAAACTAGTATAATCTCTGCAAAGCTAAGATATGGTAATTAAAAAAGCAAAATCCACCAAGTTTGCTCACCAACCCTTGTTCCTGTTCAAATTCCAAAGAATGTTCATTCAAAAATTCTTTATACAAGGATTCTGAGAACATAACGAGGCTAACAGCACAAACTTAGTTTTGTACTTTCTCTACAGTTATGCAATGAATGAGATTATGTCCCCTTAGACATCAATATAAAGGAAAATATTTAAGAAAAGAGAATCAATAAATTAAGAGGATGAATAAAGTCTTCCTGATTCTGAACCTCACCCCTTTCAAAATGTGCTATCAAACAAGACGTTTCTTACGTGAACCAAAACAGTGACTGAGTCAACGTCATAAGCAAAGGAACCTTCCAAAAACAAGCATTTCAAACAACAAAAAAAATTCTTCCAAATAACACGATTTAAGATGAAAGAAGCTCTTTCCCTAAGAAAGCAAAATAATCAAGCAGCTGCCCTACCCAGAAAGGGGAGAGGGCAACAGGGTGTCCCTGGAGCTCACCTCCCATCAAAGGGAGGCCGCTCCAAATCCCTGATTCAAAAGAACACCAAGACCTTATTCCAAGTTGGCATTTATAGCAACGTCAACCCTGGAGAGGCAGACTGCATCATTTTGGAAGGTAAAAAAAACCCTGAGCAGCATAAAATAGGTGGTGTAGGATTTAAGAATATTAAGATTAATGAAACATTATCACAACCTTCTCAGAGAACTGACCAATTACAAAATATGCCAAAATTAAAAGCAAAACAGTAGCATTATAGAGCCTAAATGCCTCTAACACTTTCCTTATGAAACAGATTGCTATTATTAGCAGCTTGGAGTCCTCTTCTTTGCACAAATGCCGGTACGTTTCTTCATTAGGGAGGTCACATTTCTGAGCCTGTACTCTGAGGAACAATGGGAATACCTGCTTCTTTATTTCTCATTACAGACTATCAGAAAACTGAA
Source organism: Aptenodytes patagonicus (assembly GCF_965638725.1). NCBI lineage: Eukaryota > Metazoa > Chordata > Aves > Sphenisciformes > Spheniscidae > Aptenodytes > Aptenodytes patagonicus. The sequence goes on from NC_134957.1 coordinate 1,583,240, forward strand.
TTCCAAATAATATTATAATTCATGTAGAACACACCACCTTCCCTGTTACAGGTAAAGTGAGATTTCTAGTAAGGTATATAAGCAATTAACATTAACATCAGAAAACCTCCAGGAAACATTAGAAATAATGGTGAAGTGTCTCTCTAGGCAGAACTGCTTTGACAGCACAGCTCTTGCAGCTCTTTCATTCTGCAGCCCCACAAAGTAGGTGCTCCTTATTGTTGGCAGGACAAAGAGTTATATTAATGCAAGACAGCAGGACAAGAACTAGGAAAGGTATTGAAGCATCATATATTGGCATTGCTTATATATTGTGTTTAAGTTAGAAAACAGATAACTGCACCCATATTCTGAGACTGCACTATTTTAACTACAGAAATAAAGTGAATGTAACTGAAGCATATAAAATGCATGCAGTAAGTTGACTGTAATGCTAGAATGAGTGCAGCCGTGCAGTGAGACCCTGAAACCTCTGATATCTGAGATTTAAGAAGTAAAGGATGTTCAGAAAATAAAACCTCTGAAAAACAACCCAATCTATGTATGGGAGTTATGCTTAATAAACAACAAGATTAAACAGAGGAGTATAAACCCAATGCTTTTAACAAGAGGTTGGAGCCAGATAAATGGAGTGTTTTCATGTCACATCTCTTTCCTTACATGCCTTTTCCCACCCATGAAGACAGAACCCAGGAAAAAGCTTACAACAGGAGAAGCCAGTTAGCACTTGACAAGCTGAATCCTTAACAGCTCTCTTGCTTTTGCAAAAACAGAAGTTTGTTTTTAATACAGAGAAAACTGCAAAACTGTCTGACATTCAACTTGAAAGAAGCATGACATTCTTCTCCAAAGCACAGCCTCAAAACAAAACAGGACACCAACTCTGAAAGAGGAAGGGAAGGAGGAGGAAAAAAGGTTGTTATCAAAGTTCCCCCTCCCCCAGAGGGAGTTCAGGACCAGAGATTTTAATGTCTATAATAAATAAAAATCAACAGGGCAACTCTAAATCATAAATAGACTGCATTGCATTGGAACTATAGTGTACTGCTTTGTAGGGCAAACTTTTTATTTGTTCCAATTGCACAAAAGCAACCGTGCTACAAACTGCGTACATATTATTCTTTTAACTAACCATTATTAGTAGAAGAGGAGAGGGTTGCTACTTTGGGGGCTGTCCCCTGCTTACAAAAGCACTTATTTTGGTGATTTGGAAAAAATATTTCCCAGTAGGCATTCAAGCCCATTTTTAGCTCTAGCAAAATATGGCAATCGACATAAAAACCTTGTAGCTACTTTTCTCATAAAACCAACATTTCTGTAACATCCCTACTAGTAATCCCTTTAGAGAATACATTATTCTAAAGCACTGCGACCAAGTTCACTGGTTCACAAAGAAGATGTAATGGTCTCTGTGATGATCACTACAACTGTGGGCTTCATTCCTCAAAACAAAAAGGTTTCAAGAAAGTATGTTTACAGGCAGCAACAGCAGCCTACTCTTCTATTATTTTTTTCAGTTTAACTCACCAAGTAGCTTTCTTATGGAAGGATATAGAGTGTGAGGGCATGAACTAAGAAATCCAGTAAGGAATCTGGGAACTATGATTATCATCACTGCAATACGCTTAGGAATTAGAAGAATTTTTATGTGGTATAACATTTATATCAAACTCACACTGTACATAATACTCAGAAGAAAAAAGACTTTCAAGAAAATTACAAAGCAAACGTTCTCTGTGAATCCAAATTACGAATAATGGCAACTTTTAGATTTAACTTTTGACTATTACATAGTCATTGTTCTTACTAAAAAAAAAAACCAAACCAACAAACCAAGGCCTTAATCATTTTAAATGTGAAACAAGTAGTAAGTCTTACCCCAGAGATAAGAAACACTTTACAGAAGTCCAAAACAGGTAAAATCTGCAAAAAACTGGCAGCTTCCAAAGTGTCCTGAAGGTTGTCCATGTTAAGGGAAAGTTTTGCAGTATAAATGAAATCAATGATCTTCTTTAGGCCTATTTTGTTCACACCATGAAGCTTAATGCACATTAAATCCTGTTCCTTCATTCCTCCTGAAAAAGACATGTAGGTAAGTTTATATGATAATTTTGATTGGGTTGAAATAATTTCATACACTTATACAAAATTAAAATAATTTAAAAGTTTAATTTAAAAACCCATATGCGACAGTAGAGAGTGTACAACTACATAGTTGTTTGCAGTCCTGGGCTGATTCACACACAACACTGAACATGTGTCTGAGTGTCCAAAAATGGCAATTTGGAGATAGCAGTATGCATTATTTTAACAAAAACACCACCTGTGAACATAGCCTTGAAGTAATCACTTGCAGAAGCCATCATTGCTCTGTGAACAGGAAACACTTCGTCACCATCTCCTGGAACAAGCGTCACATCACAAAGCAAACCCTCCACTCGCAGTTGGTCAAAACCCTGCAAAAAGAGCAGAATGCGAAGCATCCATTTGATCTGGGAGGAGAGTAGGAATTTCTTTCGTTTCCCTTATGTAAATACTTACTTACTTTATGTATCTATATACATATCTATATATATATATACACACACATATATATGTATATATCTGTAGTTCCAAAAAGTCATTAAGAAATAATTTGTCATCTTACAACCATTATCTCTAATATATTCAATGATAATTATTCATTGGAAAACAAGCAGAATAATTGTTACTGTCCAGAAATGGCTGAAGAATGCAAAGCACACTGGACCTTAGAAAGTAGCTTTATCCTGCTAATTAAGTTATTTTCAAGAAGGAGTTTGTTTTGTAAGCTTGCATTCCAGCAACTGTTTCAGGTAGGGACTGATAATCTTTTTTGGACCTACCTTTTCTGGACACATATGCATTCTATATTTTCTGTTCCACATCAGTTTCAGTGCTTTGCAACCTAAAAGGCTGCAAAATATTGGGGCCTGAAAGGAAAGCTGTCACCTGGTTCTATGATTATCAAATTTATTACCGAAGTTTACATGGCAAAAACTCCAAAACAAGCTCACATTATATATCTGATCTTTTCTGAATTACTTATAATGGCTAAACGTAATAAAAAAGAAGGTCAACTACAACAGCAACCTAGAGTAAGATTTTCCTCTGAAGATATGCCCGGTTGGGGATACTCGCCTCCTTCACCTCCTCCACCCAAATACTCGCCTCCTTCACACACTGCAGAACAGAAGCTCAAACATAAAACAACTTCCTTCAACCAGGCATGTCTGATGTTTTTCTAGTACTAACAAGAAAATAATTATTGTCTTTATAGATGTAACACTTAGAGAAGTCTTGGCATCAGCCCGCATGGTTTAAAATTTAAGATATCTTAAAGCAAGGCTTTATTTTTAAAACTGCAAAGGTAAGTAGAAATGAACATTCAAATTTGTCGCACAGAAAAGAACAGAGTGCAAACAAAAGAATGAGTATTAGCTCCAATAAATCAGAAGCCAAACACAGGATTATATAAAACTAATGTATTTCAATGACTCAGATGACCTGCATGTAGTTTCTACAAACAAGGCTTTACAACTACCAGTTCTCCATTTGCTCAAATTTTGAAGAAAAAAATTGAAGAGGAAATAAGCTCTGAACACTTTACCTAGTGTTCAAACGAGGGAGAGCTATGCGCAGACGCCCAAGCCTTAGAAACTAAAACAAAAGAATCACTAGCTTCTCTGAATTTAAAAAAAAAAAAAAAAAAGTCAATTTTGTTGTCCTAAAACTTAGGCAATCCATTTAGGCAGCTGTATTGGGTTTGCATGGCAAGGTTTTGGTGGGGGGGGGGCTTCTGTGAGAAGCTGCTAGGAGCTTCCCCTATGTCCGATAGAGACAATGCCAGCCGGCTCCAAGACAGACCCACTGCTGGCCAAGGCCGAGCCCGTCAGCGACGGTGGTAGCGCCTCTGGGAGAACGTATTTAAGAAGGGGGGGGACGGGGACGGGATGGGGGGGGGACAAAAAAAAAACCAACAGAACTGTTCAACTGCAGCGGAAGAGAAAATTGAGAATATGTGAGGGAAACAACTCTGCAGACACCAAGGTCAGTGAAGAAGGAGGGGGAGGAGGCGCTCCAGGCACCGGAGCAGAGATTCCCCTGCAGCCCATGGTGAAGACCACGGTGAGGCAGGCTGTCCCCCTGCAGCCCGTGGAGGTTAACGGTGGAGCAGATATCCACCTGCAGCCCGTGGAGGACCCCACGCCAGAGCAGGTGGATGCACCCGAAGGAGGCTGCGACCCCGTGGAGAGCCCCTGCTGGAGCAGGCTCCTGGCAGGAGCTGTGGGGGACCCACACTGGAGCAGTCTGTTCCTGAAGGACTGCACCCTGTGGAAGGGACCCACACTGGAGCAGTTCGTGAAGAACCACAGCCTGTGGGAAGGACTCACATAGGAGAAGTTCGTGGAGAACTGTCTCCCGTGGGAGGGGCCCCACGCTGAAGCAGGGGAAGAGTGTGAGGAGTCCTCCCCCTGAGGAGGAAGGAGCAGCAGAGACAACATGTGATGAACTGACCGCAACCCCCGTTCCCCATCACCCTGCACCACTGGGAGTGAGGAGGTAGAGAATTTGGGAGTAAAGTTGAGCCTGGGAAGAAGGGAGGGGTGGACGGAAGGTGTTTTAAGATTTAGCTTTTATTTCACATTATCCTACCCTCATTTTGATTGGTAATAAATTAAACTAATTTCCCCAAGTCGAGTCTGTTTCGCTCGTAGCGGTAATCCGAGTGATCTCACTGTCCACGAGCCTTTTGTTATTATTTTCTCTCCCCTGTCCAGCTTAGGAGGGGGGGTGATAGAGCGGCTTTGGTGGGCACCTGGCATCCAGCCAGGGTCAACCCACCACAGCAGCAAATTGAAAAAATAAGTGGTGGTTCTCCAAGGAGTCATGCCATACAGAAGTCGTCTGCATTCCTGAGAAAGACTGCACTGGAAGGTAGCAAGAGCTATGCAAGCTGTAAGCTTGACTCTGTATGGCATATAAAAGCTCCAGCAGAAACGAGAAGATAAAATGACTTTACTTTTAAATTCTTAAAGCTTCAGAGAGGATAACATTTTTATCTGTTCTAACATATGGTAGTGCCATACAGTCAGACCCAGCACAGGGTGTTACACCAAACCTGGCAGAGCTCTGCCATCTTAGGGACATGAAGAAGGAGCATCACTCACATCCCTAAGGCAGCTTTCACACAGGAAGCGGTACAAGTGTTTGCCTAACATAATTACATGATTATATTCAAGTGAGCTGCTTTGATACAGCTGTCACTTCATAGTTTAAACGATACTACCTCTTAGAAGTTGAGAGTGGACAGGAATACAACCCAAAGAAAAGGCCAAGGTTTTTTTCCAAGCTGTTGCTAAAAGTCGAACCTTTAACTCGCAGGAAAAGAAGTTACAAGCCATGCCTGCTTGGGGGCATTGTCAGCCACAGCACACTAACATGCATTTTTTTTGAGGCTTTTTAGGAATTACTAGTCTGATAAAGTCTATTGAGTGGAGGCATTGTTTAGAGCAGCCAAAATTCTCAGTACAGATCAATATTGACACAAAAACATTTAATTACCTGTAACACCACAGAACTGTGAGTATTGCTGGTGAAAAATCTTGTGGTCCCTGTCTTAGAAGACTGTAGATGGGCAGAGATGCCCATATCGCTGCTACCAAGAGATACTTTCATATGAGGATCCTCCTCTTCCACCAGAGATCTAAGAAGATTAGAACAAAGAAACCTTAAGACCAAACTCATTTTCATTCAGTGCTCTTGTGTATTAAAACCACAGTCTTCTGGGATGAAATGTAACAGCATAGAGGCTATAGGTCAAAAATCAGCAGGTGACGGAATCACTCTTTAGTAGCTCCCTTCAGCTAATCTAAGAAAGTGAAGCGTTAACAGTCTCTGAAACAGTGTAACTTCAAAAACTTAATTTTCCGCTAATAAATTTTTCCATTTCCTTCCACCCCCACCTCCCTGATTAAGACACTTGCACACTATTTTATTTCTATGTGTGCTTCCAGTATTGCAGGATGCTTGCAGGGGTTTCATCCAGTTTTCAAAATCAAGTATCTTACCAGATTGCCAAGGAAAGCTAAAAGATTGAAGCTCTTAAGTGTAATTTTAAAGTTCAATAATTTCATTCTTATGACTTGCATTATCTTGCTCAACTACGAACATAAAATAGTAAATATACATAGTGGAGTTTCAAGCTGTAACTTTAAGCTACCTTTAGAAACACACAACTAGAAGAACTCCTTTAGGACATGAGATCCAGAATATTGCTACTGCAGGCAACCATTTCATAATTTTAATTTAAGATTTGTTAGTGTGAAGTCAATACTTATGTTTTTGATTCCAAGCAATTACTGTCCAAATCTAGATAGGAAGGGCTAATTTTAGGTAGAACTGTTAAAGAATTACTGCACTATTATTAGCCTTCCATTTTAATCTTGAGATGTAAATTAGGTTTACATAAAGAGATATGCATATGAGATTCTAACTACCCTAACCTGTGATTATTATAAAATGTAAATAAATTTCATCTCCAGAAATATTAACAATAACTAGTTCCTGTAATTTCCATGATCTAATGTACTACCTATTAGCATGCATAGCGGTATAATGCATATATACACAACATTAATTAACAAACATAAACTGTTAATCCACAAATGAGGGCATCTTCATTATTAATAAAGACTCCATGTTTCAAAAAAGATTCATAGCAGTTTGACATAATTGCTGCAAATCTCAGATACAAAAAGTTTTCCAAATTTTAAACGTGCAGATTACAACATTGGCCTCCAAACTAATTTCAGAAATTACTTTAAATAAGTGACAAGAATATGCTTAAATCCTCCTCCCCCGCTCCAATTTTGACTGCGATCACTATGTAAGGACAAATTTGGAATTTGTGGATGAAAAATAATTTTCATAAAATTTTTTCCCCAAAAAAAGTTTTGTTTCTTTTTTTTAAAAATATTTACCCCTACCTTCTTTGGGTACATGGACTACATAGAGCAGTTTCTGAAACTCACACATTACCCTGATAGCACTGATGTGCCTTGTTCAAACCCATGAGTACATAAGGTCAGCTATGAAAACATAGTCAAAACAAATTCACCATTCAGCAGCGTACATGGGTTTGAAACAGTGAGATTTTATGCACACAGACGTAACAACAGATTGTAGGAACAAGGGTACATCTAAATAGCTTTGACTTCTAATTTAGCAACCCAATAATTAGACATCTGAAAAAATCAATAATTGTGGATGTACTGCAGCATGCAAGAATTGTGTCATTTTTGAAACAGAATTATCTCTATTTTATAAAACAAATCCCGAGTGTAATTTAAATAAAGTTTTACAGGGTGTACCTTAGAAAAGTGCTCTCCAAACTATCTTTGGCATCCAACAAATGCATACAACAATGTAACACAGCAGCAAAGCAGTTGTTAGCTCGTGACCCAAAATATTTTCGTTCACTTTGTTCTAGGGTGTTTTGGGGGTGATGGTGTTGGTTTGTTTTAGTTTTAATACAATCACATCAAGGAAAGAGTCTAACATAATTTCAAAGGACACCCAGTCTCTAAATCTGTACATGTCTTTCTAAGAAGAAATCTAAAATAATGCGGGGAGACTTGTAAGCGTGGGTGGGAAGGAACCGCAGATTCAACTAGCATGAATCTGACTGTATTTGCTCTTGAAAGATCTTCCTGAAATGTCAGATCAGATAGCCATTATATGAAGGGGCTTTTAAAAGACTTTTTCTAAACTCAAAAGAAAACAGAAGATGTACACATCTGGTAAAATCATTAGGAAAAGAAACGTACAAGTAAACCAACTTCCTTGGCCATTTGGAGTAGACTTTTTACCATGTTTGCCACATACACCATGCTACTTTATTTCCCGGCAGCCAGCATACTTCATAAGTTTTACAAATGAAGGCAAAGACCTTGACCATGATTCATTTATTCCAGGAATGGCAGCGATAATGGAAGCATTTTTCTGAACAGGCCACATCACGTACAACTTCCCAAGCTTTGTCCTAAGAGGTCCTCTATAGCATGCGATGCCTTGTTACAACAGCACAGCCAAGAGAGAGAATACAATATATTTCAAAATACTTGCAATACTTAAAAGTATGGATTCGACATGCCAGGTGTGGCTATAAGCAGTTATTTCCCCTACATGTTCTCCAGGTACCCAGCCCCCTGAGCTGGAAGACAGGGACGAGGAGCAGAATGAAGCCCCCATAACCCAAGGGGAAATGCTTAGCGACCTGCTACACCACTTCGACACACAGAAGTCTACGGGGCCAGATGGGATCCACCCAAGGGTACTGAGGGAGCTGGCGGAAGTGCTCACCAAGCCACTTTCCATCCTTTATCAGCAGTCCTGGCTAACTGGGGAGGTCCCAGTTGACTAGAGGTTAGCAAATGTGACATCCATCTACAAGAAGGGCCAGAAGGAAGATCCGGGGAACTACAGGTCTGTCAGTCTGACCTCAGTGCCAGGGAAGGTTATAGAGCAGATCAATCTTGAGTGCCATCACATGGCACATACAGGACAACCAGGTGATAAGGCCCAGTCAGCATGGATTTATGAAAGGCAGATCCTGCCTGACTAACCTTATCTCCTTCTATAACAAGGTGACCTGCTTAGTGGATGAGGGAAAGGCTGTGGATGTGGTCTACCTGGACTTTAGTAAAGCCTTTGACACCGTTTCCCACAGCATTCTTCTGGAGAAACTGGCTGCTCATGGCTTAGATAGGTGTACTCTTCGCTGGGTAAGAAAACTGGCTAGACAGCCGGGCCCAGAGAGTTGTGGTGAATGGAGTTACATCCAGTTGGCGGCTGGTCACAAGTGGTGTTCCCCAGGGCTCAGTATCAGGGCCAGTTCTCTTTAGTATCTTTATCAATGATCTGGATGAGGGGATTGAGTGCACCCTCAGTAAGTTTGCAGATGACACCAAGTTGGGCGGGAGTGCTGATCTGCTCGAGGGTAGGAAGGCTCTGCAGAGGGACCTGGACAGGATGGATTGATGGGCCGAGGGCAACTGTATGAGGTTCAACAAGGCCAAGTGCCGGGTCCTGCACTTCGGCCACAACAACCCCATGCAGCGCTACAGGCTTGGGGAAGAGTGGCTGGAAAGCTGCCTGGCAGAAAAGGACCTGGGGGTGTTGGTCGACAGCCGGCTGAACATGAGCCGGCAGTGTGCCCAGGCGGCCAAGAAGGCCAATGGCATCCTGGCCTGTATCAGAAATAGTGTGGCCAGCAGGAGCAGGGAAGCGATCGTGCCCCTGTACTCGGCCCTGGTGAGGCCGCACCTCGAATACTGTGTTCAGTTTTGGGCCCCTCACTACAAGAAGGACATTGAGGTGCTGGAGCGTGTCCAGAGAAGGGCAACGAGGCTGGTGAGGGGTCTGGAGAACAAGTCTTCTGAGGAGCGGCTGAGGGAACTGGGGTTGTTTAGCCTGGAGAAAAGGAGGCTGAGGGGAGACCTCATCGCTCTCTACAACTACCTGACAGGAGGTTGTAGTGAGGTGGGTGTCAGTCTCTTCTCCCAAGTAACAAGCGATAGGACAAGAGGAAATGGCCTCAAGTTGTGCCAGGGGAGGTTTAGATTGGACGTGAGGAAAAATTTCTTCATGGAAAAGGTTGTCAAGCATTGGAACAGGCTGCCCAGGGAAGTGGTTGAGTCCCCATCCCTGGAGGTATTTAAAAGACATGTAGATGTGGTGCTTAGGGACATGGTTTAGTGGTGGACTTGGCAGTGCTAGGTTAATGGTTGGACTCGATGATCTTAAGGGTCTTTTCCAACCTAAACGATCCTATGATTTTCAGTACATAATAGGTAGTTCTCTAATACCTGTATCACACATATAAGCTCAGCAGCTCACAACTTGATGCTCTTCTGCAGAGGAGATTTTCACTATTTCTTTTCCATATTTGCTGTTACGTACGTACAGGAACTTGTGTATGCAAATTAGACATTAAAAATTGCAAACTTCCACACTATAAAAATCCACCAGAATATAAATGTTACAGTTCTAGCCTCAAACATTAACTTGGCTGCATATGACTCCATGAGAATAAACTTAAAGATAACCAAATTATATTACTCCTATACTGGTTTTTGCTTCATATCTAAACAACTATGACATTTTAAAAATTGTGGTTTTCTTCTGTTTTTAAAATACACCACCTTTTTTACCTACAGCTTAACAGTGTAGGAAGGCAGAGCACCTCTCCCATCATGCAGAAAGTGACATTCAGGAGCTGGTTTTGGCAGAAGTTACAATGCAAGTCAGCAATAAGACCTGGCAACAGCGCACTGATCCCCTGAATCCCAGCCTTGTGACATGCACAGAGGGTAAGAGCGCGCTCCCGGAATGACCAGAAATTATGAGTTTGTCCTTGGCTTTGTACCAGTTTCAACATTTATCTTCACACAACAAGAGAAACCTGTCTTTGTAAGACAAAGTGAAAATGCAGCAGCTCTTACACACTGTGTTGATACCATTACACAAAGAAACAGCAAAACCCAAGCACTGTATCATATACAACGAGAGTAATTTCAAACTGCCCTGCAAAGAAATTTTAAACTATTCAGAATATAACTTCTGTTTGGGGGGCTGTAAAGTGAGTATGCAGAAATAACTGCCATTCACACCCAGAACAGACAGGTAACGTGCTTTATATCCAACTGAATTCCCAACAAAAACACAGTAAGTACATCTGTCTTGTTTGGACAATTACCAAAGGCATTATTTACATTCATTAACATAGGTCTGCTAAGCACTATAAATAATTAGATACTAATGAATGTAAACATATTGATTTTTTACTTTATTATAAGTACAGTATATCACAATTAAGCATACTACCAAAGAAGAAAGCTAATTCATTTTTTTTCTAATTAATTTTATTGTTCTGATCAATAGAAATCATTAAACAAGAAGTGCAGTAGTAGCATTTTTAACCAGGGTTAAAAAAAAAAGTTGGAGGAGACAGCTAAAACTACAATAACATGTAGTGATAATTCACAACAAGTTGCTCTAAATGTGGATATTAACACCACTTTCAATGCATACACTTGGTCTGGAGGGGGTTGAACATTATAGTATTAAGAACAAGGGAATCATGGAGTTTAATGTGATATGAATATTAACATTGCAATAGCAAGGCAGAGGAGCTGCCTGACTCTTTCTGCAACGTCTGGGAAGCAGTGGCTCGCAGTTCAGAGAAAGGCACCGGAGGTTACTTAATTGCTAATCACAGCATAAGCTGTCACTCAGAATTTTCTTTCTTAACCTTATGTTGATCCTTTCAAGCACAGGATAGTTTTTTCCTAGCTACTGTAACCAAACGTGCTTTTCTCATGACTCCAAGTTAATCCCCCAAGTACTTCCAACTGGTATTTTTGTAGCGATGAAGCATGGAGTGTGCATTATATGGATATTAATTATATATCTTAATTTCCTAACTTCCTGTCAATTTTGACGGAAAACAGCTTTGCTTTTTACCATTAAAGATGTAAAAGTAACTTTTCTTTCTGTAGATGATTGCCCACTAGATTAGCTTTCATTTATTTTTCTCTCTAAAGATACTATTTTTTTTAATCTTGTTCACCTACTAAAAGGTACCTGAATACCCTCTTTGACAATCTGTGCAATTAGCAATTACTTTAGAACTAGAAAGACGACCATAAGCCAGATGTTGGGCTATGGAAAAAAAAAACCTACAATAGTTCAAGAGTCTTGCCAAGCTAATGTGAAGAAGCTACACTGACTTTTTGGGTTTGCTTGTGGGTTTTGTTTTTTTTTTCCATAGCGCAGACAAAGGAAAACCATAGCTAAGCACCACCCTAGTGGAGAAAATAAAGTTGAAATGGAACAATTCAGTAGTATTATTTAATATTTCATTGATTTGAAAGATACAAATTCAGTGGCTTTTAAGTACTAGTCAGGTATATAATTCCATAAATCTTATCACAACACAGGACAAAATATAGTGGGGTAACAACAAGAACACTTGACTTCTGTTAATGAAAAGATGACTGGAAGGTGAAAAATCATCTCAATGGGTCTTCATGAGTTTCTAGGTTTAATTGCTAGCACCTGCATATAAAGAAGTGGCATGAGTAAATATCTAGACTGGCACAAACATTAGGGAGCTTAGTATTTCAGAAGAATACTAAATATGCAATTTGAAAACGCACAGACTGACCAAAGCATTTACAGGACTTCGGTCCATTACTGCTCCCAATTCTGCATGCAGTCTCTCTAGATTAAACGCAGTGAATTATGTTAACTCTGAACGGACTTTAAAGGTTGAAACAGAACTATGTATACAGCAGAAGAGCCACTAACCCTGTGACCAGGGACAGGATACGAGACCCCGTAGTTGGAGCCAGAATCTGAACCTTACTCACTCAATCCTTACCTGAAGGCTTGCTGACAAACACAGCAGTCCACACCTCTAGCATAACTGCAATTTGTACCTTCCTTCAAAACATGCTTTAAGTACTGGAACTTCTCAGCAAATACTGACAAATATTTTTGAACTGGCTGGAGTTACATGATTCACAAAGGCAAACTGCTTTCTAAAGCATTTAGCAAATATTAACCTGCTAAAACAGTTCAGAGGCATCCAGGTGACTCATGAAAGCAGGGATCTGTGGAAACTAAGACAAGTTCTACCATCAACTAAAATATTCAAATATGGGATTGCCATTTTGTACAGCACTCAGTGGCAGGAATGAAATTAAACAATATTCTGTCATCATGTTTTCTTCAGAAATTAAACTCATTCTGATGCAACAGAAACAAGGCAACTATGAATATTATTGGGGATTTGTTAATTTACATCAGTAAACCATTGATCTGTTTGAAATTGTCAGAGCATAGTACACAGTCTTTGAAAACAAATTAAGGAGATCGGCCTACAGCTACAGATATTTTAGAGTGCATGTTCTCTGATGTATTTAAAACCCACAGTCTTTACATAACTCAGCAAAAGCTTGCCAAAGCCATACTGGCCAGACAGTGAATTCCTAGTTTGGTGAAGCTCAATAGCTTATTTCTGAAAGGATTATAACCTTATTTTCTCTGTCAAATCACTGTCCAGTGAACCATGACTGCAAGTGTTCTGGTCACTGGTAAACGGCATCTTCAGCAATCACTCCTGGCATGTGCCAGTGCTCTGGTATTTATCAGCAAATGAAGAACCAGATTTCAATTTCATATTAAGATATTCTTATTACAAGACAAATCTTTACTATCTTATGATCTAACAAAAGATCTGGTATATTACAGGGCTATCCTATACATGTATTTTGCTAATGAACCTGTTAATGAAAGGGCCAGTGAAATACAATGAAACTTTCATTTACTATTAGATATAGAATAATTCTTTACTTTGTATGCATAATCTGCCAAAAAGTATTTTAGTATGCTTAGTTTGCCAAAAAATAATTTAAGTATTGACTATCTGTCTTCCCATTATGAACTTCGTGACTAATGAATTTAGGAATTCCCCAAATTACATGGCCACCTAGGAGCTCAATAAGCATAACTGATATGGCAGCATTGTATAAAAGAAAATCTCATAACACTTCTATTAAGAAATTAAAATATTAATATAATGTAGATTAACAAATTACACAATCACGGTATTTCACATTTCTTCCATTCCGGATCTTCTACCCATACAATTTCAGGAAATCCTTTATTCTGGCAAAGAAGTTACTTTTACACTTGTCCTTCCCTAAAATAACATCTCATCTTTTTATTACTATTTTTTTAACAGGAGTTTCTAACTTAATTCCTTCATGGTATCAGTAACCCAGTAAAACTAGCCGGTTTTGTAATTTGTTAATGGTTTCTTATTACAAAAATACAGAAAAAGTTTCTATAGGAAATGTAAGTTTACATCTTAAAATAGATACGTGACTCCAGCTAAAAGAGAAAACAAAGACAAAAGGTCATTTTTGTTCCAATAGGTTGACAGAACAAGTTAGCTCCTCTCTTAAAGACCAACCAACATGTTCAGCAAACTTCAGTTCTTGCTTTGGGGGCATACAGGTACTGACACAGGCTGCTGCTAAAGATCTGAGAGTAGGATGAACACAAGAACAGTGCTGGAAGGCAGGACTGAAACAACCTCTGGTACACACAAACCATTAGGAGTACGAATCATGGCTTTTTTTTTTTTTTCCTTCCTTATTATGACCACTAGTCCCATGCCATCAGCTTCAGATGTCACTGTTTTTACTGAGCAGTTTAAAGGCTGTATTTTTAATAGATGAACTAGAGGCTGGTAATGTAACTCGAAACACTTTGCATTTATCAGGTTACTGCATTTCTTAAAAATGCTGTTTTAATGCTGTTTACTTGAAAGGGGCCACCACAACCCAAAGTCTGCAAGCCTTTACCTCAGGTGAATTAACACTGCATTTAAACTACTGTGGGTGCGATTTTCAAAAGTAGCTACAGCAGGTAGTGCAGAATAATGCTCACCTTGGGCAATGCTCTGATGTTTATATTTGTATATCTCACTTTTTACACCTGACCTTGTTCATAGATTAGAAGAACAGCAATAACAGCAGAACATTTAAACATTTGTTTAGTAACTTGACACTGAGCTCTTCTGAATCTCCACTCCAGCAGAAAGGCATAAAATAAAACTTACTGTTTCTTAAATTTAAAAACAAATAGATGTTCCTATATCCATTTTCCACCTTTCCTCTTAACTAAGGGTGTTCTGTAAAAGGAGAACAGAAACCAGGCTCTATTAAGCAGAGAAAACCAGTGAGAAGTGGCATTTTACTTTCACAAGGCTCTGGCCAAGGGCAGCAGGAGAGGAGGATATAGGGCTTCCAAACCCCCAAAATTAGCAGAGAAGGGCAAAGATAATTTCTGGACACATGCTCATGGACAGCAAGCAGAGGCAGGTAGGTCTCCAACTTTAACTGCTGTTTGGACACAGTTACAGCATGAGATGCTCATTGAAATGATCACCTTAAGAAGGTGTCTGAAGTGGAAATTAAGTACTGAAGCCTGTCCTGAGTACTGCATAGCCTGAGCAGCTCTGCAAGCACAATCACCAAGGGTAGCAAGGCCACAAGGGGAACACCACCACCACAAACTGACTTGAAGGACAGGGACACCGAACCTTGTTCAACCAGCGTCAGGCTCAAGGTAACCTACTTAAGCTATTCTAGAAGCAAAGTGTTGGAGACTAGTGCATAAAAGTCAAGCCTTTAACTTTTTTTTTTTTAAATACAGTCAAGTCTCTTTGGACATCAACACACAATCACCATCTTGACAAAAAGTTTCTGCCCAAGCACACAAGCCCACAATGTAAACAAAAACGAAGAAAGCTATTAGAAACACTCAGATGATTGAAGACACGATTGGTGTTCCACACACCAATGGATCTGGGTGGAAAGGAGGACAATGCAGAAACGAGGATACTCCCAACATCACTTGAGCCTTTTTGTATCACTTCAAAGTAAGGCCACGCTGTGATCAAAGCCAGCGCAAAATTAGGTCCCACAAAGCCAGCAGAAGAGGACTGAGCAACATCATCAACCATTTCAGTATGATTTCCCAAGGATACGCACACAGAAAATATTCTCCTCAAAATTCCTTCTTAAACAACTATCAGAGGTCTCAAGCTGTTTGCAGCATAATTACAGCCTGCTGGTTAATTCAAATTTGTTTTCCACAGAAACAAAGCAATATTTGGCTCAGTCATTGCTATAAAGCTTTTGTTCCTAACAGTATTTAGTCTCTCTGGGAGCCTCAGTATCACATCCACATTTATCTATTTGACAAAGGGTTTACATTCATTGAGCCATTTGTAGCTTAAATTTGCAGACTCAGATTGTTTAATGATGCTAAATTAGAAACGGTTTTCTGATGACTTTTGCCAAAGTTGGTGTTAGTCTATTGATTCCTACTATTAAAAACAGAAAAAGCAAAGCAAATACACATGCTTTGTAGCTTTTTCTACAGAAGCAGAACTACTTTATTTCCTTGACATTCAAAAAGGTAAAATACAGTACTCACTCACAGGTTTCACAGTTTAGGCTGGACTGACACTGCATATCCTATTCTCTGCCCTTTATATTTAGTCTTAAGTGTTCAAAAGGCAAGTCATGGTTTTAGCTAGGCAGCTTAATACTTCCTGTGCATTACAAAACACTTAAAAACATTTGCATGCACCAGCGGACTACAGTTCTACCTGATGTCTTTAAATTTAGTATTCATACATACAGAAATTAAGTTTGCAGAATGGTTCCTTAAAGAAAAAAACCTATACGTCTAAGGTGGCACCTGCACATTCAAGATTTAGTCACAGAATATACATCCCACTGTATTCCTGTAACATATTTGGGAACTACTCCTTTCCAGAGTGTTGGCTTTTTTCTCCTACATAATATACAGAAAAATTTTGATAGCTTAAAAGCCAGCAAAAAAAGTAAACAAG
This sequence comes from Aptenodytes patagonicus, assembly GCF_965638725.1. NCBI lineage: Eukaryota > Metazoa > Chordata > Aves > Sphenisciformes > Spheniscidae > Aptenodytes > Aptenodytes patagonicus. The sequence continues at coordinate 1,599,753 of NC_134957.1, forward strand.
ATTCTGACATTAGGGTTTGGTAATTAACCCCCAGTCTTTCTGCTGCCTAGGTCTGTTCTACCATTCCTCTTGCTTTTTCACTTCTCACAGTTGTTTTAGCATTCCTTTGTTACAATCTCCTGGGGAGAATGTAGGGGTTTTTTAATTACTTCAAATTGTAAAATATTTTTGCCTTACATTATAAAGAGTTTAAATCTAAGCATGTCAGATAACAGGTGTGGGTGACTTGTCGATCCCATGGAAAAAAAAACACATCTCATTTTTGCAAGAATCTCAGTCACTGCTGGACAAAATACTACAGCAATAATATGGATGTGCACTTCCACTTTAGTGTTATAGCCACACATTATTACACTCCAATTCCCACTATTACCATTTAGAACAAGTGACTATTATTTTAAAATCCCAATATTCACCAAGTACTTTATGAAAATCCATAGGCATCCCCATCCAAACTTCAACAATACTGTGTAACACTACACAAGCCAGTGAGTAGAAAGTGGTTGCACAACAGGATTTTTTCCACAACAACAAGGAAATAATGGCAACAATGACGAACTGGCAGAACTGACATTCTGGCAGAATATGCCGAGTAACATATTCAAGATAATTCAATAAAGATGCTTTAGCATGTCACAACATAACATCAATATTGCAACATCACACTGTATAAGGAGAATGTGATTTTGAGGACCTGTAAGCCACAGCATCACCTATAAAGGTCTGCCCAGAAAAATCACTAGTACTAGGAAACTTCATCACAACCAGGTTTGGGTTTTTTTCCTTGTTTTTGCCATTTTATTTCTCCAATGAAATTTCACGTTTCGAACTTACAATAATCTACTGAATACCTATTATTTAAAAAGCAAAAGTAAGATCAACAGATACAAATAAGACCTCTACATACAAAATTGCTGGGATTAAAAGCAGTCTTCCATTTATAAGATATAAGCCCCTTCTGTTCCCCACCCACCCAATTCATCTGTTTGCATGCATTATCAGATTAGTTTAAAAAATATTTGGGGTGACCTGCACATTGAATTTCAACTTGCTGAAATTTGAAATATCTAGGAAGTAATTGCTTAAAATGGAAACATTGCCGAAGACAGACGAGTCTGTTTTGGTGTGAATACCATGTAGTCTGTCAAATGCTCAAGAGCCCAACAAAAGGGTTTATTTACTAAAAATGATCAATGAAGACAGTAGAGACACATAGGGTGGTCTCACAAAAGAGAACTGTCTGATACAGATGGTCTGATGAATTATGCATACACACCTTTTCCCATTTAAGTATATATCATTATATAGAATAAATTCAAAGAGCTCATTGTAGAGCAAATCAGAGATTTGAAAGAAGACACAAAAGCATTAACCTATATAACCTATATAAGCAGCTAAAACTAACACTGATTACTCCAGAGTATTAAGAATTTATTCTACTTTTCTGCACAGTAACTGATTTCCATTACTGCAAAGCATTTCCTATCGGACAAATCTCACAACCACATGACTCAGGATAGACAGACTGCTACAAACCCTTTGATAGCAATATATTTGGAATATCGCATTTGTTTATTTCTCCTAACATTAGTCAGTTATTTATGAACACATGCAAAGGATAGTTTCCATTTAAAATATCAACACACTAGTCCATGTAAAAGGACAGAAGGCACTAAGTTTACAAATGGATTATTCTGCATCTTTATTTTACTTATTTCTAAACATGCATGTTGGAGACTAAAAACACTTAACTGACTATTTAACTTTTCAAAAAACAGCTAACAATCATTCTCACATGACATAGAATAATCCTGTGTCATAGTATTTTTGAAAATAGTATTTTTGCATTATTCAATTCTTTGTAGATGTCCATCATAGTACTTTAATCTCCAGAGTTTCCACAAACATTTCTTCCATTTGTGTTAATGGAAGATGTGCACAACTTTGGAAAACAATGTAAGTGACATTGCTACTGTGAATAAGAAAGAATTCTCTTAGTTCTTAATGTATGAGATGATGTGGCCCATGAACAATAATTGGGACACATTCCTTTACACCTCAAAGCTGTTATATATAACCAAATTTCGAACTGTTCCTCACCCTCTCTGAAGAAGTGCTTCAATTCTTAAACCTCTGCTTATGTCGGTCACTGTTTTTTGTTTGTTTTTAACGTGGCCATCAATACATAGCTACAATGCCAAGGAATACCACTTTTCCAACTCGGTATTATTCACTTTGTCCTTTCCTCTGATTCACTTGCTGAAACTGCTCACCTGTCCACATAATATATTAAGTCACATAGGTCTGTCCCCTCATAGTCAACACAACCGCAAACATGAATGTGATTTCACTAGCAGAGCATAAACTTGCTGTAACAGCTTTCACACTCATTTTGACAAAAGGAATCTATATTCTAAACCCCAACGCTGTGTCATGAAAGAAAGTGTAAAGCACCATGACAAAGGCATGCACATGCACACATATCTGCACATTCCTAAATCGTGCACTAAGCCAGGCTGCATTACACCTACATATATTGGTCACATGCCAGTGCTCCAATTCTAATACTATCTAATTTTCCCTATGCAATGTCGCTGGAGCTCTCCAACTTGGGGGAAAGCTCAAGCTACTCTGGACCAGTTCCACCAGAAGCCAGGGGATGTTTGCATTTCCCTTCAGAGGGACCCTTCATCTTGCATGTAACATGAAAATTTACCTCTTGCATTCAGGATATCCTGAAAATATCCCTAATAATAACTGGTGGGAAACAGAAGCACCAGCCAAGAGTCAGCAATTCACTGCTGCACCTTTCCCGTTGCCAGGAAAGCAGTACCAGACCCAGCAAAACCAGCAGACTTCCCAGTAACAGAAGTCACATCCTTGCCTACAAAGTCATCAGCTCAATTTCAGCAGGTCCTTTATTTCATGTACTACCCGGCCACAAGTTTCCCACAGCAGAGGACTCTCTGGGACAAGCTCCTCAGACTCATTCCCCACCTCGGGAACTACCACAAACTTTTCAAGCAGAGACTGCAGCTAAACCGCCCCAGCTGCACAGCTTGCAGGACAGTTAACCCTTTTACAGTGCTACTTTGTACATAGATGCCTGCTTCATCCAAGAAGCCAAATGTGATCGTAACCGCCAGTCTCAGCATTTCGATACAGGGAAACTAAGGCAGAGTTCAGCTATCGGGTACACAGACCAAATAAAACACTAATAAAAATCTATGTCCTGACAGTCAGTTTAACCTCTAGATAAGTTACTTGTAAATCATAAGCAGGATGAAGCTTTTAAAATTAAGGTCAACTTTGCTAAAAAAACCTGAAAAACTGGAATTTCATTTTAAGCACAAAAAAAAAAAAATCACCTTTAAGACCTCCCTACTTTACATTCCAAATTACACTACAAACCTATTTTATAAGATTAAGATGTCAAGTATTAAAGGGATTAAAAGCTCAATTATACCTTTGTATACTCTAGATCCAAAATACAAAGTATAGAAGTGTTCATCTGTGAATTCGAGTTTTACGGTCATTTATTTTACATTAATACATGTCCTGTTTCACACGCCACTTATTCCCGAATCTTTTATTCAAAACATAAGCCTTTTGCCAGTGTGCAGAGTACTACTTATGAAAGAAAACTTATAAATATGAATGTGAAAAACATCAGATCGCATAAAATAGTAGCAAATTTACTGTAATCTCTGCAGTGAAGATAATGAATTCCATCACCTGTTTTACTGGTCAACCTAAGTGACAAGGGTTTTTTTATCAGTTGATACATACTGCCTAATCAAATAGGTGCCATTTTATAATGTTTCTCATTCTTTATAGTAAAGTATATGAATAATTTTAATGCTAGATTTAACAGTCCTGCTAATGTCAGGGCTGTGTGCCAGTGAAGAAATGTCTTCATAAACATTGGGATACATTGACTCATTATAAAAAGATGATTAAGGCTGCTGATCACATATTTCTCCTGCTCCAGATAAGCTCAGCATCATATAGTTAAGCACGATCACTAAACCTGTTCACATACTTTCAACACACTGAGATAATTAGCTACATGATCCCCATCATAAAAGCTGGAGCATACACAGGGCTAGATTAGCAATTTAAAAGCGAAACACAAAAGAAATATTCAGTTTCAGCAGCAGATAGATCAGACTAGGCTATTTCTGATTTTTCTTGCATTTAATAAGTACTATAGTTTAAAAAACAAAAACATAACATACAACACTAAAGATAGTGTTTCCCTGAAATAGGCTCAAAAGCCTCACAACTCTTTATGATTATACTTTCTTTGTTTTTAGTCATATTTTTTAAAAAGTCATAATAAGTAGCAATTTATTGGAAACAGCTTATTTCTGGTAGCCTTAAACATATTTGATGCATTCAGTGAGTGAAAAGGCTGAAGTACTTCCATGAAAATTAATCTTAAAATTGGAGCGTGCACAGCACAGGTTCTATACAGCCAGGTTAGCTCCTTAAACCCCAGCCTTTCTGACCGAGAACAATAGTGACCACGCATATGGCATTGTATTGCTTCAGCTCCACTGCTTATCAATGCAATTCTCAACAATCAAAAAAGACAACATTTAGAGGACCTGTAAATACCTATTTCTTACAGCATGTCCCTACAGCAGCTGGAGCAAAAGCCTATCAGCAAAAAGACAATACAAGCTTAAAGGTACTAATACTGTAAATATTAGGCTGGAATACTATTGGAAAGTAATAGTCTTTATAGTAATTTCCAGATAGGGAAGTCATCTACACTGCTACTTGTGCATTTTAAAGCAACTCTTCCTCATTTTCAAAAGAGCTGCTTCCTTAAATAAAGGCAGAAGAAATTCGGTACCCCTATGCTTAGAGTTTTATCTCACAGAAGGAAAAAAGCCACCTGTATACGCTAACACAGAACTCACAGCAAAAGGTGAACAAAAGCTCCATCAAGATTTAGCAAGACAAAGGCATATTGTTTCCATGTGTATTAAAATACTCTTTTATGTGAAGCTACTTTACATGGACAAACTGCATAACTATGTAAGTATTCAGATACGAATGATTTATATTTATGTTTTAAGCTTTTATTGTAACTTCCTAAAAAGACATTCAATTTGTATTAAGGCTAAGACTTTCAAGAATAAAACAAGACCAAAGCAGGATGATTTCTTTTATACAAGAACTTACACGAACAAAAGTGCAGTACAATACAGCAGGTGATTCCATGTTTAAATTCCAAGTGTAATAGTCAGGAGGAAGAAATGTTAGCATATACACTACAAAGAAAGCCTGCCTCAAAGCTTAACTTGTCAATTCAAGATCAGCGCTACAAATTAACAGCAACACAAACTTTTCAAATTAACATATATGATATTATTATGAATATGGCTTAATCTGCACAATTTCTCTACGTTTCAACGAAGAGGGAAAGACTTGACACAACATCCATCATGAAACATCCAGGATAAAATCTGGGGGGGTCTACATGGAAAACAAGGTAAAATTCTGAGTGCCAATGTCATTTAATATATAACAGGGTATTTTGCCACAGGGTAGTCTCACAAAAGCAATCCCACCTTATTATCCTCATTTCTCTCACTTACATGTATGCTGGAGAAAGTGGCGATGACCTGGATGTTTTAAGCACAGGAACTGGGAATTTCCAGATAGCAGGAGAGCTCGTTTTCCATTTCAATGGCATGTTGTCACCACGGTACTACAATAACAGTAAACAGCGTTTCCATAACAGACTACCAACTAGGACTTCCATTCCACACACTACTGACACAGCAGTGGCTGCTGCTAAGAACAAGGAAATGATTCTGCCAATGCCCTTAAACCGATGCTTCCAATCTGTAAAACAGGGCTGCAAGGCATCTCCTTTTAAATCTTGCTGTCCCCTAAAGCAATATGATGATTCTATCCTTCTAACTCAACAATAGTGCCACCTCGTTAGGGAAGCGCTGACTGCAGTATATGTTTAAAAAAAAAAAAAAGACTGCGCTGTGCACACCAGCACAATGCAGCTCTATTTAATAAAAGCAGCTAATTTTTAAAGAACTGTTTCTGATGCTATTGTTCTACCTTAACAGGGACACTGCAGCACTGTACTATATTCTCTTCCTATTAACCTCATTTCTGACCAATGGAAGCAGAAAAAAAATGGGTTTCATATGAAAATGAAACAACATACCTACTCAGAATACACTTGTCATCCTCTGAACATTCTTCTTTTGAGCTGCAACAATTCAAATGGGATATAAATCTCAGCATAGCCTTAGGCCACGGCTAATAGAGATCAGTGACTAAATTCAGCAGCCTGTTTTCCTCCTGTGCAAGCTCTGACCAAACAATACAAGAATGCCATTATGGAAAAAGCCCATTGCAAAAAATCAGTCCTTCTAATCCATAGCTAGAAGACAAAATAAAGCACAAATCACTGCAGGTTTCTGCATGCTCTTCTAATAGCTTCTGGTCCAGGATGCTCTCATTTTCCTATTGTCATTTCCAAGGAGGATGAGCAAAATCTCATGCATTTTACAACATGCTATGGGAACACAAATATCACTGTCTTCTGCAGTAGAGAAGCAGAGAGTAGCACGCTGTTAATAGCAGTCCTTGTAGGGACGCTATCAACAATCTAATTCTGAACGCCCCCCCCCCCGCCGCTCACAAATTGCCTGAAGAACTGACGAAGCAGACGGTCATGCAGGTGTCCATCAGGGACCACTCCGCAACTCTCTGCTCTGCTTGGTGACCTCCCGGGGCTGATGACAGTGGAGAGTTTACAAGGCAAGCTATTAAAAAGGGAATGGAGAATTTAATAGCATATTGTGCATAAGCAGAGCAGGTTACTAGTGAAAATAAGGTAAAGCTTCAACTATATTGACTCCCTTACATTAAAAGTGATTTTTAAATTTTTTTTCTTGTATTACCACAGTAGACTAGAACAACACTGTTTGAGATGTTTATTCTACAGATTTCAGAATAGTCTTTGTACAGCATAACAATTTTTTTGTTCATCAGGACAGCTTAATCCTATCACAAAAAAGCCAACACCCCATCACGCTACTCAGCAATAAAGAATAGAACCAGGAGCAGAATTTCTATAAATTTAAACATTTCAATAACATTTAATAACACTGATAGGTTTTTTGTAATGGTGAAACCTACACTGTTAAGTTTTTGGGATGAAATCACCAGGGAATAAGTGCTGCTTCTGATCATTATTATTGAAAATGTTTGCCCAAAATGGTTTTCGACATTTGAAGCTGTTATCCTAACCACAGGCAAGGAACTAAAATAACCCAGGATGATCAGAGCCAAGGACTAATTCAAAACCAGATGCACCTATTTGACAAACAATTGAGGAGCCCTCTCCCACTTCTTTGAAGAAGTTCTAAATTACACATGAGCAGCATTAACACAGGCAACAAATTTCACATAAACTGCTACTTGAATGCTGAACAGACATTAGCTGTGTAGGACAACAGTGTTTATATGCTATAAATATTAAGAAACACTAGCCCTGCAGACAGCAAGTATGCAGTTTTAGCATAAAGAAGTCTTACTCTCAGTAAAAGAATTCATGCATTTACATGCCAACAGCCATGCTTGTCTGCACGCATTGTAAATATTGCGTGCAGTCTCATACATATACATAACACCAGACTACTAGATCATGCCTTCTCTGCACTGAGGGCCTAAAAGTTAAGTTGAAAGAGATGTTAGATAGCAGCTATTATAATCACACAGAAAAAAAAAACCCACTATTTTGAATTCATACACTCAATTTTGCTTTTGCATTTGCCATCATACAGAAACTGTCTTAAAATACAATAAGCAAATGCTGTTACTCCCTTCCTCACATTGAGTGCACAGCCAGTGCAACCAACTGGTAACCGCTTTTTAAGTCTCTATCTCCTTGCTCTGCCAACTCCAAGGAGCTGATTACATATTTTATTTATAACAGCAGCATTACTAATATAAAAGAATGAGGCTAAGGACAATCAGTGGGCCACTCTTTCAAAAGTAACTCTTGAAATACCCCTTTGACCAGTAAAATAAAAGCCAACTCGAGCCACACAGTCATTCCCAAGCATTGACTGGTATTTAAGTCAACCAATGAACATCCAAAAAGCAGAGTTACTTCCCACTTCTGACCCCAACAAGATCATTCAGCACAGAGGGCAGCATTAGTGCTCAAATACCTACTCTGCTTTGGGTGCTTCTATTCCCATATATTTTTCATTTAATTTCCAAGCAACCTAATTAAAACCTTTACAGAAAACCCAGTAGCAGTAAACTTAACATTTTTTTTTTTCAAGTGTATGAATCCCAAGCACTGCCCAACTTCATCTCCTTCTAATGTCCACCACACACTACTTGATCAAACAGTCAGTGTACAAAATATGGACTTGAAGGAAGTAGCAGTGCCAGGTACTCTAAAAATAGGCAAATGCTTTTCACTTGCAAAAGACGAACCACATGAGAAATGAATCACCTATCTGCACATAAGGAGAAAAAAAATAAATTAAATACCATTTTCTTCCTGACAGTCACAATCAGTCGTGTACTCCCAGGGAAAAGATTACCTAAATGTATTCTACTCTTTACATAAACCATTCCTAAGACAACAGAAAAATCATAGTATATTATTCTGTTATTTTAATTAAGACTTCAAAATAACAGTTTAGTTACACGTTTAAAAATATGGGAATAACCACCTGATCTCCTAGAGTGCATTGTGCCCACTGAATATACTACATTTTCTGTTCTCACATTACATTACTTTGCCACTCATCCACAAATTAACTGGTACTGAAGACCAAAAGTAGCATTACAGCTCTGTGCAGAATCCTGCTTGCCAAGGAAACAGTTATTCCTAGACAAGTGCTATGAAAACTCACCAAATGGGAGCACCAAACTGGAGATCTGCTTTTCTTTAAGTTTAAAACTCTTTTAAATGCTGAAGACCCATGATAACTGCACAGATGAAACAGCTTCTTGGGACCGTTCAAGGGGCTTGTTTTCTGTGTTTTGCTCACAAGCAAGTTCATGTTCGAGACTAAAAGCATCTACCATTTATAACTTGCTTAAAGTTATATTCTACTTATTATCTGAGCCTCTTACATATCTTTTATTCTGCATACAAAAGATGAGAAAGAGGAAGTCTTTGAGTTTTAAACAATCATTTCCACGCTTGTATTTCTGAAGCTGCACTGAGCAGACTGACAGCAAAATAACCAACATGGTATCAAGCACTTCTGCAGAAAATTCCTCCACAAAGTAACTGAACAGGTGGCATAAGAAGAAAAAAAGAAAATAAAAAGACCAAAGGCAAGATCCCAAGCCGCCATTTTACAGACCTGAGCTGTTAGCAAGGCCAGAAGCTATTGACTGAGGCTGTACAGCAGCACAGTTCTGATCCCACAAAAAGAAGGTAAATAGAAGAGTGCTTAATGGAGCAAGGCATTTCTTATCCCTCTTCCTCCACCCCCCACTCCAAATCCTTCTTCACTATTGACCAACAAGCAGGATTTGGCCCCAAATGAGGGGAGCAGGCATGCAACACCGTACTCTGCAAGCACACAAACAAGCCACACACAGAACCACCCCCTGCAAGCATGCTGATCACAGCACTTTTCCTCGGCAAGCTTTCCCTGATCTTCAGGGTAGGAATGCAGCTAAAACCACTTTCCCCTTGTGATTCTCTTCCTTTTTCTTGTGATATCCTCTTCTTTCCTTTGTACAACTTGCACACCAAGCTGCTACCACGTTGTTTCGTACATACCGACTGTCAGTACTGTATGCCTTTGCTGCCTTTTACCTGCATTATAAAATACAAGTTCTCCTCTTACAGCCCAGTATGCTTACATTTCTGGGGCATGTATACTTCCAACAAAACTTTTAAACCACCTCTGCATTTCCCATAAGACTTCCCCTCATGGTTGTTCAAAGAAGAAAAAGTCACAGGCAGAAAGATGTATCAGAGCCCAGTGGCAACATAAAACTATACTACTCTGAAAATATTTATTCTTAACCTTGAAATGCCACATGAATTTTTGTAGGAAAACTAAGCAGAGTAGAAGTTAACTTCTAAACATGCCGCTGGATTTTCATCAGTTTGCACAGATTGAGTTTAACTTCTTTTTTCAGCCCTTAAACTGTTAAAAACAAAACTGAAAAATATTTGCTCAGTCAAGTGATTTGCTGCGGTTAAAAGATTTGCTGTTCCGCTCTAACAACCTGCTTACCTCCCTCCTTTTATTCATCTACTAAGTATCGGAGGAACCAAAAGCATTAGGTGGAAATAGGGTTATGCTATATGGAAACTTTCTCAAGTCTTGCAAACCCTTTCTAGCATGACCTGAAAAGTCTTCAGCACTTCCAGAACCCCAGGCTTATTTTATACTTACAGAAAGAAAAATGTTCAATGTTAGTGACTGTGTTATTTACATCTCCCATTTTCACCTAGAAATGTAAACCGAATGGTCTAAATATGTGTCACAAATATTATGTTTTCTAACATTAGACTATTTTTCTACTGATAAGAGTGTTTGTTCATATAAGAAAGATGCCAACACACAAAAATAGGTTAAAATGGTGGTGTTAAGACCAGTAAACATCTTCAGACTTTTGAGATTTTTTCCCAACACTTATGTTTTAAAAATTCATTGCTTCAAAGCCATGTTTCCATTTTAAAATGGATATATGTTGTTATATGATGAAACCTCTATTATATGATATTAGCGCTAAGAAAGCTCGCTCCAAACTGAAGGCAGAAACTCAGTTTCACATCAGAAGGAATTGCTCTGGTCTTTTGCATATCTTACAACTACCAGGCTACTGAGCTGATGCATACTACTACGCAAGACCATTTTGATATAAAAGAAAATAAAAACACAACCCCCAAAATCCAGTAAAATATTCATATGAAAGCCATGGAGCTCAAATGCAATATTCATTTCAGCATTTTAAATATGGCTCTAAAGGCACAAGCCTAGAAACTGAGTAAGAGCAAATAAGGATGCATAACATTTCTCTTCAGGATCCCTAAAAAATTGACAGTGTGATAGTTTAATTGTCTTCCTTATATCAGCTCTTTCCCCTTCACATGGATGCTTCTTAAGCCTCTACCTCTGGCTTTTCAATCTATTAAACTGCATCTGTTCCAATTACTGGAAGAGAATAATTAAAAGATGGTGTTGACAGTACTGCCCTATATACAGGTCAGTTAATTAATACAATTTCTTTGACCATATATCGTGAAAATATTCATCCCAAAATTCATATGAAGGGAAAGCAAATCTCTGCCTAAAGTGGAATCTGAAGGAAACCACTGCAGTTATGCCTGCAATCCCCTCACAGCGACACTGTAACATTCCCCAAATACTGAAGTACAGAAAAAAAAATTGGCAATATGCACTTGGCAATACTTTTATTGAAACTACAACTTTTCTAGAAACTTCAGAAATCTATCTTACAAAGAAAAAGTATTTCAATTAAATTTTTAAGTAAATTAAGAAATAAGCTTTAACATAGCTGAAGACAGTTCTGAGAATTACACATGTACTTTGACTTACTATCCACTATGTTGTTTCAAAAAAATTTTTTTTTTAATAACTGGGGGGAAAAAGCCATCAGACACCAGATATAAGTTACAGCATCTTTTGGAAGCAATTGCACTGTAGACATCAAGATGCACACAGCCTCATAAATGGAACGAAGATGCTTACAAAATAGTTAGTATCAAATATATTTAATTCTTTTTAATTGAGCTGACTGCTCAAGGAACAAGGAATAATCATAAATTGTAAAGCACAAAGGAGTGAGATAAACTAGGTTTGTAGCCAACCCCTCCTGCTGTCAAAATGCTGTAAGCAGTGCAGGTTCCTGTCTCTATAGCAATATGTGTAGGGCTATTTCTAAAACCGAAAAAAAAAAATCCCCAAATCTTTAAATATTAAGTTAAGCAGTCAGGGCATGTACCGCATGTTTAACAAGAAGTACTGCAGTTTGCCATCCACCCACTCAGCATTTTTTTCCTGTATAAATGAGGAAATTGCTGCAGTAACATTTTAGGAAGCATCATTTCAGTGAAAATTATTTTTATACATAAATGTACATAGGCATACTATATATATGTATGTGTTTGTATATATAGCATGTGTATATACACACACACTATATATATATGCACTATATGTATATATATACACAAACCATTTTTTAATGTATATTTGACAAATATATATTACCCTGCATCTCACACAGCCACTTCCCCCTCCCTCCCAGACACCTCAGTTAAGAAAGATTCGAGTTCTCACATGATTTTCAGACTACCAAGATGTATGTTCTTCAACAAACCAAAGAGGCAGTAGCAGCTGGCTGACTGAGAGGTAATCATGTTGAGTAATAAGTTTCTCCATTACATACATTCTTCAAAAACCCACAACCCTGGTCCTTGCAAGTATCATTCATTAACGAGAAAAGTATCTTAATAGCCTAAGTATTTAGTTTCTGAAATTATTCAGCAACAGTAAACAGTTTAAAAAATCCACACCATTTCCTATCAAGTCACAATCAGATACAAAACAATTTAAAAACCATAACTTAGGTAAATCTTAAGTCAGCTTCGCAGAAACTCATAGGAAAGGGGGGACACACAAGAAACGAACAAACCTAATCCCTGTAGTATTCACACTTCCAATATTTAGAAGGGTTAATTTATTAAAATATTAAAGTCAGTTTCAGGTACATTTTGTAACTACACAGAGTCTCAGAAATATCTCAAATCTACTCCTACATGTGTGTTTCTGGCCATGAAAGTATTTTTTATTTTACGCCAGTTATGGATGCCCTGCATTTTCTTGTGTGTATTCTTGAAGAGGGCTTTGCTCTATAATTGAGGTAAGATTTCTAGCAAGAAATCACTTCCAAGGGTCAAGATGCACTGTTAATTTAGTAACAAGCTACAGGTTATAATAGGGGGGGAAAAAATAAAAATTCAACTTCGCTTGGGCAAACTACTCTTACATAAAAGGCATTTGGTAAAATAAGGTCTTAAAACACTTAGTAGGAGGTAAAACTAAAGTGAGTTAATGAAGGTTTCCAACTTTTGATCTAAGCCCATGTACTCTGCTGACAACATACTAAGAAGAAATGCTTTAGAACTAACACCGATTTATTCAGAGAACTGTGCTCATCTTCCCCAGGTGATTATATTTAATAAATCACCACAGAAATCTGAATGCACAGTCACAGCAGTCAGACTGACCCTGCTGAAAATAATTGGACTGAAGCAACAGTTATTTTTATTAGGTCAAACTGTGAACTACAAAGAATTTATTTCTAAACAACTTCTCCACAGCTGTTATGGTCTGTTGGCTATGCAATTTATTTTAGTAAAGTATGCCTGAACACATTTACACATCTGACTCATATGATGCAAATATATTAAACAATTTAGTAATTAAAAGGAGGCTAGGATTGAGCACCAGCCACTAATAACTCCAGTATTTCCTGCACCACTGCAAATTACATTAGTCATGTGTTGATTACAGTATTTTGAAAATATTCTTAAAATAAAAGTTTGTAGGCTTTTTCCTTCATTCTTCCATTATTTACATGGAATCTGTTAGTCATGTTGCATTCCTTAAACCTTATTGTCTTTATCCACTGGAGCGAGGTTTTTGTGGTCCTGCATACCTACACAAAGCAGTCCCTACTGAAAAGAGCAAGCATGGAAAGGCAAGAATAAAGCACATTGATCACTGCTTTTATTGTGTGTTTCTGTAATGACTCAATTTCTTTAAAAGACAAAAAGATTAACTTTTTCTGAGCACAGGAATTCCCACTGCATTGTCACCTCTGATGGATCCAGTCTGCTAATCCACAATCCACAAAATTTCCAATGTGGGCAGTCTGACATCTTTATCTGAAGGCCAGAGTCCCTCGGGGGAGACTGACAGAGAAGTAGATTGAAAAGGTTTCATGAAAGATGCTGATGCTTCAAGTCCAGGTTGTCAAAAATTGCTGTGTGTAACCTGGGAGCCAACAAAGAGCAGGAGTGCATCTTCTAGGAGCAGACTTGAAGCTGCTGCACCATGCGCCCGTGGTCACTGCACTGCTGCTGGCTGGATTCCGTTAAGGAGTCCCCAAAAATGACACTTACATAGATTCAATCAATTTAATTATTTGCCATCAGCTAGTCTGAAGCATGTTAAGTACAAATTTTTATGAAATAGCAACTTGAAGTTCAGCTTGCCTTCACATGCAAAGGCATGTGAAAGGCTTACGCAACAAAAAGTTCAGTTTCAAATTTATCGCTAATATTAGTATTTCCCCTAGTCAGTGTAAAAAAAAGTACAATTTCTCTACACTAGAAAAGGAGTTTTAAGTCTGCATTCCAACTAAATGCCAAGAGAACAGGTGGAATTAGTACCGAAGCTGGAACAGCTGAATGGCCACAGGGGACAACGGGAGTCTTGTACTAAACCCCCACACTTTAAATTTTTTCTTTTTTTTTTTTTTTTTGCCTATAAGCCAGAGGCAATCAGGAATCAACTCCTCCCATGTGACAAAGGTAGGTGTAGTCCAAAGACTTCTTCCCAAAAGACAACGTGAGGGAACTCCCTTGTTTGTTTGGGTCTTTTTTGCACACACTTTCCACTACAGCTTCTAAACACTTAACATTGGTACACCTATAAATCTGCATGTGGTTAGAGTTGCTACAGCATAAACCTATAATTTATAAGTTACCATATAATAATTTCTTCTTGCATAGCAGCAGCTAACCTGAAGAGCTTAAAACAGGCAGGAATTGGTCTCATTTTGCAAATTGGTAAAGCAAAATATCTAAACAATGTGTTCATGGGAAACCAGGATTCTGTAAAACAGCTCAGGAAAGAATTCCACTGCACATGATGGACAACCCCTTCTTTCCATCCTGCACTTCAGTTAAACTACTTCCAACTTCAAAAACTTTAGATATAAAAGCCAGCATGAATCCCACCAAAGTTTTCACATTTTGAAAAAGAGCAGAATGAGTATACCTTTAAGTAGCTCCCTTAAATATTTAAGGGCTAAACTGATCCAGCTTTCCTTAGATCAAAATTTGACCAACAGCTTTAAAATAAGCTTCGTAGTATCCTGTGTATTTCTTGCAATCAGAACACTTTTAGGAAAATCAGTTATGCCACCTTCTGGTGTTCAATAGAACTGCTCTACCAGACAAATACTCATTTTCATAAATTTCCATTTTAAATGGGAAAAAACCAGCATAACCAGAAAACGCACCTCACATAGGACACCGATGCAAAATATGGCTTTTTTTTTTTTTTTAAGCTTCGGTTGATTTGTACATTATCATTAGCTTGGACTAGCTTGTGCCCAGCCTTAAAAGTTCCTAAGCCTGTACTATCTGCTGACAAACACATCATTCCCCCATGTCACCTGGTTTGAAATATGAGCCATTCTGCTCTTTGCCCCATCTCACCAGCTATAGCAATGGAACTGGAAAGGGCAGAGAGTGAAAAGGATGAGCAAACTTGTGAAATGGCTTCTGTACAAGGAACAATTTGTAGATTGGACTTGACAGCATGGAAGGCAGATAGGCAAGAATACATTAAGAGTCTATAGTGTCACAAAAAGCACGGTAAAGGTGAACAGGGAGTCATTATTCACCAGCTCTCCAACACAGAGAGAAAGCTTCAAATGAAACTAGCAGATGTCTGGTAAAAAAAAAAAACGAGGAAACTTCTTCACGTAATATGCTTCAGCTATCACACGATCAGCTTTTCAGTAACCATTTCTTATTACTACAGATTCACAGAAGCAAGTGTGAAAAATAATAAAAAAAAGTGGTTTGTACTGAGAGGCATGGTAAAGTCACATACAAGGCCAGCAATCAAACTTCTTCACCTTACCTCCCACTACCAAAGCATCGTTAATATTATAGTAGGACAAATGTATGGATACGTAAGAACAACCATAAACACTCTTCCTTCTGTATTATACCTGGATCTATGCAACGTAATCTGTACAGTTAAGCACATAAGGAAGGATGAATTTAAGCTATGACTCCATTTCAAGAAATTTTTGATTGCTTCAAGCTAAGCCTTCAATATAAAACTGTTTCTAGACATCAAAGTTCCGCAGACAATTTCTCAGGCAGAAAAACCAGTGCATCTTCAGTAAAGAAAGAAGGTATGGAATTAGGTATGAAATAACATTAAAAAGGAGTATGTGGATAACTGACTCCAAGTGTGTCAAGTCTGATGCTCCACTGTTTCTTACAAGACATACGTATCTACCGATTCTCCAACCTTAGTCAAACTTTGACCTACAAATTAGGTATTGCTGGCCATAATTTTCCACTGTAACTTTGAACTACACAAGTTTAATTACATGAATTTAAAATGTAATTAGGAAGTTTGGTGTAGGTATCAGACAAACCCAAGACCATGCTCAGGTACTTATGCACAAGTAGCAGAACCAACACAAGACAGCTGAAATACAAGGACATCTATAAGCGTCCCCACTTGCTCATGACACCTTCCCACAAGCCTCTGCATATTCTTTCAGCTATATATATATTCAGCTCTTTGCAGTATGTCTCATTGTATAATCATTTTCTGATCTCTAAACAAAGCAACTCTTATGTTAAGCAAAGCTTTGCTCTAACGTGTTCTTACAATTAAGGTTTTTGTATTCATTCTTAAATTCAGCATTTTGGTTTCTGGAGATGCTGTAATTATCATTTTGCCCACACAAGGCAGAATAATAATATGCAGAAGGGTATACACACTTCATGAGAAGTACAAAACATTACTTTCATCACAAACAGCACCAGAAGTCATGCTGCAACACCACTTTATTTGCCTGAAAGATTTTCCAAGAGCCTCAGAAATAACTAATGTAACACCACAGTTGCACAATAATACCTCAGAAGAATCATGATAGTAACTCAGACCAGGCATAATGTGACTGCAGCCACCTGAACAAAGTCTTGCTGCATATTGCACAAAGCATTGCTGGGAAAATGCAATGCTATCATCCCACATAATGAAGTGTTACAATAATCAAATAAAAAAAAAAAAAAGTCAAGCACTGACATCAGTCATGCCTGAACTGTTCCTGCCTGCCCATGTATTTACAGACATCTATAACTGCCACTGAATAGATTTTTGCAGCTTAGCAAACCTTAAACTGAAAGCAATGTTGGTGTCTAGCAATGCAAAAGCAATCTCAAATGAACTCAGTACTTTCATGACACTAAAATCCTTGAAAGCTGAAGCTTTTGAGACTTTTGAATAGCATATACTGGAAACATGAAAAGACGACAAGATTAATTCTGGGGGCACCTGGGAAATCTCTGCTGAGCCAGCCATACGCTACTCCAAATCCAAAAGCACAGGATACAGCAGTCAGATTAGGAAGGGAGGAAGGCAGGGCAATAAACCAGATATTTATTCAATAGGGTCAGTACTGAAGTTGAAGCAAAATTCAGTTGGTAGCTTGAGATAAGATGAACATTTGCCACAAGAGTCTCTGTAAACACTGAAATAAAAACTGTCCAGTGAAAAATAAACCTACGCAGGGAAACCAACAGTTACAGCAAGTACTGGACCACAGGAGTTTTACATAAACGCTATTACAGAAGAGTGTTCTTTCTTTAGTGCTTCTCATCAAATTTCTGCAAACTTATGTTCTGGCTCATATCCTGAATCAAGCAACAACATGCACAAACATACCTTTTTCTGTTTGATTCTTTAACTGAAGTAGAAACATAAGCAAACTACCAATACCTTGCTGCACAAAAAGCAGCTGCTGGGGAGAATTTTTTTTTTTTTTTTTTTTTTTTTTAAAAAACCATGACAAAATTTTGCTGGGTCCTGAAATGCATCTTCTGGGATTTGGGGGGGAGGTGGGGGGGTAGGGAGGGGAACAATGGCAATACTCAATTTAAGCACAAAATACTGATTTATTAAAAAGACCTCTTTGAAGACTACCAGGGATGTTAAATAATTACATTCAATAAAGAGTTAAGACATTTTTCAGGATTCTTAGTTGTATCAAGCACCTCAATGTAAAATAACTAAATTCTAGTATTTGCAGATAAGCAGCCTATTTAAGATTATCTTTTATCAACACCCCAGAACAATGCACAAGGCACAGTGTGACTAAGCTTTTACTTCATTGCTGTAATCTGATGAAAGCATACAGAATCCAAAGGGCACATATTCCATTGTTAAAAGTAAAATTAAGTACAATTACTGAGCCTTAGCTTTCAGTTGTTGAATGCACATAATAAATTCTTTTTAACAGCATATTTCAGTAATGTGATTCAGTTCATTTACCCTCCTTCTCCCTCCCTTTTCTCCCAAGTTCTGCATTGTAAATGGTCTTATAACCCAGTACGTTAACTGTCCAGAGAACAAGGCCATTCCTGTTCTTAAACAACACTCCTCATTACTCCTAAACCATGCATAGCAGGCAGATGGCTAGTCTAACTTCGGATCAAGCCAGCATGCATCACGTAATTACTTCTCATCAGCCAACATCTTTGTCACACCCCACTAAACAGCAGCAATGAAAAGGATGTCCGGTTTACAATGACAGACCAGTGATGTTCTAGCAAAGCCCCTGAGCAAAACCCAAGACAGACTACTATGTATTTTACTATATGGGCCAGCTCTAATTATCTGAAAACAGAACTGAACAGTCACATTGGTGCTCTAATTACTGGGGAGACAGAACAAGAGAGGAGAAAATCTCACTGTGAGAGCAAAGAGGAACCCAGACAATAGCCAAAGATGCTGCTCTAGCCAGGAGAGAACAGCTTTACAAAGCCTGCAAACTCCTCTGCTTCAGTTCTCATGTTCTGCTTTACTCCCACATTGCTGACTCACTCAAGTCACGTCGATCCACATTTAAGCAACTCCAAAACACAGTTTTGCTATCCTTGTCCAGCTCAGGTACTGAGGAACTTGCTGACTTGTTGATACATGACCTCTATGCTCTTGGGACAACAGAAGTAAATTGAGAGCATCTGAAGATTTAACACATTCACTTCAAATTAAGTTTCCTTCCAGATCCTTGGCTGATACACCTCCACCTACCTGGTTGTCAGCTTTGATTCAGCTAGCCTGTAACAGGTGAGCTGGAGCAGAAGAATGAAACTGGAAGTCTGGAATTTGGAACAGGGCAGTTGCATGCTGAAAACATTTGGAATCCAATGTGATGGAGCTGGATGTGATAACGTAGCTTAGGAAGATGGAAGGAGATTATCAAGATGCTCAGGTTTCAGAAGTGTCATAGGAAGGTCAGGCATAAATATACACACAATATTGTAATGAGGCAGAATAGTAGTAGTTATAGCTGAAGGTTTTCTATGACAGACATACTTCTACATTTTAACAGCGCACTGTTATCTTCAGTTGTTAAATTTACTATTACCTGCAGGAATCATACCGATATCTGGATTTCAGATTTCAGTATGCATCTATTTATGGGACTGGTACTCACCAGGCTGTAGAAGAACACACTGTGAAAAACTGAGTTGTTTCCCTCAACAGCCTTCACTGGTCCTGCAGGATACTTCTATAATACCTCTGAAGATCATGTGAAAACTTCATAGTTACTTCAACTTTCACTGTCCAGGGCAGGACACTAATGCAAATATAACCTAGCACTTCTCATTTTTACAAGATATCCTTAACAGCATTAGCAAGCTTGAAGTGCAGCTCATTAAAACAAATCAGTTTCAGATGCAAAACCTACTGATCTCCCCATACAGTGAACACCCAAGCAAGACTGGGTATCTTGTTTTTCCAGTATAGTCTCCACCACTGTGCAATTATTTGCTAAGATATGCCCGATTTTGCATCCGAGTGAACTCAAACCTGAATCACAGACACATCCCAGATGTCCAAAGACAATGGAATCATCAGAAATGTATTGCCGAGCTGCACGCATGAACATACACATGCAGAACACTTCTAGCATTAAAGAAATGGAATATACAAGTGGGGGTTTTTTGGATTGGTTGGGTTTTATAATGCAAGTTTTTTTGGTGTTCAGGTGTGGGGGGTTTTTCCCTTCAAGTAAGGTACCAATATACACATCCTTCAGTTGTTTTGGGGTTGGTTTTTTTTGTTTGTTTGGTTTTAAATATAGGAAGTACCAACAAACTATTTAGCACCCACAAAGAAAGGTATACTTCCCTTTTCAAAATGAGGTGACTTCTTTTCTTATCAGCAAAATGAAATAAAACCAATCAGATGCACCCACAGAAAAGTTTTATGTTTTCTTCCCCTTCCCTTTATAAATAAAGAACAATGTAATTCTTCTATATTTGTGAGGACATTGATTATAGCTGAATGTTAGCACCAAAAGTATTTTCTGGGAGTAAGGAATTTAAAGATAGCGTTGTTGCTTTTCAAGATGACAACTTTTATTTCAAAAGTGTTTATTTAGATGATCAGCTGCTAGCTAAGGCAGATTAAGCTGCATATTAAAATGATTCACTTTTTAAAAAGGAGTTCAAGTTTTTGAATGTTCTGTGCATTATCAATTTAAGAACTATGCCAATCCGTACCCAAAGTGATATGCCCAGTTTAAATATAGGGTCACAATGGATAAATCATGTGCAGAAAAACAAATCCCATACTCCCTCAAAAGGGAGAACTCTATACACACTATTTGAGTAGATTATTTTAGATTTAGGACTATAAAGCACCTTACCATAAGCATAAAGTCACTTTGGATAAAGTCTCTCTTTTTAACTTGATGCATTCAGATAAACACCAAACCGAGCAGGAAAACAATAACTCATAACACTACACCCGCCACTTGCCATCAAGAGAACAGTTACAACCAACCAATACACATCCACCCAAGAGACAGAAGACAGGGATATGGAAACAAAAAGGAACATGTCAACCAGCATGAGACTACATTACACTGCTAACAACATGTCACCAGTTGGAAAACTTTCCAGAGTTGTATCTTTTCGGCAAAAACTGCTCATGCAGTATTGAACACAGCACAAACCAGCCAGATTTTCCAAGCAGCTAGCCTGGTTTGCAAGCTTACCCATCCCATTAAAAGCAGCAGCCTTGCTTACTTCAGAGAGAAAATAAACTATTTTAGATCCACACCTATTTGCTGCCCACATCAAGATCAAGTTGCCAACATTTCATGTGTCAAAGGCACTGTATTACAAACAATATACTAAAACTACATTTGGACAGATGTTAGGATCCAGAAGCCATGTATAGAAGGAGTTTAATTGCAACTAACCCAGAAACATACCTGAACCAAAACTAAAAACCAGCTTTTAAATATGCAAGAGGGTGTTACTACTTTGAACCGCCATTCCTTTCTTCATGCAAAAAACTTTTAAGTTAATCCTGCCATTCATCAAGCCTGCACATAAATTTCTAGTCATACAAGAGCAACTTTTGCTTTTTTATCAAATACTCCATCATCACAAAGAAAACATTACTTTTACCTAGTCAATATTGGCAAAACCTCCAGAGATTTTATTTACGTGCAAGTCAACACTAAAGCTGTGAGTTTTTACTTTATTAATCCTTAAGTCATTTGGAGTGGTTGGTTAAAAAAGAGTAATTTGGAAAGCTAAAAGCATTTATTGGAGAAACAAACTTTTGACTGAAGAGGTTAATTCTTACACTGAGGTTAAGAAATCATTTCCTCCTAAACAAGCACAAACACCGTCAGACACACCATACTGAGACCAGATGTGACCAACACAAGTGTCCAATAAATAAGAAACTTGTCATCTCCTTAAAAAAAATCCACTGGATTTTTTCCAGTTCTTTATTTTCTAACTTTAGCCCTTACATGAATATATTCAAAAGGCTTTATATGAAAATGCCAACATTCCCATTTCAAATGAAAACATACTTGTTCTAAAATATTCGAGCGCACATGCCTAAGAATGAAGGATGTAATGCATGGACCTAATGAGAAGGAGAGAAAACACAGGTAACATCACTGCTATGGACAGAGAGAGGCATGACTGCTAAATAAAATCAAGTACAACAGAATAACTAGAGGGATGGAGTAAAGAGGTACTGTTTGGGATTACTAGAGACTGGAAGCTTTTGAAGATGGAGAGAACACATATATCATAACTCTGCTCTAAGGAAAGCTTTTATAACTTTTTTTCTTCAAGTTTCACAGCATTATTCATTAAGCAGCCATTCTTCATGCTAAGCAGAAATGTGACTGACCAAAACACTGCTAAAAGGCTGTATGCATTCACTGAGTGACAGCAGTATACAAGAATTTCACTCATATAGAAGTCTGAAGAGTGAAACTTGAGACTGAATATGCTCAAGTCGCCATAAACGCATCCAGCGGACAAAAGGCACTTGTGTGCCTGTTTTGGGGGAAAGAAAAAAAAAAAGGCAGAAAATCTGTTGCTTCTAATCCAAGATCAAACATGTAGTAAAACCCCCCCCAGAAGCAGAGAGCAGCATACTGATGAGTTTGATCATTCTTCAAGAATGATTTCGCTACTGCCAAAACATAACTTCAATAATTTAAACTCTTGTCCCATGAATTATCTCTTTAGACTGAGATCAAAGTATGCAAGATGAGAAACCACAGAAACAGCTCTATTAGATTTCTTTAGTCTAAACTTGCTAAAAAATAAGGTTGCTTAATGTCAATACAACCTTTGGAACAGAAATAATTGAGCATTTATTCTTAAGAAGAATGCTCAAAACAGTTCTTTAAATATATTAATCTAGTTAAATGAAAGGTTTAAATGTCATTAACAATCAAAATGAAGAATGTGGAAGTCTTAAATGGCATTAACAGAAAATTGCTAGCCATGAATGATGCCATTTGATGCAGCAATATTTTCAACCGCCTACAAGGGAAAACAAATCCTACCAACACTGTTTCCCTACTGAAACACTCTTATTCATGCTGCTATATTTCATATAGCAGTGCAGAAAAGCACTCAAGAGATCCCTGTCACGTCCTGAGGAGGGAAAAAAAAATTAAATCAAAACTAACATTCTTGGCACGATGAAGCTCCTTTACAAAGGACTGCCAGAAATTTTTGTACCAGCAGCTATTTCATTAGAAACTTAAGGCATCTAAGCTTATGTTTTCTTTTTCATTTAAGCATGAAGTTCCTAATTCAACTACAAAAAGCATGAAAACTAACAAAGATATAGCGTACATCTTAAAAGATTTTCTACAAAAAGATACTGCACTAGAAACTTACTGATTTTTCTAGTTTATTTGAAAGAATGAAACCAGTCACTCCAACAAATTAATTGGATCAGACAAAACTACCATAACAGGTGTGCAAAGCACAGCATAAGAAAAATGTAAACAATTTTATAGCTTCCTGAAATCAGGTTCAGTTAGTTAAAACATAATTGTTCCTTTATTAAGAGCTTTATTTCAAGAAAGGAAGACACTGAAATAAGGTTGCTGGAATTTCTTCTGGGACAAGGTGATCATCTCTACTCTTGCCCTGAATCTATGGGTTTTCTTTCTAAAAAAAGAATAAGCACAAAAAGATTAAATAGCAGGTAGCGTGTAATCAAGATAGACAGAATGGCCGATTTCGGTACATTAAGATAGAAATCCCTTTCCAGCCATATCAGGAATGTTTTTAGCACACTGAAAGATTTTATAAGTAACTGTTATTGCCTCCTTGTTCTAAAATTGGTCTTTGGATACCTAAAAGCAGATGCAAGGGCAGCTGGATCAACTAAATCAGAAAACCCCACAGAAATCTTGGATTACAGAACCATTAAGACTAAAGCTGGGGGTTTTTTCTGCTTTGTTTGAAAGTCAGGTAGTCCATTATTTGAGGAACAAATTAGCTTACAACTCACTAACTAGGTCCTTTCATTTCTTAAAGTCATTTGCTAATTAGCTCTTCCAGAATTCCTCAATTTTCCAGATGGGGAAAAAAGCCTTCCAAAGCTGCCATCCTGAAAAAAAACCCACTGACACTTCTGCAGGAATTCAGGCACTTGCAACATACCTGTCATGAAGCACTGCTGACACCTCCCCTCTGAGCACAGAATGATCCATACATACCACCCAGGTTAGTAACACCCCTGTTGACCAAAGGAGATAAAATGTAGTATGTAATTTTAGGTGACAGTAGCCACACTGAAGTATGCTTAACATGGTAGAACACATGAAGTTGCAGCAAATAGCTGCCAAAGATCTGTGGAGTCCATCTTTTGTTTTTTTATAAGAAAATTAGGGTTTTTGTTTGAAGAAATAAAAATGAGTCACAGAAGGCCACAAAGCAGATGAGCCACATTCTAAAATCTATTCAGGCACAACAGTATCTGCGTGCTGTCCATCTCCATAATACCTTTTGAGGTTTTTACAGAAATACGTCAAGGCTATCAATAGCAGAAGAAAGAAAACTGACTCAAGAATAAATTCTTCTGATGATAAAAAAGGAAAAAAAATATAACAATATAAGCAGTGCCAATCTCAATGAAAAGCCTTTATCCCAATATTCCCCAAACCTAGCGCACACACACTCCTTCTGCATGCATTTACTATCAGTACTGCTCAGCTGTGTTGCCTGTATTTCTGCTACTCCCTTGACTACCATAAACTTCAATTAGTCTTCTTTTTGCTTGCAAAGACAGGATCTAATCTAGGATGCTAATTCTAATTAACTTGTCCTGTATTCATGTGGGCTTTACGAACACAAGAACATCTAGGAGGAAACATAACTATAGCATTCCCTTTCAATGCAAGGACCAAAGCTTCGGTGCACCAAAGCTTTGCTGCTCCTCAGCTGTTAAAAGTCTGAACAGAAATGATAGCAGACTTGGGCCTAATTTGAAGCACAAACAGTAAATGAAATGAGAAAATTGAATTGTTCGCTTATTATTTACTCACTCATCTTTGTTCAGCTTTGAGAAGAAAAGGTTGAGAGGGATCTAATCAGAGGTTTCCAATACCTAAAATGTAGTTGTAGAGAAGATGGAGGTACTCTCTTCACAAGGATGCACTTACTTTTTTCCTTTTTTCTTCATTAAAAGTCTTTCTTGAAAGTGTGTTACGAACTGAATTACTTTCCAATGAAAATCAACATTAAGTCACTTTTGTCACCACAAGGCATTCCAGACAATGAAAATATTCTGTATTAAAAAAATAAAAATCACTGAACTTTACTAGTTGTTCTCTTTGCCAACAAAGCATCAAGAATGAAAATGAAATTCAAAAGTTGAACTAGGTCTTCAGACATTTTAATATTATGAAGCCTTGGGTGATTGTGACAATATTTATATCAAAATAATCTTTTCATTTCTTCTTTTCTACCCACATACTACTTCGAGTCTTTGGACAGATCTACATTTATGCTTTTCATCTTGCCTGCAGTACAGCATCGTTAGAGATATGCCATTTTGCCTGACTGGTAATTTGTTTGCTGGGGGGAGTAAAGAAAGAGCAGTTTGTTTGCAGGATCTTTTCCCTTGGCAAGAGATTGAAGATACAGGATACACAAAGGGTGCTGTTTCTCTAAAGAACTTACACATTCAGGCTAGCAAGAGCCTTAAACAAATGCAGTTACATTGATGAATGACTTATCAATTTATGTCATCAAATCAATTAGGATAAACTGTGAAAAAAGCCATCTTTCACAAGTGTATGCTGCCTGTATAAAGAGTTACTGTCAAATATACATTTTTTTTTTCCAGAACTATTTCTCCAACATCTTCAAGATGCAACCTTTGCTCCCTCGTTATCTACTTGGGTAAAATCCATCTTTCACAAAATGACATTATTCTGGTTTCAGAAAAGCTCCACATTTCTTAAACCTTTGAAACTTCTGAAATGTCTTCCTGCCTTATCCTTCAGCCATGTTAATTTACTACAGAGCATCCACCCATTACTCCTGCTTCTCTCACCACATTGAGTATGAAAAGATGCTTTCTAATGCCCTTCAGGGCTCAGCTTTGTTGTTTTTGCAATGTCTGTTCCCCTTAATTAGATCAACCTTTGGCAAACCATCTAACAAGCACCTCTGTTTTCTCATGTGACCCCTTACGCACAAAGGTGCCTTAAAAAAAAGAAGTGGTAAGTTCTCCTTCAAAACAACCACCAAGTCAGCAATGACACATGGCACTTGACAATGGTCAGTGCTGATACATTGCACCTACTTCTTCTTAGTCACTTGGTTTGATTTTCTATAGATCCCCATCCGCACCTGCTCTCTTTTTGCACTCCCAAGTTATAAGCACTTTGGATGAAAGATGTTTTGTTTTACCTTTGTATACCAGCATTGCTTGTCACGTGAGTATTCAAACTCAATAAATCACTTAAGGAGAGTTTCTGCAAACTAGATACTGAGCTGTACTTTTCAAAGCATTTTCACATACACACAAAATTGAGTAAAAGCATAGGATCATTAAATTGAAAAGAATAAGAGATCCAAACTTGTTGCAGAATCAGTCATTCATCTAGATGAAGTAAAAAATGAGAAATCTGCTTTATAGGAAAGTTCATAAATTTCTTCAATTTTTAAATTTTTATTTTTTAATTTAAAACACGAGACTGCATCCAGTAAGGTAGACTATCCGTAAGCCTTTGCAGCAAGAACCAGGAACTCAAGGTTGACATAGCACAGATAAACATTACAAGTGCAAGTAAGCAGCAATTGTTAAGGTAGCACTTTGCCTCTTGCAAGCCCAGTACAAAAAGCTGATTATCTCTGCTCAAAAGCCACCGAAACTAAACATGGCAAGAGAAGCAAGCTAATTGCCAAGAACTCTGCTAGCACGGTAACAGCGGAGACTCAGGCCTTTACATCAGAGGCTTTTCTGATCCAGCTGCAAACACCCAAATGCAACATCTGTTGAGTCAGGGTTGCTTAGGAGCAAGTGTTAAAGAGGGCATCGGACAAACATTTTAAAAAAGATTACACATTGATTTTTCTCTTTAATTGAAAAGACACTACGACAATGTTCCTTACTACGTTTTTTTAAAAAAATAAACCAACATACTGTTTCCAAATCTATTCAGTTTTGGCTCCTTGAAGCAAAAGCAAGAGATCATTGTTAGAAACAAAAGTTGTGTGAAACTGCCCAAAGTCTAAAATTTAAGGAAGCTTCTGTTACTAAAAAACCACACTGCATACTGCACACAGGAGTTCATTAAGATTCAGCAGTAGGCATATACTGGATCAGTTCAAACTTCCTGAAATGCCATTTACAAGCACTGTAATTTCAGGTAAGCCGCATATACTAAAAAGGAAGTGAGACTTTAATAGAACCGGATCCACTACACTGAACTCCATAATACAAAACCATATTTAAAATCAGTGCAAGTAATTCTTGTTTTATGTAAACCATTCTACTGCAAAACTAGCTTGTACAGCACACAACAGAGTACTATTAAAGCAATATAAACATCTGGCTTGTGAAAATACACTCTAACACCCTGGATGCAAGCTGGCAATGGAAATATTACCAATCTGCAAGGTATAAAGCTCCAGAAGATCTACTGCCTTGCCCTCATCATCCTAAAACATGTCCCAAAACAGTCCAGGATACCTGCAACAAATCAGAATCCAAACTGTTTCACTGCATAGCTACAGCAACCTTTAATAAGACATTGTACAGGCAGCAAAATAAGCCTCTAGAGCTGTTACACGGGGAAAGAAAAACCTTTATACAGTCTTAATTCAATCAAAGCTATAATCTCAAAACCATTCAGCAATTTCAACCTCTGCATAGCATTTGCAGGAGCACAATCACGCTTCTGTGCTCCCAAGCTAAAACAGGATAAGTTCATTGCCTAAGTACACTGGCATCTGTGACCTAACGGATCTTGGCTCTCAAGTCAATCCGTGTTTTGGCAGTTACGGGCTTCCTAATTTGAACTCTAAGAGTGACAAGTCTGACAATACCAGAGTCATTGTTCAATTTCAAGGCAAACGCAGAGTGGCATTTTATATAAAGATTTATGTAACTAAAGTTTAAAAACAAACCTGTCTGCTTATACACTCGTTAAGTGACATGCGGGATAAAAGCTGGACTTAAAAAAGCTCAGAGCACACTTTTACTCAAAGTCCAATCCACTAGTTTGTGTGAGCCACAAGTCATCGTCAGAAGTCCCTCCTCTCTTTGTATGTTATTTCTATAGTTTATCTGAAGCAAATCAGCTACTCTTTCCACACCAATGACCTTGAAGATGACACTGCCTTCCAACCTATACCCCTGTGTCTAGAGTAACTCCTCAGCCTCTCTGCTACGGCTTTGTGGCTGACAGCCTCATCAAAAGCAGAGACAGCTCTTCCCCACCCATACTTCACATCCAGTAGACCCCACAGGCACATCTCTCCAGACTGTAGTGTAAGGGGCACCTCTTTCCACATCCACCATTTCAGGCTGTATTTCAGGTTTTGGACAGTAAGCTGTTAAGAACCAGGCTGGTGAGCCCTACACACCTAACATGCATTACAGGTGGCAGAAGGGTTCTCCCTTGCCACCTTCCCTTCTTCAATGCCCTTACTTTACTGCCAAAGTTAGCTTTTACCTGAAGATTTCCAAGGATGAAAAAACTACCTTGCTACATGGCATCACATCTTTCCCAAGAATGGGGCAGAGACCTGAAACTCACCCATTTCCACAAGCAGCTGTATGTGACACCAGGTCAGGGCACCATGCAAGGACAGTCTCAACCCACTGCACTATAAGTAAAGTAGCAGAAAGCTGAATTTTTGCAAGACTGAGATGAGTGTGTCAAAGCATTGTTTTAAATGACATATTCTTTTGAATTTTAAGTTAGCTGATCAACTGTTTCATGCCACGATTTGCACAATGAATCAAATGTAAACTCTCACATAATTATGGCAAGATGAATCAAAATTTTATCAAGCTTATTAGTTGGCCCAAAAATATCCAACCAATTTGATGTAAAAGTGTTCTTAAAATGTTTAAGTCCTTACAGATTTACCATATCTTCAGTGTTCTGTAAAGGACTTGCATTTCACCTGCATTTTTCATCCCTCATAAACCCTTTCTCCAATATAAGTCACCTATGGCTACAATTTCAGCATATTAAAGCTCATTCATCACCACCTACACTTAATAAATCCACGTCAGTGATACTGATTCCACCGACAAAAGTTTGATTAGATGAGCATTGCATTTAAAAAAGCACACAGAAGCAATCCAGCAAATACAAGTAAAAAAAACCTGTATTATCTCCAGTAAGACAACAGGACTCATGACATTTGGATCCCACTTTCTCCTCACACGCAGTGAAAAAAATCCTGGTAAGAAAACAGCTGCTGTCTGTCAGTTAAAAAGAGCATAAAGCTTTATGTGGTTACTAAGATCAGGGAAGGCCAACGGAACATACTAGTCCATTCACGAGGAAACTGAATAGCTTAGATACAGCATGTCCCTTCGGTGTCCAACTTCTCACATACACCCCTAATCTACTGATTACCGAGGGCACAGCTCAAGTACCTATTACTATGGTACAAATTAGACTTACTCAGACATGGGCAGATGTCAAGTAGAACAAGGCACCCTCATTCAGCCTGTCAGGAAAAAAAACCAGCATAGGGAATGGGCGTGCATCTCTCTTTTGGTTGAAGTACTTTATTTGTACAATTTTAAGTTAAATATTTTCCAATATACTTATGAATTAATATTTTTTAAGTTTATGAATGTAGGAGTCAATACTACCAGGTGAAAAGGCTTGTATTGTACATTCTCATTTTATTAACAAAGCCACATTTTAACTTAACGGACTAAGTTGCAGTATATATTTTAAACCCTTTAAAGCTTGCTGCTTGAGCAAAGGTGAAACATTTTTCCACTTTTAACCAGAAATTCTGTACATTCAAAACTGCACAGTAATAAACCATGATAAAAACTGTAACAGGGAAACAGCAATTTCCATTATACATCCCACAAACTTTATGTAACTGTATAAATACCACTCACAGAAAGAGATATTACAGCACAGAGGTTAAAGCCAAGGTTATGATCATGTAGAACTCGGAAAAGAAACCAGTTCCTGCACCTCCACCCTGCAACAAGGACTAAACTCTATTCAATTCACAAGCTATTCCATTATATCTTACCCATATTCACCCTTGCAATATCCCATAAGAATTAACAAAACTAGCCAGATAGATATTACCTGTTATTGCAGCTACTAATGCTCACACAGAGGAGTCTTAATGTAGGCAAATCCAGAAACACTGTTCACAGTGGGTGTCATTGGCTGGAAGCCTTATCCGCTCTCTTAAGTATCAGAGCACAACCTGATCCAGCCATATGCTGAAGACCGTGAAAAGCTGACTGCTATGCAAGTAAAACGTCCTTAACAGCAACCATCTGCACAAATTAAATGCTAGTCCCACAAAATAACTGTTATGTGTTTTTCACAGAGCCTTTTCTGAAAATTACCACACTAAAATATAGTCAACATCTGTAAATACACTCAAAGAAAAATGTATGTATTCTCAGTAACTGTGGCATCACTGTGAACATATTTTAAGGTATGTAGACTGATACTTGGAACATTGATACCTAAACTATATTTCTTGTAAAAAAAGAGAACAATCAAATTCCAATTTTATTAAGCTGATAATAACAAAGATAACTGCATTATTTTTTGAATAAGATATTTCTCAACTGCACATTTTTCCAAGCTCTGTAGAGTGATACCCAGCTGGCAAGTAAATACAACTGTACTTGTGTAACACACTGTACCTGTCTAAAGCACATCAAACTTATGCAAGCCTGTACAGATCAGATGGCCACACAACTTCTACTTCCTTCATTCACCCTTATACCTTCTAGAAAGCTACAGCAAGAGTTTAAAGAACTTTTTTTTTTTTAAAGGGTAAAGATTTTTAGTAATGAAAAAGCTCCTTTGCCCTAAGGAAGCAGCCTAGAAAGTTGAAACGAAAGAATCTGAACCAAACCAAGTCTGTGGTGACATCCCCTCACCTCATTGTTAACAGCAGAAATCTCTGTTGTTGAGTTTGGAGAGTTTAAACAGGGACACTTAAGAACAGTGTTATCCACAAAGGAAACAGCCTAAGGAAGTAGTAGACCCCTGAGCAAGTCCTACCTGACTTACTGGGTCATAGGTGGGACTGCCAGAAGATGACTATCTCAGGGGCAGACCAGAGCAGTTCAATGAGCTGCAGAAGGAAGCTCTGCCCACGAGATCTAATCCAGGGACTCTGCTTGAGCCCTGACCAGAATCTGAAAACAAGGAGAACGTGTGCCATGACTAAGGAATCAAATACTCCGCTACTCTGGTTGTCCACAAAAGGCATCACAAAATGTAATATTTTTATTTAAAATATTAAATATTATTCCTAAAAGTTATATTATTATTAAATACTATTCCATATTATTGCTACTACTCAACCAACTGCGACAAAACCTTCATGGACTTTGGCCACAAGAAAGTGATCTCAAGGTCACAGAGTAAATTAAATCAACACCATTTCCTGGGTAAGTCAGCTGGATCAGCACAAGGATTTCTCCTGCTGCTTCATAAAGAATCCAGCACCTGGCCAGGACACTGTTACAAAGAAATCCTCCCGCAGCCTTCCTGAACTGGCAAGCAGAGTCTGGAAGAAGCCAAGGGAAAGATGACTACAAGCCAATATTATCTTGAAGCAGATTTTCTCTTGACTGAAAGCAAGACAGACTACCAGCCACTATTTGCAGATGCTGAACCTCATCCCAGAATGAGGAAATTAAGCACTAATGACAATTTTTGTAAAGTAGTTACTAAACTACGAATCACAAAACCATTTCTATGAAAATATGCAAAGGGCTCCAGGATGATTGAAGACTAAAAACCATTTAAAAACCTTTTTCTTAGGTCTAGGTAACAAAACAGGCAAATCCCATGTAAGAATCTAAACTGGTTCCTACCTGGGAGTTTAAGCAATTACTAGTCTATTATAGTAAAAGGATATTTT
The DNA here is from genome assembly GCF_965638725.1 of Aptenodytes patagonicus. NCBI lineage: Eukaryota > Metazoa > Chordata > Aves > Sphenisciformes > Spheniscidae > Aptenodytes > Aptenodytes patagonicus. The sequence continues at coordinate 1,631,755 of NC_134957.1, forward strand.
TCAATTTAAAAAAAGAACAAAATTTTCATGGTGTAGCATTAATACTACAAATGCAAAAAAATTTAGAAATCGAGGTGCCTGAGGTAACAGCAGTTCTTCTAACTTGAGCTCTTCAGTGCCAAGACAAGCACTGGAGTTGTCCACAAAGGCACCATTCTCCTAGATAATTATCTTTAGAACAAAGCAGTAGCTCCAGAGTATCAAAACTTAGGGTTTAAAAGAAAGCACTCAAGACCACATTACTCATATTATACTTAAAACAAACAAACAAAAAAAATAAGCACAAAGACTATCATGAAAAATGCTAAAATAACACGCTGCTTTAATTCTCAACTGTTACTGGAAATTTGGCAAAAAAAAGGAAACACTGGGACTAATCACCCCAAAGGAAAGAGCTAGCTGATGAGTCTACAGCACTAGAAACATAGCATATTTATGGAGTCCATCTGACAAATAAGACATTGCATCACCTAATTGTGCTCATAAAAAATGACCTTGTTTCCACAACAGTAAATCCTTTAAGTACTTATTTAGGTACAGTTATATTCTGACATAGGGTTCTTCCTTTCCTGTAATATTTTGGGACCGCAGTTTAACTGCATGCTCCCAGAATATTGTTGTGTTCCAGCAGACAGGAACTGAAAACTTTCAGGAAAGCTTCTATTGACTACTATTTCCATCTTCTTTACAGCAAATATATCAGACTTCCAATCAAGATCAGACAAGGACAATAAAGTGCTAATAACCTGTCACGTAGAATAGGTAGCACATGTAAGCTTGACAGAAGGGCTCCTGTAAGTACCAAGTTAACCCTACTAAAGGTTACCCATACACCAAATCTGAGGGGTTTTTACTGATGTCTAGAACACATTCAGCAGTCAACAGTAAAAGCCTTTCGTAGACTGATCACTGTAGAAAAGCCAGGCATCATGGTTAATCATTTATGAAACCATATATATTCTATTGCTCTGCCTTCCAGCTCTTTATTTCAACGATCAGCTTTGCCTATGGTTTCCATGAAGGGCTCTATATTCACAGCTTTCCAGAACCAAATGAAACGGTTAGGCAAATGACACAGTTATTCTAAGCTGGGGGGGGGGGGGGGGGGGAATCCTACATTAGCATTTTGGGCTTTTTAGAAAACACACGTCCGTTACTCACAAAGTGTCTCTCCACATCATCTCTGATAAGTGGAAATACCTCCTCTGTTCTTCATGCACCTGTAGTCAAACAGAAAAGAATTGAAGCAGAATCACAGACAGACATCCCGAAATAGCATCTGCCTCTCAGTTCCCATGAATTTTCACAAAACAAACCAAGATTTGTTCTAAACATTCACACACAATATGACTTTTCCCCCATTTCACTAACTTTCCCCAGTAAAATTATGGAGATAAAGGAGCACAAAACAAAGAAAACTGCTTCTTGTTTGCATGTATTACACTGCTTTTTGCTGTGGAAACAAGGATGAATTATGAAAACTAATCAAGTGAACAAAGAGAGCACATGCCCTAGATTTTTCAAATAATCTCTTGTTTTAACCCAGTTGTTCCTGAGCCTGCCCATCCCATGAACAATTTACTAAAATGGAAGCTGTGGCTCATTAAAGCCACCTTTTATTGGGTGGGAAAGGGAGAGAAACAGCTCAAATTATTTTTGTGCAAGATGTAATCACATTAATTTGTACAGAAGAGGCCAAATTTTTAATGAGTTCCATTTTTAAGATCTAATATAGTTGAGACAAAAAATTGAACAAGGAGTTTTTGATCAACTATATCTTACAGCCATTAACCAAAATGAAAGACTACAGACTATACTCAAATTTGTGAACTCGTACTTCCACTTGAAGCAACAGCGAAAAAGTTTTAACATTTCAATTTGCAGATATCATTTAGCAGCAAGCATTGCAAAATATAAACTATGCAATACCCCTGAAAAGAGACACACTTCTGATTTTCAGTCTTTTACATATTTTACATTGATAAACATAAGTGAATGATAAAAAATTAGTAGCTGTATGAATTAGGTATTTCTTTAAAGCAATTTACTATTAATTCACAGCCCAAAGCAGAAATTACTATTTCTGAATTAATACTTTTAACATACAAAAGTAAATTAGTATTTTTAGATATGGTCATAAAACAGTAAATCTACGTAACAGATTTGAAAAAACAGGTCAGTTTATATATAACAGAAAACAGAAACTTCTGCAAATCATCCTCTCCCCTCCGATTACTCTGTACCACCACAAATAAAATTCTGACTTCAGAAAGCAGGTCACAAGCAATGCTAATTTAGGAGCCTGTCTAAAATTTTATTTTGTTAAAGCAGATTTAGACGTTTAGTGGAAGGAAATCTCACATGATATTTGTAAGCATGAATTATAAATTCAGTGTGTACTTTGCAATACTTTAAATGTGCCATAACAGAGACAGCATCAAACAGAATGGCTTAACAGCATCTAACTTGCCCACTCCCTCCCACTGATGCCAGAGCAGCTGGTAGAATAAGGCGGTTCTTAACTCCTGGTGTTGCTGAACCTCAGGACATCCTCTTGTTTCAAATAAACTTCAGGTTTTCCTCTATTAAAAAAGTCTGCTGAGTAAATAGGATATGTTTTATCTATCCTCCATCATAAAACTAACGTTAAAAAAGTACCATGTACATCTGAACTGCTTTCCTACCATCACATTCAGAAAGTTATTTGCAAAGTCCTATGTGATGTGCAGTGTGGTTAATGTAATTGGGATGGATACTGCGGTCTCACTCCTTGTTTTTCCATCCTGTGGGCACTGAACAGGCTTCTCTGCTGAGGCAAATACATTACACAACAGTATGAAGGGATCAAAAGACAGGTGGCCCTCAACTTCGCAAAACTAAGGTTGGGATTAAATTCATTCTAAGAAATAAATGAAGTTGGCCTCCTCTTGGGCAAGCATACACTACAGATGGGTTTGTGTATATAGTTAAGCATCTTCCTTCCTTTGACCTGCTCGGCGAGGTCAAAACCATGTTCCTTTGATGTGGTCTTTCATAGGGTTGCTTATCTGTACCTATCAACTATACTGCTCACTCCAGCTTGCTTAAAGATTGGGAAGAAAACCTGACCTTTCAATTATTAACTACAAATAAAAGTAGTTTTTTTTAATCCTTCCACTTTACATAATTTCCCTAAACAGGTCACTAACAAACTTGCAGCTAAGTTGACTTGAAGTTTTTGGAGAAATAAGTGTTAGTAGCGCACAGTAAATTTGTGCTGTACCCGACAAAACTAGACCTGAATTCCTGAAAAGATCAGTTTCACCTTCTCCAAGAGACTGCTTAACACATTAGACTGACAAAACTATTTACATGCAGTCAGTACTACTTCTAATAACTTTAACCCTCTTGCTTAATTTCAAATAAAAAGCTATTAGAGTGACTTCAAAAATGAAATCCCTTCTATCTGTGTATCTCCTCCCTTCACCTGAAGGTTTCTCTGGGATGAGATTTTAGCAGAACAGCTTATGTTATCCGCTCACATTACTCTGCTTGTGAAAGCAAGCTGAGCCAATTATACTGCAAGGTGAAAGCTGAATTTTTCTTTTCTTAAATTTGGGGCATTTTTTTCTAAAATCACTGCTGATGGGACAAAAGAAACTACCTCTCTGGAGCTGGGTGGCTGGCTTGCAGTAGAAAATCATGAGAAATGCTACAAGGTTGTTTTTTTCCTGTACATAGGAGAAAACTAAAGATTATAAAAACGCATAGTGCAGGATGGGCAAGCTGATGCACATAAGTTCTAAAACTGGCAACTGATGGATTTTCTTCCAATAAAGTACAAAATTCAGCAAGTGCATGAGGAATATTTACGAAGTCTCATTACCATAGAAATTCAGATAGTTCAAATTCCGTGTTAAAAATAAAATTTTTCACACTCAGAAAAGTTTTAGTTAACTTTCAACTTTAACGCTAGAGCTGCTATCAATTTTTCCACCCTCACCGTTGATTCTACGTGCCCAATAGACAAATAGGAGAAATTCACACCTCCGCTTACAACTTTACAGCTACTCACTATGTCCACAGAAAGGACAAATCTGATCACCAGCACTAAGTTGCCTCCCGCTGCCAGGAGCTGGGGGCTGAATTTCTCACTGCTGTGCAAGTTCCTCAGATCTCTTTGGTTTGTGGTGTTCGCTCTTGTGGCTGCTGTTATATTTTGCTGTCATTCTTTCAGATATGCAAAAGCAAGTATATATATTTATGAATAATGATTCATTTCCTAGATAACCCATTATATTTGTTTTAACGGCCTTCAGCATGAATTTAGGAAGACAATTTAAAAGGGGTGTAGCTAAGATCCATGTAAAATTGATTAGCATTTCACAGAGAAGTTAAACTACTTCTAATTCCAACTCCATAAAATAAATAAAAACACTACATGTGTTGGTCATATGCCAGTGCACACCACTCACATAGCGGACACCCTGTGAAACTGTTTTATTTTTATGCCTATATTTTGTCTTCTATCAGAATGCTCTAGATTTTTCAGAGTTGATAGACAGTGCTTATGGCTTATGTAGGTTACTTGTATCCATTACAGTCAGCTCTTCAGAAACAACAGCAAATTAGTGACACAAGACATGTCAAAGGGGCACAGTCTAGGAAGCCATTAAATGAACAAGCCCACACATCCTCAGTGGCATACAGTGAATATGAAAAATACACTCATCAGAGGACAGACCTCAGCAAACACGTCGTTTCTGCAGAAGGCAAGCTTTTTTCAAATGATTCTCAGAAATCACAAAGCTGGAAGATACTGTGATTTAGCCTGACCTACAACGTTAACACAGTCCTTTCTCTAGCACAGTACTGCCAATGAAAACTGAAACCGTAACAAAACAGAACTGTTTGTCCTGGTCTCGGCTGGGATAGAGTTAATCTTCTTCCCAGTAGCTGGTACAGTGCTGTGTTTTGGATTTAGGAGGAGAACAATGTTGATAACACACAGATGTTTTAGTTGTGGCTCAGCAGTGCTTACACTAGTCAAGGACTTTTCAGCTCCCCATGCTCTACCGACTGAGAAGGCTGGAGGGGCACAAGAAGCCGGGAGGGGGCACAGCCAGGACAGCTGCCCCAAACTGGCCAGAGGGACATTCCACACCATGTGCCGTCATGCTCAGCACAGAAACTGGGGGAAAGCTGGCCGGGAGGGCCGCTGCTGGGGGACTGGCTGGGCATCGGTCGGCGGGTGGTGAGCAATTGCATTGTGCATCGCTTGCTTTGTATATTCTTTTATCATCATTATTATTATTACTATTTTATTTCAATTATTAAACTGTCTTTATCTCAACCCACGAGTTTTCTCACTTTCACTCTTCCGCTTCTCTCCCCCATCCCACCAGGGGACGGGGGACGACAGAGAGTGAGCAAGCAGCTGTGCAGTGCTCAGTTGCCGGCTGAGGTTAAACCACAACACTGCTGAAAAACAGACTGTTGACTAAATTCACAGGGAGCAAGAGGCTAAATTCTAGCCTGGGAACATTAATGAAGGACACAGTTCCACATTACACTTAGTCTGACCTAACTACCACTTGCCTATCTTGTGCTGAACGTAACAAACCAACCAGCTGCACAATTCATCAGAAAACGGCTGTCGGAGGGCAAGCAGCGCCCAGCACAGCGAACACTGCCTCCCATCAGACAAGCAAGGTGATCCCACTCACCTGGTGGCAGCCACACAACCCCAGCACCCACTGAACAACCGTGCAAAGAGCAGAAGAAAGCAACATTGTCCCTTTTAGCAGCAGCTGATTAAATCTGACATTGAACTATAGCCTTAAAAGAACTGCTTTAATCTCTAAATAAGAAGTAATAATAAGAGAAGCTTTCTCTAAATACAGAGAAGTATATGCCTGAAAAGGCATTTTTTTTCTTAAAAGTAGGATGTAGAATAGCCTGATGTAGGCATTTTCAGCGTGAACTTTGTACACGTTTCTGGACATTAGCATAGCCTCCCAGTTTTTATAACAGGCATCAGAGTTGCATTACCTGAGAGCAGCATTAACATATATCAAGTATCACCTGATAATCAATAATTAACAAATAGAATCATTACTATTTTCCACCTACAAACTAGAAGTATTTAAACATTTTCAATAAAAATCAAGTCCATGCACAAAAGAAACCCCGTATCTTAGACTACAGAAGATACAACTGAAGCTACCAATTTGCTTCAGTCGACCAGGTACTGCATTTTGAAAAAACTCAGTGTCATAAAGGAAGCCAATAAACTGTTGAAATACAACTCCAGGTAGCAGAACAGATCTTATCCTAATGGAAATTTAGTAACTGTATTAAGTGAAGGAGTTTTACCCACCAAAAGGAATGCTACCATGCTCATTACATAATGTACTTTGTTAATGTACTTTAAAAATATGTTGTGTTCCTAAAATAGGTCGAATAAATTGAAAATAAACCAAGCTTCAGCATGTTCACACAAGCTTAGAAGTCTGCAGTAATATTTTACGTATAAAAAACAAGCTTCTCATTAGTATAGTATTTCACTCATATAGCAAGAGAAAATAGTTCTCTGAAGAAGATTGAACCATTAATACGCTGCTTATAAATTGCATCCAAGTAAAACACCTGCAGTTTAAAATGGCACCATAGGCAGCAGGAAAATGTCATGCCATATTGGATGCCCCTATATTATGCTCTCAAAATCAGGAGCTTAGCAATTACAGCATAGAATAATCAAACCCCAGGGAATGGGCTTTTCTCCAATTAGGTTGAGCCCTAATGAGACCATCTCTGCACACAGCAATCCTAGCCTGGGACCAAAGGAGAGGGGGACAAGGAGGAGGCTGCAGATGACACACCACAGTGACAAGGAGTTTAAGGTGCCAGCACAGGGAGGGGGCAATCAGGCAGCAGGGACCAGTGTTTTTCCAAAACCCCAGACAGCACAAGTGAGACAAGCCAGCTCCCTGACAGAGCCATGCAGACCTGATGGATTAGTAACTCTCCTGAGTTCACACCGGCTTTTGTTGCCTGGACAGCAGCACTGCTCTGTCTCTTCTGCCCTTGGCCCAAACATCTGCACCATCTCTTCATCCACAGCTGCAGCTCCAAGCATCGTTCAGAGCTGTGCACAGCACCCAGATGGTCTGGCAGTGGCAGCTGCCTAAAATGCTGCTGTCCTACTGCTGCCACTACACCCACAATCTGGAGCAGTCCCTACCGATGACAATGCCCATATTCCTGTTTGTGGGTGTCCAGACTATAAAGCAAGCATCTTCCATGCCACTCCTCTATTAAAGGCAACATGGGCTTCTGCCTCCATATTTATGACTGGAGGAAGGTTTTTAATCATTCTCTCTCAAGAGCCATGAAAGTACAGAGTTATGACTCTTAGCCTACATGGATTGCTTCCGTTTGTCAGGAACTCCATTCTGGGGAGTGTATGCCACAGATTTAGAGGCATCAACTAAATACTGCTCTGGAAGGGTTAATAAAAAGGCCAGTTCACACCAGACTGAAAACAAGTGATAACAACAGGAGGTGAAATCCTGTGAAACTTCCTAGTAAAATAATGCACACTTCTGTAGACCGAAATCTTCCAGTCTTCAAAAGTGACTTTTGGATAGCCAGCATACATTATCTGACAATAAAAGCAAAAAAGTTCAGAACATTCAAGCCCACTTTCCAATTTTTTGCTGTAAAACCTTTTGGTGCCCCTCTCCTATATCACACACCAGAGTATCAGAGCCACCTGCTTCACTGAGAAACCAAATCCATGGTATTTCCTTAAGCTACCATTCAAGTATCCACGTGACAAGCCACCTTGGAATCACTTTCCACTAAACTATGAGCCTTCCCACCTGCTGTTACTTTCATCAGCCACATCCTTTACCTGCAGGTTTCAACTAAACCACATCCTTGGGGGGGGGGGGGGGGGGGAATCTACATATGCAAATAAAGGCCTGGGAAAAATGCTTCTGAACCAAGTTAGTCAGCATGATTTCAAACACCGTCAGCAAGCTTACTAATTCTGGAGTGCTGTTAACAGGTGAAGGTGGAAGCTAAGGGAACACCAGACTGCAGATCAACTTAAAGGCATTAGTTTTCCTTTATTTCCTAACAGCTATTCTGAGCATCCCTTAAAAAGACACAACCACTGAACTGATAATTCAGGAAACACTAGGTCATAAGGCTATCCAGAGCACAACATAGCACACGGCACTCACTGGCTTATTATAAGCCAAACAAATGACATGAGAGTTGAATAAGATGCGTTTCACATGTTAGTAATTTAGCTTATTACTTAGTAGCACATGGACATTTTCGAACACTACAGGATTAATAGCAAAGATGAGATTTGGATTTCTAATGCTACTTGTCCCAGAAATGGACATTAAGAACCTCCCAAAGGCAAGGACCTTGAACACCAGTACAACAACAGTCCAGCTCTTTTGGCCCCAATTGCCACCTCAAAAGAAGAGCCAGAGGAGAAGCCACACAACTTCTAGAGAACTGACTGGCAGGGAACAAAAAACCCAAGATCATTCTAGATGTCTCAACTTGTACCAAGAATCATTTCCATCCTTAAAATTCCTCTTAACTACACTGTACATGTGTGATTATTCTCTGACATTACGTACATTTGTTCTCAACTCCACAAGAAATCACAAGGTTTTGGTCAGAGCAAACCTGTGAACAGTGAAGTTCCCTGGCTTACCTTTCAAACAGTGAAGCTTGCTAAATAGGACAGTTTGAAATGAACGAATGTTTTACCTCTGAGCAGCACAGCTTAAAATTGTTAGCTCAGTCTATCCATGATCAGAAAAAGTAAACTGAAGCTTTAGCCGCATTCTGGTAAGATTTCAAAGCCATTTAATAATCTACAAATATATGCATTTGTCTTTTTCAGCTAAGCTGAACAAACTTCTCGAAAAGCTGAAAGCAATCAGTCTTAACAGTGTCTCCTTGTGTTGTACACACTACTTTGTATAAAGACCTGAACAGCTTCCTGTGTCTTTATCAATTGTTCTAATAAATGACCTAAGGCTACATAATTTGATCCACAACAATTTAACAATTACAGTATTTTCAACAAAGAAGAGTTCTGAGATTTTCAAGATATTAACATGCCTAACATTTCAGGTATATCAACTGGCTTTTGAAAGCCCTGGGTAAAAGACTGCTCCCATGGAAGAATTAAACATGACATGGTCAGAAAGTTCTACAAAAGAAAATGAAATATTTTTCATTTGAATATTTGCATGTTAGGCATTTAAAGTGCTGTGAAGAGTTTAGATACAAGAATTTCCAAGAGCTGTTCATTTCCAATTGACTATATCCAAATCACGACATTTAACAATACAAAAGCCTTCTAACTTCTGTCCCAGTAAAGGCTGACAAATAGCATCAACAGCATCTGCTGAAAATTTACACTTTACAAGCATGCTACTCACCCACATAGTTTCTCATAAGTCATCTATTTTGTACTGGGAAAATTCATCAGAATAATTTTCAATGCATCAATTTAAGGATGCCTACTGCAACATCTGGAAAAGGCTATATAAAGAACACAGAGCACGTTCATATATGAGTATTTATTTATATATCCTTCAAGCTAGAAAGTTTCAGGCTACCAACAACACAAAAATATCTGAATATTTTGATCAACACTCGAGAATATCTTTAAAGGTGCCTGCCTTCTTGAACCATTTAATCAACATCTACTAAACGCTAAGTTTCGTATAAGGAAAGCACCACACAGAAGTCAGATATGAAAGGTCAGGCCGAAGACCTGTTTAGCCAAGCTACCTTTCTAACAGCAGTCGATTCAGGAGCAGTGAGAGTAAAACGACGCTGCACTGACAGCTTCCCTCAGCCAGTGTCCTAGGGATTTCCTCCCACAAACTGCACCCAGAATGCAGTCTTTACCACTCCAGAATTCACTTTTTTCTTCCACTAATTTGTCTAACGACATTTCAAACTAATTTGCATTCAAGATATCCCGTGACAATGGCCTCTCGATATAATTATACACTAGATAACAATGGAGTCTCACAATATAATTACACTTTACAGGAAAGCATCCTTCAGCTATCACCTCAATAATTTCATAACACACCACCCATAGTAGCCTTCCCACCTCCAGTGTCACCCTGGCTGCAGAGACATCTCGAGTATTGTTTCCCCAAGAGCGTTCCCCTACTGAGCCTCCCCTCTGACTTACTGTACTGCCTCTTTGCTGCATGAAAACCTGGGAGCACATCCACATTGAACTACACAATCTGTTGCCTAGTTATGTTAATTGAACAGGAACATTTTCACTGGGGTTTAGCCATTAAAAAAAATAGTTATTTGCATACACAAAGCATCTCAATTTTCTTACTGTTCATGGCAGGATCCCAGGGCTATGTTTCGCCATTCCCAAGTAGTCCAGGTTAATTTTGACATCTAGAACAAAGTTCAGGAAGAGAGAGAAAAAAAAGAAGTCACACACGTTTGCACACTGTTATTCACTGTAGATGTTATTTTAAAGAACTGCAGGGTACAGCATCTCCAGCAGAGTTAACTATTGGCTTATGCAGCTCTTTGAGCTCTATCTCCACTGTGAGTGGAAAATTGGATAGCCCCACTTCTTGCCTGGAGGGAAAGTTCACATAACTCACTACAAATCTGTGGCATCCTGCTCTTTTCCATGTATACAGAGTATTTCATACACAATTCTGCAAGACCACGGCTTCAAATAAAAATCAATTTCAACAATAGTGCAGAAGAAAAAAAAAGTCAGAGCTAATTTTTGCTTTCAAGCTAGTCAGACAGTCTCTCTGTGTATCTCAGAAGTAGAGCGACCATTTTATGTAAATCACTAAATGCATACAAATCACAGGAGGTATAGAAGTCCTAACAGAAGTAATACCCTGCATCATGATACTAAGCCAAGCATGCTTTTCATAAATTCACCCCACATTTGCTATCACAGCAAGAAACTATCTGGCTGGGTTTGCAGAAAGAGCACCAGTCACAACGGAGCTGAAATAGCACAAAGTTACAGCGAAAGGTTTCACCGCCATTTGGAAGTCATCTTACTGGCCAGAATGAACAACTGGAGAGCAGGATTTGGGAGGAGACACTGCTTTTCTTTTTAATGCTGAAATGATAGCACGTCCAATTGACAAGGAAAAAAGCAGCCAGTTACCCCAAAATGCAAAGAGCAATTGGCAGTATTGTCATTTGCAATGGCAATCTTTTTTTTTTTTTTATTCATTCTAACATAAAGCAGAGTGAGGAAACACTGGCAACAACGCTGCTGGCTTTCACTTCCTCTGCATTTCCTCTCAGAAAAGAAAAAAATTGAAACATTACAGTTGGCAACTCATATTCTCACGTTCAGTTAGCACCAGTAAGTGAGGGTCACTTTTGTAATTCAATGAACGAACAATATTTTTTCAATTACAAGCCCTTGCCAACCTGAAGCTATTCATCCAGTTAAAACATAAAACAGTACTAACAACAAAAACACATAGGAAACCGCAAGTTAACCAATAGTAACAGATGAGAAGCACTACGGGACATTCAAACTTCTTAACCGAAACAAAGGAGTTACCTGAAGATTAGAGAGGCAATTGCAGTCTTTTTCATGAAGCTTTCTTCCTTTTGATACTCCTCCTTGAAATGCATCAAATTATTTTGCTTTTTATATATGCACATCTATGCATGGCAGCCATCAGAAAGACCCATGTTCCAGAATTAAAATATTAATGTGTCAGGAACAACACACACAATTCATCAGGAAGCCTCTTACACAGGTCATTTTGGTGAAGAAAGCCAGAAAGACAAGAAGTTAGAAAGTAGTTTCTGGTGGCAATCAGCCCTCTAAAACTGGGATTAAGATCCAGGCTTCCCACCATCCCCTATCACAGCATTTTGCATAACCTGCGTCTCTGCAAAGCCGTGTCAGGCTACCCCAGTGACACACACAAGCATTACAGTGGAGGGCCTTGTGAAAGGCTCCCAGTAATGAAAATCTTGAACAATGTCAGACTTGTTAGACACATCTGGGATGGCACTGAAACAATAAAGTCAATACAAAGATAGCGTTTTTTCCTCCAACCCACTCATTTTTTCCTCCTCCCATTTCTTTTTCCACCATTATTTATTCTTGACTCCATGTTCGGGACGGTGAAGTGTTGCCATGCAACCTCTTCTCTTGCACATTCGCATTTTCGGGCCCAACTCCCTCCTACCATTAATTTTACTAATGAATAAACAATCTGAACTAGTAATGGGAGCTGGTTATAACCATAGTGTGGACTTTTCCGTACGCACATGGGGAAGACAGGACACTGTTGCGCAGCAACCCCACACCACATCCCACAGCACCCGCCAGCCTGGCAGCACTATCAGTTGAGCGCTAGCACTAATGCCACCTCCTGCATCCCCATAAACCATGTCTAAATTTAACTACTACTTCTTCCACTTCACACCAGCAGATCGCTACAGCCTAACCAGAAAATACACTCATTCCCTATGAGGATGATAAACTGGGATTTTCTTACTTCACCCGTAATCACAGGGTTATTTGCAGCAGAGAAGCCACATTTCTGCCTGTCGAGCAGCCTTTTAGCTTGTGAACCTCTGCCCTGGGTTTGGATCTCCTCAGCTAGATACAACTGTGCCTTGGAAGAGGTCAGCACCCTCAGCTGCTTGTCCCTGCTCTCTGCCAGAAGGCTACCAAGTGAGCTGCTCTTGAAGTACTTTCTAACCTATTTACTCAGGATCAACCGATACGAAGAGTGATTATTTAGGCTGTTTAAACCATTCCAGCTTATTTTGGTTGGCATTCTGCAGAAGAGGTCACATAATTATGAGGCCCTCTATAGACAGACAGGAGCAGCCTCATGCTCACAATGGACCCCCTGGTCCTCATGGGGGACTTCAGCCACCCCAACATCTGCTGGAAGGACAACATGTCAGGGCATAAGCAATCCAGGAGGTTCCTGGAATGCGTTGATGATAACTTCCTCCTCCAAGTGGTAGAGGAGCCAACAAGGAGAGGTGGTATGCTGGACCTTGTTCTCACCAACAAGGAGGGGCTGGTGGGGAATGTGAAGCTGAAGGGCAGCCTGGGCTGCAGCAACCATGAAATGGTGGAGTTCAAGATCCTTAGGGCACCGAGGAGGACGTACAGCAAGCTCACTACCCTGGACTTCAGGAGAGGGGACTTTGGCCTCTTCAGGGATCTGCTTGGCAGACTGCCATGGGACAAAGCCCCGGAGGGAAGAGGGGCCCAAGAAAGCTGGGTAATATTCAAGGATCACCTCCTCCAAGCTCAGGAGCGATGCATCCCAACAAAGAGGAAGTCCGGCAAAAACGCCAGGAGGCCTGCGTGGATGAACAAGGAGCTCCTGGACAAACTAAAACACAAAAAGGAAGCCTACAGACAGTGGGAGCAAGGACAGGTAGCCTGGGAGGAATACAGAGAAATTGTCCGAGCAGCCAGGAATCGGGTTAGGAAAGCTAAAGCCCTGACAGAATTAAATCTGGCCAGGGACATCAAGGGCAACAAGAAAAGCTTCTATAGGTACGTCAGGCATAAAAGGAAGACAAGGGAAAATGTGGGCCCTCTCCAGAACGAAATGGGAGACCTGGTTACCCAGGACATGGAGAAGGTGAAGGTACTCAATGACTTTTTTGCCTTGGTCTTCACTGGCAAGTGCTTGAGCCTCACCACCCAAGCCACAGAAGGCAAAGGCGGGTACTGGGAGAATGAAGAGCCGCCCACTGTGGGAGATCAGGTTCGAGACCTTCTAAGGCACCTGAAGGCGCCCAAGTCCATGGGACCCGATGAGATCCACCTGCAGGTCCTGAGGGAACTGGCGGATGAAGTTGCTAAGCCATTATCCATCATATTTGAGAAGTCGTGGCAGTCCAGTGAAGTTCCCACTGACTGGAAAAGGGGAAACATAACCCCCATTTTTAAAAAGGGAAAAAAGGAAGACCCGGGGAACCACAGGCCAGTCAGTCTCACCTCTGTGCCTGGGAAGATCATGGAACAGATCCTCCTGGAAGCTATGCTAAGGCACATGGAGGACAGGGAGGTGATTCGAGACAGCCAGCATGGCTTCACCAAGGGCAAGTCCTGCCTGACCAACCTAATGGCCTTCTATGATGGAGTGACTACATCAGTGGACAAGGAAGGGCTACAGATGTTGTCTGTCTGGATCTCTGTAAGGCCTTTGACACGGTCCCTCACAACATCCTTCTCTCTAAACTGGAGAGCTATGGATTTGATGGGTGGACTGTCTGGTGGATGAGGAACTGGTTAGATGGTCGCATCCAGAGGGTAGTGGTCAATGGCTCAATGTCCAGATGGAGATTGGTGACGAGTGGCGTCCCGCAGGGGTCCGTATTGGGACCGGTACTGTTTAATATCTTCATCAGTGACATAGGCAGTGGGATCGAGTGCACCCTCAGCAAGTTTGCAGATGACACCAAGCTGAGTGGTGCGGTCGACACGCCAGAGGGACGGGATGCCATCCAGAGGGACCTGGACAAGCTCGAGAAGTGGGCCTGTGTGAACCTCCTGAGGTTCAACAAGGCCAAGTGCAAGGTCCTGCACCTGGGTCGGGGCAACCCCTGGTATCAAGACAGGCTGGGGGATGAAGGGATTGAGAGCAGCCCTGCCCAGAAGGACTTGGGGGTACTGGTGGATGAAAAGCTGGACATGAGCCAGCAATGTGTGCTCGCAGCCCAGAAGGCCAATCGTATCCTGGGCTGCATCCAAAGCAGCGTGGCCAGCAGGTCGAGGGAGGTGATTCTGCCCCTCTACTCCGCTCTGGGGAGACCCCACCTGGAGTACTGTGTCCAGCTCTGGAGCCCTCAGCATAAGAAAGACACGGACCTGTTGGAGTGGGTCCAGAAGAGGGCCATGGAAATGATCAGGGGGGTGGAACACCTCTCCTGTGAAGAAAGGCTGAGGGAGTTGGGGTTGTTCAGCCTAGAGAAGAGAAGGCTTCGGGGAGACCTTATTGCAGCCTGTCAGTACTTAAAGGGAGCTTATAAGAAAGATGGTGGCAAACTTTTTAGCAGGGCCTGTTGCAACAGGACAAGGGGGAATGGCTTTAAACTAAAGGGGGGTAGATTTAGACTAGATATGAGGAAGAAATTTTTTCCGCTGAGGGTGGTGAAACACTGGCCCAGGTTGCCCAGAGAGGTGGTGGATGCCCCATCCCTGGAAACATTCCAGGTCAGGTTGGACGGGGCTCTGAGCAACCTGATCTAGTGGAAGATGTCCCTGCCCACGGCAGGGGGGTTGGACTAGATGACCTTCAGAGGTCCCTTCCAGCCCAAACTATTCTATGATTCTATCATTCTAATTGTCTGTGCTGCCAGAGGTAAGGTTTACAGCCCCCTTATTGAAACATTTTCTGCTTCTACAAACCGAGAACGATGGCCAACAGTGAAACGAGACAAGAAACCCCTGCTTGCATCCCAAAAGAAACTAGGGCTGTTGGCACACTCGTCATCACCCAAGGAATGAATTTTAAGAGAAGGGCAAGCCTTGCTTATGTCTGCTCAGCCCTTTCCAGGGCAGTAATTTCACCTAGCTCTCAGAGAAGACATAACTCAGAGCTCCAGAAGCAGGGACAGCCACATGAGCACCAATAGTAACACAGCATGCAAGCCTCTGTCCTTGAAGGAAGGCAAGAGATGCTGGTAAAATCCATCAAGTTGCCTTAAGGCTACAAGTATTGAAAGAGAAAAATGCTATGACCACAGGCTAAAGTTAGACTACATGCTTACTAAGATGTTGACAAGAATGTTAACCATTTTTTTATTCCGTTGTACCCACCCCACCCACCGCCACACATAAACCCCAGAAAAATAACAGGTGGAAGAAAGACTACAGTAGCATAACAAGATTTAGGAACAGAAACTGCCTTTTTGTTCCGTGCATGTGAAGCACTGTCATACTAAGGTCTTGGTCCATCACTGCGGCTCTTAAATGCCATCAGGTATACAGATCAGCAAGAGCATTAAGAAAAAAAAGTTAAAATTAAGGAATTGTGGTAGGAAAACAAAATGTCAGGGTCTCTATCTTCTTGCTAAAAGGAGATGCTAAGGTAGTTGTAGTATGGTCCATTTAGAGCGTCACAGCAAACTTCTCCATGTATTCAACCTTACGTTAAGATAAGCTAACTAAACCACTCCTGAAAAAGATTAGCCTACTTGCAGAGATATGGGCCAGGCCCCTCTCGCAGCAAGCGATACCACCAACATCACTAAGATTTAACTAAGAGTTAATGACACTTCCACCAACTCCAAGATAGCTGATAACATGATCATCTCATTACTGCTCTCTTTTAAATAACAAAACTCCCTGTTTGGACATTAAGGACAACATTTTCAGACTCAGGGGGAAAATACGGTACCAAGTCTCACCTGGATTACAAAACTCCCCACACTAGCCCTTCTACCATTAAAGATGTCATTGTTTTATATTGCCCAAGTCGAATGAAGAACAGAGACAGTGAATGCTTACACATTTACCGTTACTCCTCCGTGACAAATGTGAGCAGCCACAAGAGACTGATCTGATTTGCATAGCCACTGAGGGAGCAATGTAAGGCAACTTGAGCAATCTAGTAAATTCAGATTCAATATTGCTGAATTATGGGATTTATCCTTTGATTCTTTTGTAGCTCAAGTGTTTAATTCATAATTTCCAGTCTGAATGTGTAAGTTTGCAAAGTCTTTAGTTTATATAAAATATATCTCATAGGGCATATACCCCGATGGAAATACTTTAATTACACTGTATAAAAACAAGCTTAGAACAGCAAACACAAGAGCCCAGCTTAAATTTCTAGATATAACATCACCACTGCTAAATTACAAATTCAACATTAAAGAGAACAAAACTGGTTACATTCTGTTCCTGTTAAAAACTTCCAACATAAACAGACAATAAAATATAGTTGTTAATAAGTGACAGCAATACAACCACATATGTATTTTGTAAATTCTAGTTGCTACTACTTAAAAAGTTACTCACTAGCAGTGAGCAGAAAGATGATCAGGGAGGGGAGGTGGCGGGGATAAACTATTAATACAAGTCTTCTACAACTCTGGCACTGTGGTGGATAATCAGCTTCTAAAAAAATATGTATATACAGAATACATGCCAACGTCTGTAGGATTCTAGTGCCACTCACGGCTTTCTTTAAATAACGGATGTGCTACTCACTTCCCCTGTTCTATTCAAAATCTGTGGGCAGCCATAAACTTGCCCAGAACCTTGCCTGTTTCGTAACACCGAGACTACTTGAGAGTCAGGCACTGAGAAGCCAAAAGTTGACAAGGCAGAAAAGCAACCCATTCTTACCTCTTGGCTTCCTCCAAGAGCCAGATAACATCTGCGAGCAGGACACAGGCCAGTGTTTTGATTCCTCCAGAGGAAGAAGCTTTCCCCCTACCTTATTGTAGTGTAGAATTCATGCCTTCACATAAAGATTTTACTGAAAGCATGAATTTATGTGGATCATTCAGCTCCTACACAGGTGGAAAGCTGGCTGAAGAACAGAAGTCTCAGGAACATCTCTTTAAAGGCATCTGGAAACATGACTCGTTTGAAGTGGGAGCACTGCCCCAGTCCTGCTGCATTGAGTTTGATGCTCCATCCCCAGCATCTGCTGGGAGAAGCAGTCCTGCTTTCCCTCCACTCACCTCCAGCCGCATCATTCCTGCTTCTACCTGTGAGAGCAATAGCAAGGTGTAGCCACGGGGTGAGTTAGCAAACTGATAAAAACATTACTGACTGGGTTAGTTTCCCATGAGATAAGCAGCATGAAAGAAATCACCCTGCAGTCGCACAAGTGTTAGCTCTGCCAAGGGAGCTGCAGAGATCAGCAGCACAAGGCAGGACCACCCAGAGATGCATCAGATGAGGTACCTTCAGCACCAAACTGCCTCCAAAGCCTCTAGCATCGGATTTTGCCCTCCAAGTGTGAATCTTCTGGTTAATTTTCAATCCATAACAGGTTTATGAAGAAGTTTTAAATTTTAAAGAAATGTTTCACATTTATTTCTTACAGAATTATTTAAGTATTTAGAAAATATACTACAACAATGTATAACTGAAACAGAGCTTCACAGAGCTGAGTTTTGTGCCAGTACAGTGAAAACCTGCTGGATATTTCAGATCATCATCTTAACATACTGCTGGATATTTCACATTGGCATTATCAGATAAGGTCAGTTATTCAAAAGAATCAAAGTTCCCACGATGCTAGATGAAATGCACGTGGAACACGTTCAACTTGAAACTTGAACAGACCACTCACATAGAGATCCCAAAAAACAATCAGGAAAAATGAACTGGGTTGAAGTTCAGGTGTTCATCCTTGCTTTCTTCGACCTACAGGATTCTCTCTAATATCTAATCATTATCACTCATACACCTCAAAAATCCTGCTTTATTTTTTTCATGACATGGAACCTCACCTTCCTCATAACAACAGTTTGCACTTGACCAGATGGAGGTGTAATCAAGCTCGTTTACAACGTACCATGGTTTTCATTTGTCATGTTGCTAAATCCTGGTCTGCAATTTCTGAATGATACAGATGGACAAAATTGGCCCTCTCAGTTTATTTTTGTCACCAAGAATAAAGGAATAAAGTTCTTCCCTCAATTCCCTGCAAAGATGGAAATTTACATTCATAACGGGACTAACACATTGAGATGCTCAGCACTGCAATATCTGTTAAAACATTTACTTTTAAGTCCTCGGAGCTAGGACAGGCATTCAAATCATCCCATCCCTGGTTTTAACCATGAGACCTGTGCAACACATTCCCACATGCTTTGTGCCAACTGTTTTTCTTCTAGCAAGGTGGAACAGCTTAGACAGGACCTCCATCCTAAAGCAGCTTATACCTCCCACCTTCAGGCAAACAAAGAAACTTCCAAGAGGCAGGACAAACAAGTACGTATGCCAGTAGGCAGAAGGAGCCAAAGGAAGGTGTCTGACATCATGGGTAAATAGTCCCGCTGCTTTGACTAATGACAACCAGTTCTGCTTCTGGTCCCATCCACACCTGCACAAAAAGACACCAGCAGTTTTGCCCTGCCTTCCATGTGCACCACTCTCTGGGCACCCCTCCAGAGCAGGGTCCCTTGGAAAGGAACGGCAGAACACATAGCCTGATAGTTCAAGTAGGCATGGGCACCTGGTAAGACTGATGCTCTTTAATATGGAAATGGAAAAAGGTTTTAAGTTTTTCCCAAAATTTAAGCAACTACAAGTTGGGGCAAAAGCTCCGAGAACTTCTCTGAAAGCAAAAATTCTGTTCACAATCTATTGCCATTTCTACTTTCACCTGTGCATAAGCTTTCTCATATTTTAAATATTTCATATTAAAGAACCCAAGCAGAAGAGCCTTAAAAACAGAGAGTGCATTGGCATTGCCAAACAAATCTCACACATTTCACAACTATAGAACACACCACCAAGCAGCTACATCAATGACAAAGAAGTTGTTAAAACAAAAGCCCCAAGAAATCACATGACCAGTGTCATTAGTATTTACAACAAAACACTGTTTCCACAAAAGGAAACAAAATGACATATTTCCCACAGCAAGTTTAAAGCACAAACTGACAACACAAATCAGTAGTTGGTGCGTTCTTCAAAAAAATTAGTACACCTGATTCACTTAAAAACAGCTTCTCAGAATAGGCATAGAAGACATCAAATTCATTATAGGACACTGAACATAGAAAGTCTTTTGAATTTTCTTACTGTTACATCTTCTGAAACACACAGGCCAAATGAAGGACTCGGGCATAAATTTTTTCCCAGGTTGCAAGCTCCTCTTGGGTTCAAACAGATCCCTTCCTACCTCATAATCCAAAAGATATCTTCAAGAAATCCACTTGTGAAACACTCCTGTCACCAATACCAAGTCACACATTGCAATTCTCTGTATCTCCCATCTCAATGCACTTACAGCTTAGTTCCCTTGTCCGATCCTTCTGACACAGGATACAGGCTATCTGCACTATATGGCATATGCACACTTTCACCCCAAAACACTTACTACTGTGTAAAACCCTTAGAGACAAAGTTTTATGAAAATAATTCAGATGAAACCGGCAAATTTATCAATTACCCTGAATGCCCACTGAAAGCATGCCTTTTCTTCCAAAGACTACTATCTAACATTGCTTAATTACTTCCTAGTTTTTCAAAGACACTTTGCTTAGGGATAGCAAATATACTAAGAAAAGTTTCTTTCACACTAGTGTTTTTAATTTATCCATAAAGCTCTAACCTCCCAATTTTAAGAAACCTGTTGCATCATAAATAGTTAAAAAGAAAACCATTAAAATGTTTCCATCCAGTATTCTGACAATGCAATACAGCTGTGAGAATTTAAAAAAGCTGAAAGTAGAGAACCCTGAAAGGAAAGCAGAACATATGTTGCCCCATCTATTTAAGCTTGTACCTCCCACTCACACTGACACCCATATACACTGTCAGATCTGCGATAAAGGCATCTATCCCTGTGAACCTAGCCCAAGGCCACCGAAGTTAACTTTCATAAGCTATTAAGAGTCATTAGAAAAGTTTTGTACTATTGATACAGTGAAACAGCCAAACACCAAATACTCTCTCTCTATGGCTGCTAGCTCTTAAAACAAATGCTTCATAATTGTTCAATTTTTGCCAAAGTGCAGTTTCTCAGAAAGTTTTGCCAGCACAGGTACATAAACTAAAAGAGTAAAGAAAAAAAAAAAGCCATATACTAAGCATCACACTACTTCAGCAATATAATAGCTGTGAAGAAGCAGAGCATTTTTGACAGCTTTGCTTGTGGTGTTTGTGGAGGTGATATAGTAGTGCTACCAGAACACATTGCAAATTCATTTGGAGTCTCTACCAACATGTTTCTTTGTAGTGTGAACTAACTACCCCTTTCTAATAGCTGGACCACACTAAGAACATATAGCCCTTGAGGTAACTTCATCGGAACTTTTAATTCAGACAGCAGAGGTTATGCCTTTGGATCCAGACATCCTGGGCTCGATCGCCACTGTCAAAGAAACACACACAAGTATCCTATTACACTGAGATACACTCAACACCGGATAGTTTGTTGATTTTTATTTTTTAAGAAATTCCCAACATTTTTCTCAGCTTGTTGCAAAACAAAGAAATAAACACATTTAAGGTTACCAGAATTCAGGGGGAAAAAGCAAGGCTTTACTTTGTACGCTCAATCCCACAGTGCTTCTAGCCAGTTCACATGCCAGCACAAGAGCCCTTTCTGCAGCAGCTACATTTCACTTCCCCTCTGAGCCCCCTTAGAGCTTAATGATGGATTCATCATCACACTCTCACACACTGCCTCTGTAGCGACATCAGCTGAACATACTCCCTCTCTGCTTCAGCCCGCTCAGCCCTGCTTGGAGCGAGCCAAACCCTCACAGCCTGTTTGAGATGATCCCAGAGCTCACCATCTCCCCACAGACATCCTGTCCTATCATTTCTGGGACCGCACTGCAAACTGGATCAGGGAGTCTGTGCATGACCCTTTTTTTCTAGCTGGGTAACTTTGCTGATCTGCTTCACGCCTGGCATCACCAAAAGCTGTGCCAGTGACACCGCAAGTCACGGAATTCCCCAAGCCACCATTACTGCTACAGATTAGGTACAGCTGAACTATGGCCTCAGATGACTTTCAGTTTAGTGAATCTTTTACAGAAGAGCAGAAGAAACTCTTTAAAATAAAAAAAAAAATGCTGGCTGGGGCAAAGTCACTTTAATTCATTTTTGACACCTGGTGTCAAGCCAAGGCTCACTAGAAACAGTCTTGATTCTTTGAAGTAATGCAGCATGCTAATTTGTGCTGGCAGCTCACTACAATTTTTTGAACTTCAGAAGTGAAGGAAAATGTTTAGCAGCACAATTTTGAAAATCACAGAATCAAAGAGATCGCAAGAAGCGCATTCAGGATAGCATTTAATCCTAGTTACTACCCAAACTTTTTCTTTTTTTTTTTTTTTTTTACTATCACCACTCTGCAGCGTATTCTAGTATTAAATGGGATTGCAGAACAGGCTTTACCATGAAATCAGAGAAGTGGGGAGAGTGCCCTGAAGGTTTTTCATTAGCATTATCTCTGTGTGTAGCTCACTGGGGAAAGAATAAGGAAGACTCCTCTGTGGCATTCTATTCAAATGTATGAGCCATATTTAAACGGGTAAGGGAGATATTTCTGATGCAGACTTCACAGCAGGTCCAAGTCAGCATCAGTTTCATTAACACTCAGAACATCCAAGCTAAAGAGCCCTTTGCTGTATAAAACTAAAAAAGATGTGCACCTTGCATCTCCTGAATTATACAAAGGACCCAAGCCAAGACTCCAAGGGCTCTCAAGTTAATACCGCACTTTTCATAGGAAGGCGAAAAGTCCTGAACAGTGCCTAGTAAAAACAGAGCTTGGCCTAAATTTTATGCGAAGAGGGAGAAACAGAAACCGGCAAGTTAATTACAACCTACAGTTACATCCCCATTTCTAATGACTGCATCTCAGAACTAATCCCCAAAACTCCTTTCTGCACCCAGACCTCAACCAGCCTATTTAAAGACCCGGGAACAATAAACGCTGATGAGCAGAAAGGGTCGAGGGAAGGAAGAAAACGATTACAATGACCGCAAAACAGTGCCCGGAAAAGGGGAGCTGAAGACACTTTTTCAGAGAGGCACAAAGCACGCCAGCCTGGTCCCGAAGCAAACCGCCGGCTATGACCCCCCGCCGGGTCAGTCCCGCTTTGTTTCCTGCCGTTCCCACCCAGGACCCCCGTCCCGCAAGACCCCTGTGCCCGCCCTCGCTAACCTCCTCCTCCCCAACCACCCTGCGGCCCCCCGGAGGCACGGCACGCTTTTGCTCTCCCCCTCGCACGCAGTGCGCCCCTCCTTCTTCCCCCTCGCAGGGCACTCCCGACTGCAAGGAGGGCACCCCCTCCTTTCCTCCCTCACAAGCCGGGTCTCCCCTCATCGCAACACGCTGGCCCTCCCCCGGCACAGAGGTTACCAGCCCCCCAAGCGCAACCGGGGCACCCCCGTCCCCTCCCGCACGCAGGGCACCCCCCGTTGCAAACGGCGCTCCCTTCCCCCCGTCCTCAGGGCAGCCCTCCCCGGCAGAGAGGGAGCCCCGCTCCCGCCCCCGGCCGGCCCGCGACCCCCCGGCCGCACAGGCTCCGCGGGAGACAGGGCCCCCGGCCCCACCGGGACCCCGAGGGGGACGGAACCGGAGAGCGCCCCCGCGCACCCCTCTCACCTGCGGGCTACGGCTGCCCGCCCGGCCCCGGCCGCGGGCCCCGCTCCCGACCGTTCCTAAAGTCCCGAGCGCGGCCCCGCGCCCGCCCGGCCGGCCCCGCCTCCCGGCACCGCGCGTCACCGCCCGCGCCAACATGGCGGGACGCCGGGCCTGTGCGCATGCGCCCAGGCGCAGCGGCGGGGGGCAGCGCGCGGCAAGCGGGGCTAGATGAGGGGGCGTGCCTGGGGGCGGGGGCGGGGGCGGTGAGGGGCGGGGCCAGAGGAAAGGGGCGTGGTCTCTGTGCCCGCGGGGCGGTGAGGGGGGCGAGGTAGGTGGGTGGGTGGGTGGACAGACAGAGGGATGGGGGGATGGAGGGGCTGGGGTGCACAGCGGCTGTCTCCACGGGGGGCTCCCCACTGCCGGCGGGGGCTGTCTCCGGGAGCACGGTGCGTCAGGAGAGCTGCTGGAAGAGCAGGAAGGACAGCAAGAGGCAGCAACAGTCCCTGGTGACTTAGCGAATGCAAGTGGTAGATGTACAGAAACATCTCCTAGTACTCTCCGGGGGATTAATCTGGGACCAGCATCATCACCAAGTGAAAGGCCAATGCCAAGTTGCTCTCCTGACCAGAGCATTTCCTACTGGAAAGCTCAGAATTGCTTCACCTGCTCCTGTAACACTGCTGGATGGTAACCCTGAAGTTTCTTCACAGTCGCCTTCTCTCTTTCGTGTGGCTGCAGCTCTGATTTGGGAACTGTTGTTCTGCCTGTATTGTTTCCTGTAAACACACCTTTAATTACTGAACCCCCGACATTCAGCAAATTTTTGACTGTAGGTAATCTTAGGGCAAATAATGCCTTAGTTAAACCCAGTCAACCCTAATGAAGTTATAGGAATTTCAGCAATGCAATTCAGGGCAGAACTTGATGCAAAACTAATTATGAAACCATAGGTAGCCTTGCAGCCAAGACTGCAACCATCTCCTCATAGCAGCTCTGTAACTTCAGCTCGGTAAATGCCCTTGGCTTGAAAGATGCCAGCTTTAACCCTAAAGGAAAGGTTAAACAACCTTTGAGACCATACCCCACCATCTGAGAGTTGTGTATCTCCAACACTGCTTGCTTTTAAAGCTGTCTTTTAGCTAGAAGTTTTAAAAATTGGCTTATCAAAGCCAGTGCATCATCTATCTCAGAGCGAAAGAGATCCTGGTTAAGTAACTCTAACAGATTGTGCTATGGGCAGTTTCGGGTTCAGTCCTGTTCTCTTCACATCATTAACAGCAACTGAAGCAAATTCAGGCACAGAGAACCAACTCATCACTACACTCAAGCTGACAAGAGATTCAGTACCTCATTTGCAGAAGAAAGCATTTTTTGTGTATATTTTTCCTACTTCTGTCCTTGAAAATGATCTCTTGCATGAGCCAGCACCGATCTCAACTTATCTTTGCAAAGCTTTGGGAGGAACGCATCTCCGCTGAGAAGAGACATGGACATAGCGAAACGCTGGATATTTCACAAATGTTCCCAAACAGAATAACTCGAGTCTTGGAACATGCTCACTCACAATGTTTACAAAAAGCAGGTTGTAATAGTGAGTTCTTTACCTTTTTATGTGTTTATTTCCATTAGAAAGAAAGTGAAATTTGCCATTTAAATAGACTGTAGCTATAAAACACATGCCCCTCTAGATATAACGCTCTTGCAGCTCTTTTTACTCCCAAGGCAAGATAATGTCTCTATTGCGCATTTAACATGGGCTCTTGTCCAAGTTTCAAATTGATCCCACACTTCTAACCACACAGAAACTTTCTGACCCTCTTTGCTTACTTACATGGCAGAAAGTGGTTTTTTTACAGCCCAGGTTCCATCTCATTTCACAGTTGAACATACCCACTTTTTTTGCTAAGGACTTGGCAAACGAATCAAGTGCTAATAGTGCTCCAGTGTTCCTCTAATGGTTCCACCTTGAAAACCAGGCAAGTTTTCCCAGGCTTCACCTGAGGGCTCTCAGCACCAAAACCTATAGACGTGCCTCTGGCAGCCCCCAGGAGATGACAGCCCAGCTGGGGAGGGGAAGGCTGGAAAGCTCTGTTCAGCAGACCTAGGCTTTGTCACTAAGGATTTCTTACTGAAAATACATGTACTAGGGCTGTTCAAATGTTATTTTGTGGTTAATAAAATTGTTCTAAGCATACTTTTCTACAAAGCTTTGATGTCTGTTATGTATTTCTCTGCAAGAAATCCATCTTAAATTTGCTGCAGACTCTGACGGGCATCTCACAGTACAAAGACGACATAAGAGAAATACACAAAATTACTAATATAAAGCAATTTACAAGGTAAGTTCTTTATAGATAACTTAACCACAAGACTGTAATCACAAACATTTCCTATTAAAGTCTACTTACAGCATAGTTCCTTTCAAAACATCATTCTAAGTATTTATGCCCACAAATCTGACATTTTATAACTATACTGAACAAAATTTGCTGTGGCAATATATGTTCTCAGCATCTAACAGCAGTGTAAAGAATGAACAAAATTACCAGTTCAGACAGAGCATGTTTATATTCACCTCGCAATCATTTTGCATTGATATTACAGATTATATATAGAGAACAATATCCATTAAGCAACAGTATTTCCTGTTCAGAAATTGTACAACTTGATTTTATATAAAAAGAAAAGATAACGCATACCCACCACCACCTGAGCTAGAGGCAATTCACTCTGAACATTTGCCATAAATTATAACAGAATCTATTATGAAGCCGAACACAGAACTTGGGTAGAAGAGGAACTAAGCTCTATTAAGCTTCAATTGCTTGTGACGAGGTAGATTCACTATATGCAGTTCTGCAGATACTCACTGGTGAACTTAATTTGAGTACGTGAGGAGTTGCAGTGGGAGTACCCATAAACGTGTATTTACAGCAGCATTTCTCCAGCTGTTTCGACTTGCGCCACCTACCAAAGTGAACTGTACCATCCATGACCCCTTCTCCAAGTGCAATGCTGTAGACGGAGATGCTTCCAGCTCTTGAAGCGAACTCATGCGCCGCATGAGCACTTTTTATTTCCTCTTACCTTTTGCATGCTGCAGTTTAGAAAACAGTTACTTTCAGAATTTATACTTTCTCTATACTGAAAATGTTCTGTCGGATAGATCTGCATATTCATGCCACAGTAACAGCCTCACAAAATTAAAATCATTCTAAAATGAGAGGTGAGGTGCATATTTGTCAAGCAGTAAACACTGAAAATATTTTGTGATAAAAAAATCATTCATTTTAAGTATTTTTAAAGCCCTCGACTTTCCCCCTCACCCACAGCTATAGACAGCTTGATTCCAGCCATACACGGTGCATTTCCAAAGTTCCCTGACTACCCTGGTCCCCGCTAATGCACAACAAATCCTACAGAGCTGGTTTTTCCAAGTCATTTTATTAACCTGGAGTAAAAAGTAACATCTGATGAGTGCAGGCAGCTGGTTCACGGCTGTTCCCGCAGGCTGGCATCCCGTCCCGAAGGCCGGGATGTGCAGACGGAAGCTGCTCGGCAGCCAACCATCTGGAGCGGCTCCATGAGTATTATTCCAACCTCCAAGAGGGAGAAAGGGATTTGAGCAGCAATAAATCATGTTTGCCGAGGCTGGTGGAGCCTCATAAAAAAATATTTTAAGAGCGGAGCGTACCTATGCCCTATTCTTGCTGTTTTCCCACGGTGTGAACTGGAAATTTCCCCAAGGAGGTTACTGAAATAAAAATCCCTAGAGGGAGGTTCACTCTCCCAGCAGTGCTCTACCACGTTGTCCTACTCCATCTCCGCTTCCAGCAGCACCCAGGAGGCACCAGCCACTTTCCAGGAACACCAGCAAGGAAAGCCTCTCCCATTTCCCAGATATTTCCTACAAGGAAAGACAGCCTCACAGCCTCTCTCCCTGCCCAGAGCTGCAAGCACCAGATACCCTTGCTGCCCACAGTGGAAAATGGAAATGCCAGCTTCCAGCCTCATGCTTGAGGGCAGAGAAATAGGTATTATCTTCGTCACCATCCCAGCGCTGCAAGGATGAGAGCCAGCTGAACCTCACCAAGCCATGCGAGACAGCTGCAGGCAGCTCTCAAAAGAAAATGACACTAAAAGTCTATCAAAGCTTGGTGAAAAAGATACTTGAAATGTCTCTCCTTGCAGAGTCAGTGCTTTTACATTACAAACCTACCAGATACCAGAATTTTTCCCTGTGCTTGGAAGAGGAAAAAACTGCCTGGCATGTGCTGGCACACATTAGCATTCTGAACTACAATTATAATACAGATAGACCCTGCGTGTGCAAGTCTTGATTTTCAACCATCCAGTCATTTCCACAAATGTAGAAACAAGGGTAAAACACCAACCTAATGACTAGTTTTTGTTGATAGCACTTTAAATGTCTCGTCTCTCTTTGTCCTCCATACAGTTTCCCACCATGGAAATGACAATTATTGGGGCAGCAAAGAATCACAGGCTGTTTTGACAGCCTGCCCTTCTCTTCCAGGCAAACACACAGCAGAACAGGGAAGAAATCAGCATAAACATCACTGCTACTCTCAGAGAAACATTTCCAATGTAAATGGAGCATCTCACTCGAGAGACGCAGTCAAAATATTAAAATACGTAGGAAAGGGGAATTATTTTGGCCACTGAGCATTAAAATTCATCATGTGTGGGGAAAAAACGCAAAAAACATTCAGTGTACAATTGATACAAACCTTTGGAGCTTGGGAAGATAAATTAAATGTGAAAGGAGTGGAAGGAAAGATGGGGAAATCAGAGAAGGCTACTGCAGGGAGTACAGTCCGTACAAGCAGAGGTTTAAGTGCCTCAGGAATTTGGAGTGGTTGCAAAATTTAACATAGCAGCTACAAAGACAGTATCTGACCTAAATATGCCACTTACATCCTTACATTGTCCAGTGCTACAATAACCTCTATACTTTGAGAACATGAAGGACTAAAAGAAAAGTAACACTGACATTTTAATCCTATTTTTTAAACTCATACATGATGAGATTGCTGATCGAGTTATTCCTTTTAAGAAATACCAGTAGATCTTACCTGCTGTATCATGTCAGCTTTGTATAAATGGTTGAAGTGAGGATCAGACAGTCCATCACTCCCTTTCATAGCCAGAGGTCCATTGCCCAGAGTATAAGTTGTCATGGTGGACACACAAAATGTTTTACCCACTTTGTCTTGCAAATTTTTGTATGATTGCAACATTTACATTTGTAACAAGGACTTCCTCACCTTCAGTTGACTAAATTGTTTTGGAATCCTTCCTTGGGCACATAAGCACTGACAAATAACAACCTTTACCAACTGCAGTCTGCCAGTCCCAGCCCCAAGTCTTCCCTTGCCTCAAAGGATTTCACTCAAAGAAAATAAATAGCAGTGGAACTTGTCATTTCCTCCAAACACATTTTGGAGTTTATCATGTTTATCCTCCAGATAATCTCAATGAAGCAGAATTTTAGATTTGGAGGAATAGCTATTTTTAAAATAGATTTCTTTATGCTATAAAATATTATAATAAAATCTCACTGTCAAACGACCAGTGAGTACTTTTCCTTAGTGGCGGCAGAGAGCCATTTGGGGAGCTGGGGAAGGCTGCAGGTTGTGCCCGAGAACTCAGTGCAGGACTCAGCCAAGCCATTTCTTTGGCAATTCAGGTGTTCTTCCACAACAAGCTTCATTTGTAAGTCATACAGGAATTTTCTTGTAAAGTCGTGCCTTGCTTTCTCTCTTTGAGATACGTATTTATAAAGAGGAGCAGGGCAACTTAATATTTTAGTTATACTATTTCTCGACATTGCTCTTTTTCTTCGTTTCTTATACATGTTTTGAAACAGTCAGGAGAGGGGTGGGAATTTGAGTCATAGATTTTCAGAAAGTCCAAAGTCTCAGTTATCTGGGTTTTTTAAGCCAGCTTTGTATCTTCATCGTCTCTTTTCCAAGGTTTGGCTTTTCTTCTAGCTTTTACTATATTGGAAAAAAACAGCCAAATGCAATTCTTTTCCACTGTTAGGCAATAAGTGAAGTAGTGCAAGTAAGGAAATGCTTCCAACAAATGTTGGAGGAAAAAAGCAAAATACAATACTTAGCTTCAACTCTACACATTTCCAAAATGCACTAAAATAGGGCTTTTAATATCATTCCCAACAATCTCTTTTTTTTTTTAAATGTCTATACAGCAGAATGTGCCAGCATTGAGCTTTGATGTGCTAGCATGGGGATGCTTTATGATTCATGAAATAATTACGTTCTCATTTACAAGTTCCAACAGCTAACAGAAATGCTGGGTTAATCAATGTCTTCTGCAAGTCCTCGCTGTCTTCTAGTTTGGGCAATAACTGGAACAACACTTTTTGCACAGGATTACTAGTCACCGCAGATAACTACTTCCAACTCTGTAGACTGTATATTCTCCAGGCTAGACAGTTTATCGTTGCACACTTACGTGCTTTTGTTCCCCGCTGGCAAATGGTACTAACTCCTCTCGTATGACTGCAGGTCAGCTTTAAGAACATGACAGAAATTTAAAAAAAAATCTTTTTTTATTTTTCTCAAACTTCAGTAAAATCACCTTGCTTTTAACTCCTAAAACAGGTGATACAGGTCTTTCTTATCACAAAGGAAACGGGGAACTCAGCACTCCTCATCTTGCCAGGAGTGCAGCAGGATGAAGAAGATCACTTTCATCTTCCTTCCCGTTCCCACAGGTGGGGATGGACAAGGAACAAGTGCCAGCAGAGGAAACTGCTCCAGCCAACACAGTTCAACCAGGATGCAGGAAAAGTGGCCTGTGCCAGATGGAGGGCTTATGTATATAATTCTCCCTGGAGCAGTAAGGAGAGCAGTGGCTTTTGATGAGGCAATGCAGCAGTGCGGTACAGCATTGCACTGCTCTTTTGCTCAAGGCACATGGCATAATCCATATGCTAGCTTGGTATCTGGGCATTTCTTTCCATGTAGAAGAAAGCAGTGCACCTCTGTTTCTTTATAATTAGCACTAAGGGTAGAAAATTCAGAACTCTAACAACCCCTGTATGTCTTAATAAATTACCATTTATCACTGCGATATCAAAACAAGATCAAACTTCTGTCATATATGATTTTTAGTATCGTGAGAAAATTATTAAAAGCCAGATTTTGCTTGTCTTTTGCAAACACTCATGGATTTCTGGAGCGCTGCCCAAGTGAAAGTCTTAAGATCTGACCGAAGTTGGTTATGACACAACCTAGCTATGTCCTGGCAGAAGAGCTATCTCTTAGCTTCCCTAACACCACAAAGCAGTGCAAGCAACTGTATACTCTTATTCTCCAGAATGCAAGCTGCTAAGTGGGCTTTCTGCAGCAATCAATAGTTCTTATATCCAAGCAATCCATCCTTAGTTTCACTCCCAATTAAAGATCACAATGAATATAAAATAAATTATTGATTGCTGTCAGAAAATACATTAACAAATCTGTCCCCAAGCAAGAACAGCTCAATGGTTCCAAGTGGAGCAAATTTAGTAACTGTCAGTGATGTGGAAGCACTCCATTCATCAGCTGAGCTGACCCAGTAGTAAAGCATCTTAGTGCTCTCTGAGCTACTCCTAAACCTGGTCAGGGGAACAGCACGGGACTATCCAGTGGACATTTCCAAAAGCAATGCTTCAAAAACAAGTTTCAAGTTGCCACAGGATAAAATGTAGTGCTTCATCATGATATTCCTGAAAGCAAGGGAGCACACGTGCTCTCCTGCCCTGAGGCAGATTTAGGCACATCTACTAAGTCTAAGCTGCACTGCAGGAGCAACAGTGAAGGGTTTATTTGCTAAGTTATTTCTTCAGAGATAAACACATCATCGTGAAATGTGCTTGCACCTCTGAGATACTGCAGCGTGCACAGTATCAGCAGAATCTAATGAAATCAGCTACCTCATTACAGGGTATTTTACTGCAGAAGCTGTATGGGTATAAATCCTCAGTTTTGAGTTGTGACTGCACTACAAGTCCATGCCCTTATCTTTCTGTCTAGCACAAGGATATTGACTGTGGAGGGAGAACAAAGAAGCCGTTCAGTCCAATACTTTAGCAATAGGGGAATGTTTCAGTTACTTGTATACTGAATTGTTAAGACCAAAATCTGTGAGACCAGAGAGGACTGAGGCGAATTTGAGAGACCCCCACTGAGCCTGAGTAAATGGCATAAAGAAGGTAAAACTCACAAACAAAAATAACAACAGAACACACATCAGAAGAGAAACAAGCTGAGCTCCTCGCAAGGTTCACAGCCCAGCTCCTGAACAGACTGATTGCTATGCAAGGTCTGCCCAGGGATGTCTGTTCTGACCACCAAGATTTACTCTCCATGAGCTTTCTAATATGGCGTTCATTTAGTGAGGCACGTTTGGTCATAAACAACAGCAATCAGGCTGTAGTATCATGGTTTCACTAGCTCTAGTTGATCTCCCATACAGTGCATTGCCACGTAGAGGTTGCATGATCAAAAGCTCCGGTGTATATGATCTCTGTATCCGTTGATAGGTCATCCTGACTTTTATGTATGAGAAAGAGGGGGCACAGCAAAGAGGGTCAATGCTGATAGAAATCTTGATCAATACCAGCCCTCCTCGCTGTGCCCCAGCACCTGTAAAACCCTGCTTGTTGTGTTGGCAGGGGGGAGATATTATTTTAATTTTAAAATTTGATTCTCTGTGTTTTTGCAGAAGTTCTCAGCAGCGTGCAATCCTCCCTTCAATGAGACAAAATGGATTAGCATAAAGTGGGGGTTGTAAATTACAGGTCATCAGTATTGGCAGGGAAATTATAGGTGCTCGGCAGCACAATAAATACTGGAGGTGAACCCGGCCAATTGCTTTCAAAACTCCTCATTTACTGCTGGCCCCAGCTGCAGGGTTGTGATGGCTGTAAACATCGCTCCTGAATAATGGGACGGGGATCTCACAGAACATCTGTCCATGGGGTACAGAGGCAAACCCATACACAAAACAGTGAAATGCAGCATCAAAAGTAAAATAAGTATGTAGGATATCTGGTTCAGTGAAGCCGCGCTTCATTTGGTTGAACACATCATTGAAAATAATTTCCATTAAACTACACAGCAAGCATTTTCAAAATATCCTTGAAAGGCTCCTGGAGATAGTTGCAAGTGCCTGGTGAGCAAGCACAGCTAGTGCTCCTCTTTGTGCCATTAAAACCAAAGGTGCAGAAGCGAGCCCTGATTGTCTTTTCTCCAACATTTTGTTGTCTGGGCTCCATGACAGTGTTTTTTATGCGACAATTGGAGCCTGCACAGCTGGAAATTCTGGGGGCTTTATAAGGCAGATACTGCGTTTTCTTTCAGACATCCAGGATGTCTGCTCTCTAGCAATCCCTTCAGCACCAGGGAGGGATCCTTAGGGAAGCTCTAATCCAGGTGGCTGGGCAGAGAGGGGAAAAGAAAATTGTTTTTACATTTCCCTTCAGGAGCAGAGGTTGCAACGTGCACAGTCCACGGGCTGTGCCTTGCAGGCAGCCCTGTCTAGTCCATGCTTAAGGATGCAGCTGATGGTCCTTTGCCATTTCACAGCCAAGCATGATCCCTTGATGTCACAGGTGCCCTCCCAAGGACGCTGACCATGCTGTCATGCCTGGGTGTATTGTATCACATCCATTTAACACCAAACCTCTGCCTCCCCTCCCCTCCTTGGCACGCTAGCCGCTTATCCAGTGCAGGGGCTCTTGCTGTTCCTTTCTATCCACACGCCCTGGGCACGCCAGCCGGTTTTCCTCGCGTGGGCAGATGTGCACCCAGGGGGTCCCTGGGCTTTTCAGGAGAAAAAAAGACATTGACGTACTTCCAGCAATCTTTTTTTCATCAACAGACTTACCATTAAAAATACACATTTCTGACAGCAGAAACTTTCACTGGTCCCACCACATTATTGGCAAGGAAGCCTGAAAAGAGAAATTACTGCTCCTGCCTCACTGCATCCTTCATACTTGCCCATGGTGCTGCTGATGCTCAGAAATGCAGGCAGGTGTCCTGGATGCTGTCTGCTTTTTATTATGCAGCTCCTGAGGGGCGGTGAGGAATCGCGCTTTAATACACTGCATCTGAATTTTAATTGAATTGTAGCCTGCAGCTAAGTGGAAAGACATTAAAATCAAACTTCAGTGTTTCACTGTAAAGTTGATGTTCCACCATACCTCTGAAATAATTGATCATCTCTCTCTATATATATTGTCTCCTTCTTCACCCATGGCTCTGCGAGCCCCTGCCAGCAGCCTAGTACAACTTCCCAGGCAGGTCACAGAGACGTGGACCACGTCCCAGTGACACCAGCTCAAACCACTGCCTGATGCTGACAGTGCTGGACCACACGTATTTTCTGTGTAAACTATATTTTAATGAGGAGTGCTGTAAGGACAAGGTTTTACAGATAATCCCTAAGTATAAAGAGGGATTGTGACAGCGTAACCTGAATCTAAAAGAAAGACACCTCTCTGAGGAGGTTGTCTAAATGAACAGCAACCTCCAGGTGGGAGGTTTTAAGCACTTCAGCTCACTGCTTTTGTTTCAGAAGAGAAGGGCCAAAAACATGCCTGGTTTTTTTTCTAGCTAAAGAAGTCTAAGAAATCATCTCTACCCCATCCCTTCCCAGCTAAAAGCCTCCACCGGTGTGGAGCCCCTGCTTAGTGAAAGCAGGACAGCAATCAGCATCGCTCCAGGGGAAGGGGTCTGGCCAGCAACATGGGACGTGTATCATCAGTCCCGCTGCAAAGTGTTGGCAGAAAAGCTTTTTCACGGAGCCACAGCCCTCCGCTCCCTTCTCAGTGCCGCAGATGGGAGGCAGCCTCTGGGCTTCCTGCTGAGGTAGCCGGGAAGCGTGGACCACAGACAGATGCATATACACACTGAGGTTGCAGAAATCTCCTGCAGAAATCAAACAAAAATATAAATATTATATATGCTAAAAAGCATAATAAATAAATAGCACAGACCACCTAAAAAAATATGAGTCACTGTGCACATTGTAGCTCCCCAAATCAATTGCTCTTTGAATATGATTCAATGGCAGCTGCAAATTTATTTAATTTTAACATATGTTGGCCCACTTAATTCATCCTGCCTGAGTTTTGCAGCATGACCCCATCCTGGTGCTGCAAAATACAAAATAGGTGTCAGAAACAAAAAGGTATTCAATACACTCATCCCGATGCCTGGAGTTTTTGGGCACGCAGCACCCCAGAAACAAGAGCAGCTGGGATGCCCGATCCCCGGAGCATCCCTGACACCTTGCTGATGCGTGAGAGGTGCCGGCGGTGGTGACCGTGGTGGTCAGCGGAGGCTCTGGCCCCTCCTGAGCGGCAATTGCTACAGCAACTGCACCTGCTCTGCTTCTTTTCTAGGCACGATTTAGTTCTCACCGTGAGTGCTATTGTTCTCAGTTATTCTACGTGTAGCATGAACATGGAAAATGTGCAGAGGAGGATTGTAAAAGCTGCTGTTTTAGCTGGAACTCAACAAAAGAACAAGAAAAACCACAATCAGAAACACGGAGCAGCTATAAATGGACACACCCTTGCAAGACTGGAGATCCAATAAATATTTGAATATATCGACCTCTGAAATCAAAATGCTAAAAATAGTCTCCAGCTTTTTTTTTTTCAAAAGGAGAGCATCCTCTTGCCAGAAGAGATTTCTCTAGCATTTGAGAGGAGAGGTTCACATCATGCTTCCCAGCTGATGTGAACCTGCTTCTTGCCAGGAGCAACAGGAGACATTTGGGTTTTGCAGAAGCTGCTTCCCATAAGGGAAGTATTGCAGTCTCTGCACCACGTCTGACTCCGCTCCGTCCCCATCCCCATGAGCCACAGCGAGAGAAGAGGGCCTCTCTCCTGCACTCCCAGCTGCTTGCCGGGGCAGGCAAGAAGGAGGAGGAAGGGCTCTGGCAGCTCTGCTCGCTGCAGAGGCAGCGCCTGGAAGGAACTGTCACGTTTTCCCTATGGAAAAGGTTGAGGTTTTTTCCCAAAGCTTTGAAACCATCTGCAGAGCAGGAATGTCCCCCCCCAGCCAGCCCTTGTTTATGTTACTTGTCCACATGAAATTGCAAGCACAGGTGCAACATCGCAGTGCAGCACAGCTGCCCGTGTCGCGTCCTGTGCAACGCATCACTGCTGCTCCGTGGGGACTGACCTTTTTTTTTTCCAGACAGTTTAACTGCCCCACACCATCAGTTAATCCCAGGGCACTTCTTCTCCACTTGCATTTGAAGACTGTGCCTGCTATTTCAGACCTGAAGTGTGGGTTGTATGTGCAAAAGTGTGTTGGTTTTTCCAGCTCTATCAATGTCGCAAAAGAAACTGTGTCTTCACGAAGCTTGTCCCACTTCCATTCTCAAACCACCGCAGCTCCAGGAGTGCCACTGCTAAGCATTTTCTAGCCATTTTTCTGTTTTTCCTGTTTCTTCGGGGGGGACTTGCTTTAAAGAAAGTCGTAACGGTATAAGAAGCAACTTTACATTAAAGAGCAAAACTTCCTTAGTATGTCCCGCTTCACCGTTGGAAGAGGAACCATTTTCCCAGCTTAGCTCCAGGGATCCTATCCAGCAACCTCCACAAAGTTATTTCATAATTCATTTTGTATATTTTATGAGTCATTTAACGTGCATGGAAGAGATGAACAAACAAGGGTCCACACGCCAATCCCTTGAAATGCCTGTGATGTAGAATATAAATATTATTTGTGTAAAAGCAAAAAATAATACTCCTAAGAAATGAAAGGCCACCGAGGAGCCTTGTACCACGGCAGCGCCAGCTGCCTCATGGCTGGCTCCGCTCCTTGAGGTGGTGAGGAGGGATTTAAGCCTTTCTGCCACTTCCAGCCAGTGGCATTGGGGTAGAAATTGCTCACCCTCCTGAGGCAGCGTCTGGAGGCTGGCCTGAGCTCACTCCCACACCTCTCGGGTGCTCAGGGGGGTCACTGTGAGCAGCAATAGCAGGACGAGGTTTGGACGAGGTCCCAGCTCACCCCAGCTCCGTGGAGGGGCCGCAGCACAGAGCATCTCCAAGGTCGGGGTGGGAATGCCGTGAAGAGAAACGGGGTGCAGCCGGGAAAGCCCCAGCTCCTCCCCGAGAGCCCCAACATAAAACAGGCTGAATTTTATAAATCTTTAATAACGGTAGAGCAGCATTTAATTGCAGCAATTAATATGGAGGGTAATAAATGCACAAAGCAAAAATGCAAAGGCACTGGACACTGTAGAGCAAACTGAAGCATTTGTGTTAATCATCCCGAAGGGCTCCCAGCGCCTGCTCTGTTTGGTGGGAGCCGAGGACGAGTGAATCCAGGCTCCCCCTACCCACAGGAGCCATTTTGGACCTTAGGGGACCCCAGAAGTCTGAGCTGTGCTGTCCTGGGGACACGTGTCAGCATCCTGCACGTTGCCTTTGGCCCTTGTGAGCATTTGCAAGCCACAGGAGTAACAACTGACACTAAAATTCAGCCAAGAAAAGCATCCCCACAGAAGAGTTGTTACTACCTGCACTTGAGTGCTGGAGAACTGCAAAATGCTGCTTTCTGCAATACTGTATCTTGCTGGAAAAGCTGTAAAGTAAGAAATGAAAAGAGACCTCATGATAGGGGAGAAAACATGACTAGCTGGGAAAAGGAAATCTTTAGAAAGAGATACACAAATGCAGCTGATAGAGGTCAACTGCTGTCCTGTGACAGCTTCTGGAGGCTATTGAGCAATGGGATCTACAACAAAAAGCACTGAAGGTCAGAAAAGAGATGTTGAAATGGCAGGCAAGGTAACACGTGGAGAGAAAATGCAGGTTGATTATACGCACGCAGAGGTGATGCCCAGTGCAGTGCAGACCACTGCCTCTACCAGTGAACTCCTTCGGAGGGAGATGTGGGTCTGAGAAAAGGCGAGCAGAGATGG
Organism: Aptenodytes patagonicus; assembly: GCF_965638725.1. NCBI lineage: Eukaryota > Metazoa > Chordata > Aves > Sphenisciformes > Spheniscidae > Aptenodytes > Aptenodytes patagonicus. Next base: position 1,669,053 of record NC_134957.1, read on the forward strand.
TTTCCACTGAGATCTGGTTACCTGCTGCTGCTGGTTAACCATCGAGAAACTTTACAGACTACACTAAGGCCTCCACCAGGCATCACTCTTGCTGCTGCTACTTCTGTAGTAGCCTTGAACTGTAAAAGGACACTTAAAATTATTTCTACAAAAGCTTTTTACTTTCTATGCCATAGCTGCAGCTTTTGGGGTAATGGAAATAGGAATTCCTTGCATTTTTTTAAAGAAAATGGAGATAAAGTGCATAGTCCAACAAATGGAACAGACGTGGCCAACAGAAGCAGGGAGAAGGCTACAGGAGGTGAACGCAGGCAGAAACATGGGTGCAGTGTGCCAGCCTTGAGCTTCTGCTCTGAAATACACCTTGGCCTCACTGAAACATGCTGCTGCTACCTCTGTCCCGCTTGTGTCAGGCATGGTTGTGCCAATGGCCACAGGCATTAACGTGCTCCCTCGCTGCAGCCGTCCAGCAGCACTGAGCTGCATCCATACTGGTTTTTTGCATCAATTTGAAGTGCTTTGTGTGACTCTCACATCCTCCCAACTCTCTGTTCAAAGCAGCTGCCCCTCTTCAAGGAGGATGGGGCATCGCTGGGGCTGGGTTCTGACTGCTTTGGGAGTCTGCCTGGGGCTCACAGGGAGCTGCAGGGAGGAGCAGTCCCTTTTCATCCTCCTATCAGCCTTGGATTGAGATTCATTTGAACATACACATACCATCACAGAATGTAATTGTGTTTACAAGCATGAATGAATCTCATCAGTTTTGCTTATTATTTCAAGGCAGTTTTGCTTGCTTAATGCTCCGTAGTTATTGTCTCTGCTGTAGAAGAGACAAAGCTATCGCTCTGTTCTCAGTCACAGCTATTTATATCTTGTAATAACATTCCTCAGGATACAAGGAAAGGTATGAAACCAATAGTGTAAAATTAGGACAAAGACACAATCTCCAGGGCCTTTCTGCTCAAAAGCTGTCACTAACATTACCACCTTGCTTTTGTTTTCTCTGCTGGATTGCTCCCCTGCAATGTCTCAGGTAGATGCTCTTTTATTCTGTTTATTTAAGCTTAATTCAAAGCAAAAGGAGTCCACGTCTTTGGGGAGACCAGTCTCACATTCAGCACTAGACATGCTGACACCTCCAAGAGGCCAGCAACAATAAATCGTTTAAGAGCCTCTAAATGCTGGGAAAATCAGGGGTAGCTATTGCCAGCACTGGTCAGATAACACCCCAGCTCTGCTGTTCATCGCAGCTCTTGTTGTGTGTGGCCGCTCTGGGTTGGACATGTCCGAGCCTCCTGGTCGGTGTGAAGCCACTCACTGGGGAGACATTCCCAAGGGAGCAAAGGGAAAACAGACCCGTGCAAATCCAGCCACATCTGAGCACTTGGCAGGTACTTATTGTGCCTTTTTAAATGCTTCCTCTACCTTTAAAATCACAGCTTGTCTTTTCAGGAGTTTGCTGAGATACTACTTTGCTGCCCCTGGGATGTTTTTCCCTTGAAGTTTCCCTAAGGAGAAACTGGCTGACAAAAATAAGTACTTAGTGATTCTTTGGAAATCAGATGTGGATGATATTCCCTTAAATCTCTGCTGCCAAAATAGATATATATCTGTAGCATATATATAGTTCCTTGTGCCTACTTGTATTCAGATGATTTTCTAGTTGTTTCCCCTGCTATTAAGCCTGTCTGCTAAAGTTTCACAAACGTAACATCAGAGGGCCCCACTCCTTCAAAAAAATTTCTGTGCTTAGAAGTGACTCATGTAACCAGATGTGCCACAGTGTGTTACGTGCATTCAGTGCTGTTTTTATCCCTCCCTGTTTTCTTCAATGATTAAAGCTTTTATCATGTAACCTGGCACTTTGAAACTGCTGCTCGAGTTCGACACCGCAGTTCAGTGCTCCATTCAACATTAATCTCTCCCCGATTGCAGGGAGATGCTGCCCTAAACGGTCTGGGCAGGCGGAGCCGTGCTTTGAGCAGAGCCACAACACTGCCTTCCCTGGGTTTTGTTTTGAGAGGTGTCTCCTCTGGATGGGGATGAGCTGTCTGGGGTGCCCTTCCAGGTCTTCTTGTGCCTGAAGGAAGCCAGTTCAGGCCAGGAGAGTTACAGGGATATTCCCAGCCCTCCTTCACATCGTGTCTGCCCACCAGTTGTGGCCCCAACATCACTCACTGTTGGTGTGTGTCAGCCAAACAGCTCCACAGCTGCCAGCCAGGAGAGTGAACCTCAGCTTTTTCCCCTTCTCTCTTCCCTATATTTTTTTCTTTCAGAACATATGCAGAGGGCAATTGAAATTGTACATGGTTTCAAAAAAATTTCAGTTACTTGATAAGGTAATCAGAAAAATGTCAGTTTAAAAAAAACCCAGCTATTATATAAGGTTTTTAGAAGAACACATTAAAAAAAATCTGTCAATATGTCAAACCCCAATGCTTGTGACCGAGAAGCAAGGAGTGGAGCTGGGCCCGTGCACGTCCCTGTGTACTGCCCCGTGTCCGCAAGGAGCATGCCTGGGGCTGTCGTGCCGGGGCAGACGCGCCGCTCCTGAAGCCACCTGCACCTAGGTGGTTTCTCCCATCAGCTCAGACCTGCTGCCTCAGCACCCGGGTGCAGGAGGGGAGTGCATTGGATCAAGATAACAAATATGCCTTGTTCAACAAACATTTGACTAGAAATGCAGACAGCATAATCAAGATACCCATCTGCTTCAGAAAAGGCTTCTGAGGAGTTAAGTTACACCCTTGCTACGTCATATATCCAATTATAATTCAGCTACCCCCCCGGGAATTAGCATAGCAGCTAATCACTGTGTAAACTGCAGAATGTGTGGGAAATTGTCTTTTATCAGCACCAGTGTTACCCCTGGGAATGGGAGGTTTCAGGCAGCAGCATGCAAGGTCTTCCCTGCAGCAATGCCGCCTGCTGCTCTTGGCTGCTGGGTTTTTTGGGGCTTGGGGAAAGCAGCTTGGCCCTGGGTTTTCCCCGCCCCAAGCCCTGTGGGGTGGGCACCGCAGACCCCTGACATGGCTGTGGTCTAAGGTCAGGTCTGCTCCTTGCTGTGGGTGGGAAAAAATGGTGTAAGGGCTGGTGGTGGTGCCTGAGAGCCTCTCTGGAGCCTTGCAGCCAGTGGTGTGAGGATTGCCACCGGGGCCAAACTGGGAGGAAGGCTCCAGTGCCCAGGGCTGACCCACTCCTGGCACACACCAGCCACCCCTGAAGGGCAGTTTAATTCACCCTCAGCATCACCGGGGCATCTGTAATCCCCACGGCGAGCACTGGAGCAAGCTGTTGCTCTGTAGATAAAGATGAGTCACTCCCCTCCAGAGCAGCAGCTTCCAACTACCGGGCAGACAGGATTTTTTTTTTTTTTTTCCCCCATAGTGTTGATTTTTTTGCTTGATCTTAAAAGGTGTAACCGAGAGAGCACAAAACAAATCTACGTGCATGTGAGAAGATGGTGCAACTTTGCTCTGAAAAAGCCTTGGAAAGCCACTGTGTCTGCGCATTACCAGCAGGTTTCAGCTCCAAATTTTCTAGTTGAACTTTCTTAGAAGATAATGTGGTATCTACTAACTCAGTGTTTTCCACTGGAACATTTTGACTGTGCTGAAACACTTCTTTCTCACTAAGAAATGAAATATTTCAGTTTGAGCCAGCTCTTCAAGGTCTGATGCCTGCCATTCTGTGGTATCAAGTCAAAACCTTTTCCATCCTCCCTCCGGCTGAGCCACCATCGTGTCAAGAGAAGGGTGGTCCTGACCCCAGCCAGGGGCTGTCTCCCATCAGGAGGATGCAGGCAGGAGGCCCTGAACTGCCTCTCCACGAGCATGAGCAGGTATGTGACACACTGAGCAAACAGCCAGCCATATCTATGGAGCAAGGATATACTTTTAGAGTGGCCGATGGCTGAGGCACCCTAGGAGAGGTTGGGAGTTGAGTCCTTACATGATGCTTCCCTGGGCATCATGGCAGGGCAGGCAGTCCCAGCACAGTGCTGAAATATTTTGGCATTTCCCAGTTTACTCTTCTTTCTTCTTTACTTTTCCATTTTACAAAGGCATGATACGTGCATAGTGACCTGATCCGGGGCACAATAATATATCAAGCTGCTGGCCTCTCCCCAGGGCTCTCCCCATCACTACTGAGCTTTGCTGAACAAAGAGCTGCCCGAGCATCATGTCCTGAGACAGCTCTCGGCTCCCAGGAGGCTGCTCAGGCTGAAGGTGCAAACTGGGGCTTGAGCTTTTCTGATGGACGGTGCAGCCCAGGGTATGGCGGCAGTGGGGACGGACTGGTGTCAGCTCTCTAGGACATTTGGAAGGACATTTGGAAGAGGGTACTGGTACATCTGTACACTGTTACGTTACAGAAAGTCTGTGGGTCATGTTCCTTGAGTTCTGAAGTCACTGCACAGTTGCCTTTGTCTTTTCTACAGCCAGGTATAATTTGTGGTTTCTTATTACTGGTGTTGGCCCACAGCAAATAAGCAGCAAAAGTCACATTAGCATTTTCCTACAATAGTCTCCTTGTGAGCCAGGACTGTGGTGTTATCTGCATCAGAGCAGCAGTCAGTCCCTGAGCCATGGCCCCGATGTTCCCTTTGATTAGGACCGTGGTGCTGTAAGAGGAGTGCCTGTGCTCAGCACAGCACAGCGCAGCACTGCTGCACCGGAGAGCCCTGGGGTGGGCATCCAGGCACAGTTTGGTCCCAGAGTACTTCAGATTAGTGGGCTTGAAGCAAATATTGCCATAGTTTCACATTCCTGACTGGTTTTGTGTCAGTGTACATCAGAATAAAAAATAGGATGAGTCCTCGGTTGAAGCAATATGGTTATTCTTTAGATCTAATGAATGGGCAGAAATACAGATATCATTCCTGGCTGAGGAGTAAATCAAATGCAAGTGGCTGAGATGACACTGGAGTCTAAATTTCAGTATGCTGTGGGCCAGATGCATCCACCAAAAGTACAAACATTGTGTTTCCTAACAAGCTGCTCTTCCCAGCACTCGTCTGAGTTAAACGCTTCAAAACACAGACTGAGCTACGCTTTCTGCTGCGTCCCTGAGACCACGGCTCTGTGATAGCCACCCCTGTGAAAGTCTCTTGCACAGCCGTCACCTATGCAGAGGTGAACAAGTCATTTCTGCATGTGAGTGTGCAGAGCTTGGTGTGCTGTGCTGGGGTTTTGCATGGGCTTTAAGCCCCACTGAGCTTGCTTTATTCAGTCCTTGACTAATGGGAAGTAATCTGAGCATTGGTGTAATCCCCGGGTTCAGCAGAACTGCTGCCACAGACAGGACTGGATCTGGCCCGACCCTCGTTAGCAGGAATAAGGACAGACTGTCACAGTTGCCATCAGAAGTCCCCACCTGGCCCTGCCACTGCACCCCGAAGGTTTCCATCCTGTATAAATAATAAATGCAATACGCCAGGCTTGAATTTTCCTCTTGAAGACTAGGCGAAGCTCTGTTCAAACGAATTAAATCTGTTTGCTCTCTTTTGGTGATGAACTTGAGGTTGATGAAAGTGAACTATTTTTAGTGCTAGCTAGAGGCACAAGCGAATGGCTGGCAAAGCGCAGAGCATGTTTCCCTGCCCTGCCAGCGCATCCAGCCGGGACCTGCACCGCCTGGGCGCGAAGAATGCCACAAGCCTCAGCACTGTTACGCAGCCCTGCTCAGCTTTGCCCCTTTTCATTTAGAGTATGCTCTGCGGTGCCTTTTTCGCACAGAGAAGCTCCTTCCAGTCCAGATCTCTCTTGGGTCGGTGGGTGCCTGTCTTGCTTCACCAGTGCCAGGGGGAACATCGCTGTGTTCAGCATTGGGGTGCTGGCATGTGAGCTCCATAGTTTTGCCCCTGGGCAAACACTGCTCTTCTGCCTTGGAACAGCTCAATGGAAAATCCCCCTGGTGCAGCTGCTCTGTGCCGCGAAGCAGCACATTGCCAACATTGCTGTGCACTGGAAAAGGAGAAATCATCTGCCTTTGGTTCAGGGTCATCCTCAGTAGCATGAGCTGGAAATTGGCTTCTGCTCCACGTACTGCACCTCGCGTCATGACAGGGGGGATGCTGGCATGGGGGCTCTGCAGAAGCAGCCTCTGTTTTCCTCCAAGTGCTTTAAGGGCTGCTGACGATTTCAGCTTTACTTATTGTAATGTGTCCTTTACTGTGGTCATTGGTCTTGTTCTTTAAAGGCTACGGTCTGACATTTGGTCTTTGCTGGATTTCGCATTGCTTGTGAGCGTAAAGGTTCTGTCTGCTTAAATAAAGTTTTATCCCAGATGCTATTTACAAGTTTCTCTTCCCTCCTCACCAAAATGTCAATATTTGCTTTTACTGCAAGCTGGCAGGGCACCTCACGCTTATTGCTGAATAGCACTGCAAACTGCATGAGCTCAGCTGCCAGCCAGTGTTTCTGAGCCCCCAGAAGAGGCTTTCTGAGACCTCGTGCCCTGGGGAGGAGGCAGTCGGCACTGCTGAGCTGCCCTCCCCCCCCCCCCAATCCAGCCGCAGCTCCTCTGGGAAGAGTCTGGCTCCTTTGTTTCAAGGTTCATACTAGTAGTTACTCATTGGGCTTTTTATACACAGATATTATCTCTTAAAGTGTTTTCTTCTGTTCCTTGACATATTTCTTTGGGCTGCATGCATGGAGCTTACCTGCCTGGGGATGCATACTCGGTCCCAGAAAGGGCAAGTCTTTCTTTATGGGCTTTGTAGAATTAGCTGCTCATTTTGCTGTTGTAAAACCAAATGAGGGGTTAAAATCTGCAAGGCAGGAGGATCCCATCTTGTGTTTCCAAGCACCATGTGGGGCATGCACAGCCTGCACTGAAAGAGCAGGACGGTATTGGAGGTGGTGGCCCCAACGGCCAGAGGGAGCAGTGTGGGTGAAGCAGGGTCCCTGCCTGCAGCAGCTGCCAGATCCAGGCCAGCACAGGCAGAGATGGGTGTGTGGCTTACCCTGCTGAACGGCACGGTTGGAGCATTGCTCCATGATCTTTCATCCATCACACTTATGCTGCAAGGTTTTACATCTAAAAGCAGCAATGGCTGCGCCACCTGAGAAGCAATAGAAAAACAACATCTTGCAGAGAAGCATTTGACAGAGAGAGATAAAAACCATGATGAATGTGATTTTCCACACGACAGAGGTTACTTGGTCTTTTTGTGCACCCCGGTCTCAATTACAACAATGTACAGATGTCCTTTGGTTACAGGGAATTGCCTTGAACTCACAGGAGTTAATCCATTTACATGACTCTGTCCTACTGTAGGACACCAGTGCTAAGGCCTTCTCTCATACGCCCTGTGCTGAGGAAAGACGGTGGATTTACCACTGACAATTGCCTGAAAGCATACCATGGATGGGCATCTGTTAAGTTCTGCAACATTTTTTGGGAGATCTAGAGTCTCAGATGGCTGCAAGAGTGTTTGCTAGGATTTCAACTATGCATTTACAATAATTTTCCTAACATTAATGACAGCAGTTGATAAAAATGTGGTTATTAACATAAGGCATCCGAAGGACTCACAGAGTGTTGCCATGTTGCCTTATCCCAGGATTTACAGGATCCCTTGCAGGATTTACTGCGCTGCAGCAGCACCCATTCTCCTGATGCCAGCATCGCCACGCGAGCACTGTGCCAGGTAGGAGCAGCCCTCCATGTCTTTGCAAACTGCCTTCCAAATCAGGTATCAGACAAAACTCCAGCAGCCTGTATGCCAAATGGAGCATGCTCGGGGGCCTGATGCTGCTTTGGCTCTAGAGGCAGAATGACTCCATGGGGGATCTGGCAGCAGATATCCCCCCTGCCTGCAGCATGACTCTTGCATTCACGCACACATAGTCCCCCGCAGCGGTTCCATCTGCACGTGGCAGTGCTGTGGCACTGTGGAAACACCCAAACCTGGGTGGCAGGAGGGGGAGAGGAGCCCTTGGGTGCCATCCTCAGCATGACACCCAGTGCTGGACCCCCTCCTGCCCCTGCTACCCAGGGGCTGCTCTGCCCCAGCACTGAGGAAGGGAGAGCTCCATTTCCACTGCACCAAATTGCATTTCTTCCCCGCAGCAGTATGTTTTTCCAAGTCATTACTGCAGAAGCAGTGGTGCTTTTCTCTTATACCAGAATTACCTTCCACTCCTGCCTGCGGAAGGGTGTAGTGAAATGTTGTTTGCTCTGTTTTAAGACATTGTGAGAGGAGATAAGCACCAACCAGCAACCTAAGCAATACAGCCAGCTCTTTCCAATAGATACTGGCCTGCACTGAAACCTGTGCTTTGTGCAATGAATCAATGTCCTTCCCAGAGATCTTACAAAACAAGATTTCCTTAATTCCATGGTATTCAGGATACAGAGCTAAACTCGCAAGAGTTAATCTATTTAAATTACTCTGTGATAGATATTCAAGAAAACAGAGGTAGACTCATAAAAGTTAATCCATTTAAAATTGATTTTGTCTTTCAGCCTTTGTGAAATATCTGTGCAGGAGAGCCTGTGGGCTTTCTGCTTTTCTCAGTTAGAAAAGAGACCAGCCAAGCCAAACCAGGCATGGGGCTGGGGCAGACCTCAGCTTGCTTTACTGCAGACATGCTGCATCCAGTATTTCAACTGGTACCCAAGAACCAAACTGCTGGAAATAAGCTGGGAAAAGCCACCAGGGTCTTACTTCTTGCAATAAAGGGAGAGAAGATCAAAATAACCCGAGAGCTGCCACAAAGACGAGCAAGTACAAAGGTCCCAAGTGAGTCATAGAATAGAATGATAGAATCATAGAATAGTTTGGGCTGGAAGGGACCTCTGAAGGTCATCTAGTCCAACCCCCCTGCCGTGGGCAGGGACATCTTCAACTAGATCAGGTTGCTCAGGGCCCCATCTAACCTGACCTTGAATGTTTCCAGGGATGGGGCATCCACCACCTCTCTGGGCAACCTGTGCCAGTGCTTCACCACCCTCAGCGTAAAAAATTTCAGCACACCCAAGCTCAACTCTCATGTGGAGGCAAAGAAAGAGCTTACAATTAGTTACTTTTGGCATCTCCTGGAGGGAGGCATGATCCATTTTCCCTTAAGGATGGCTTTAGCTATCAGATACCAGTGGCAGGACACAGTGCTTTTCCCCTCGGAGTATCAAACCGGTGTTGACCCAGGGGAACCAGTGGCCCCAAAGCCTCCAGCGGGGTTTGAAACTGGGGCCCCACTGTGCAGCCCAGCCATGGAAGGACTGGCTGGGCTGAGTGGGCAGATGTGGGTGCAGGGGCTTCGTGCTCCTGCCCCATGACCAGGTGCTGGGGGCATCGCACCCACCCCACAGGCAGGGCTGTGCCCTCCGCGTGGCACCCTGCTGGAGGCTGCCTCTGAACCCCACCACAGCCGGCTGCTGCCTGCGGCTTCAGTGCAGTGTGCTGCTTTGAAGCAAAACCAAGGTAATTTCAGCCAGACAAAACACTTTCCCCATATTTTTAAATCTGTAGCCATGACCCTCTGCTTTTGTCGCTACAACCCAGTTAATTTATTGCTTCTCCGATACGCCCTTGCTCTGCCCGCAGACCGCTGCGCACCAGGAGTTTACGGATTGCTGAAGAAACCCCAGGGCAGCACACATCCAGTTTTGCCTTCTGGCTGCTTGTGTTAAGCCAACCTCCCCGGGGCGCGGCTGGAGCCCGGCCCGCTGCCGGCTGCGCGCACGGCGGGGCCCCAGCGCCACCGTCTGGGGACGCGCTCGGAGCCGCCCCGGCCCCGGCTGCCCTCCCCGGCCCTCCCGCTCCCCCCCCCCCCCCGCCCCCAAATGGGCCTTTGCTTCCTTTCTCCAGCAATCCTCATCTCTGCAGCGTGGGGCTTTAGCCCTGTGCGAAGCAGCTGATTGCTGTGGATGTGCCACACTGCTGGAAGATGGGGCTAGGTGCCGGATGAGGCTCCGGCCAAACCCTGGCTTCCCAGCAGTGCTGGCTCCCAGCCTGCTCCCTTGCCCTGCTGAAAATGCCCAGGTTTGCTGACCACCTGGCCATGCTCCAGAGCTGACCTGTTTGCTCAGCAGTCGCTGGGCTGTGTTTGTTACAGCCCCTTGCACGGCCGTATACGCAGCGCTGGCAATAAGGACAATCGTGCATTTAATCACAGCCATGCTGTCCCCTGGACACTTTTGCTAGAGCAGAACCAGGTCAGGCTGGCCATGCGCTGGCACGCTGCTGCTGCAAAGCAGCCTGGCCCTGGCAGCACACACCGAGTGCACCAATGCAGCCCACAAGCCTGGTCACTGGCCATCGTTCTCGGTGTGACTGTTGTTTCCACCACTGATGCTGTTGGGCAGAGCAACAGCCTGTCCTGACATGCACCCGAACCCCAGCAACAGGACATCTTCAACCAGTAAATAGCACTTAGTCTGTAGCATCTTTGCTGACTGCCATGCAATCCTGCATGGTCAGCAAAATACTGTAGACACAGGTTATATTCTTCTTTTTATGGAGTGAGACTATGCCCATGATCGAGTGCAGGGTTGGTTTTCCAGCCTTCAACTCTGGGAGCTGCACCAGTAATACGGGACTTTGCTTTGCACCCTGATTTCCCAGTCTGGATGAGTGAGGCTCCATGAGAGCAGCATGCGGGTGATTTTCCAGAAAAGGGCATTGCAAGCAGCTGGCATAAGCTGCTCCAGCGTAACTCAGAGCAGCCCTGTGACGTGCAGGGCTCTGCATTACAGAGTTCAGAGCCAGAGTTACAACACCCAGGCAGGGACTGTAAGTTTGGGCTGGCTCTCCCAGCTCATGTGCTGTGGCTCCACAAAGAGCTCCTGCTCCCCACAGCTGGGGGACTGAGCCTCTGCATCTCTGTGCTGCCTTTTCAGCTGTGGAAGGAGGGTATTTATTGGTCATTGCAGAGCCAGCTGCACCATGCTGCTGTGATACCCCATGAACGCCCAGGAGGAGCAATATCTGCAACCGCTACACACCTGGAATCATCCCCCCATATCACAGCACCCTCCCCCGTGCTGCCTGCCTGGGGACCTCATGCCTCCAGTCCTTACTCTTCTCACTCTTCACTGGGACCAGCCCTTGCTCAGACCCCTCCAACCTTGGTCCCTCACTGACCCCTTCCTCCTCTGGCCTCCCTCTCCCACATCCTCTGCCCCAAGGCTGTCCAAGACCCCCACCCCACTCTGCCAGGTGATCACTAACGCTCAGCACTGGATTTCTTCCTGCAGCACTTTTGTCTGCCTCCCCCAGTCCTGTTCTGCCCTCAGGGACACTCCTGACATCTCCAGGCCTTCTGCAGTGGCTGCTGGCAGTGCTGTTGCCAGTCCCTGCCAGGACCAGGTGCTCTGCATGTGGTGGTCCTTTGCTCTTACTGCTGAAAATGCAGCGTGCGCAAAGCACAAAGTACACAAGGGCCGGCAGGGATTTAGATCATGCCAAATAGTTGCCATTTATCCAAAACATTTGTTATAAAGAAGCTGTTAAAAAAAGATGTATTTACAAAGATTCTTAACTCTCCTGTTCTTTTAGGTAAAGAATCTTAACCTTTTTGAGGCTTGTTCTAAAAAACTCTGTAATTTTATTTGGCTTGATCTCTTTTCACATAAAATGTTTTTTTGTTTGTTTGTTTCCTGATCAGCTCCAGCTCAAGGGAATCACCTCCAGGAGGAAGGATGCTGCTGCAGAGGAAACCTTGAAGGAGAAGTGAGACATTCTGTAGCATGGACCTATCCAAATGTTGCTCATACCAATAGATACTCTGAGAACAAATCACCGTATAACTTTAGTAACATGCCGCGGATGTGAGTACTTTATATCTGCTTATAAAAGACTCCTCTTGTTATTTATTGTCCCTTTCAGGATTAGCTGAAGAAGGAAATGGGAAATTGTACTCGCTGGCATGTCACGAAGGCGGCTGAGATGCTGAAGAGGAAATGAAACGGAGGCCAGCTGAGAACAGCACCTTCCAGCCAAACCCCGCAGGGTGGTTTTGGCCCATGTGAGGAGCAAAGCGGCTATTGAAAGACTCAGCATCCCTCAAATGAAAGTTTAAAACCAAACCGGCACAGCGGGGAGCATTTCTGCTGCTTCCTTCCATAACCACCAACCCCTGCCCAGCCACGATCTCAGGTGGAGGATCCCACTGCGGACCTGAAGATGGTGACGGGCTCACAGTTGCCTCAGACCAACAGTGACAAATGCGCCATGTTGTCCTCAAAAGCTAGCAGAGATGTGTCCCTCACCCCTCCAGTGAAGGTCACTCCTGTCCTGCACGCTGGGACACAAAGAAAGGAGGGTCAAGCATGCTGCCTTCCTGCTGGAGAGGGCATTTCCCTCCCGTACTAAATATGGGAGCAGACATAAGTAGCTCTCTTGTTTTTCCCAGGGTCGGCTGGGGCACAGGAAAAACTGGGGGAAGCTTTTCCTTAGCCTCCGCTCCTCGCCACGTCCGTCCCACTGCTGGCTGGGCCAGAGCCGGCGCGATGGGGTGGGCTGGCCTTTAACACCCCGCTGCTTCAGGAGTTTTAATTTTCCCCTGAACGCTTACCTGAGAGCATGCCTTGCCTCCGGGCTGGCTCTGTGCAGAGGACATGGTGAGCAGTCACAACCAGATATTTACGTGGTATTTCTTTCCGTATACCCAATGAACGTTTGCCGAAACTCTCACCCTGCAATGCAGTACAACTGTTGGCAGGGTAGTGATCGCTATGGGTGTGAGCTCCTAAATCCCTTACAGCAAGAAATGGAGAGGTAATTGCACAGCTTCAGCAGCTTTGCTGCGAGCAGTAGCAAGGCCAGTCCCACCAAATCAAGCACCATGGGATGTCTGGGATGAACACACCACATCCATGCAGGGTCCAGGCATCCTCTCTGGGGTGCACCCCCAGCTCCAAGCCACCAGAGCCTGGGGCCGTAGCAGGAGCTGCTTCTTTCCAGCAGAAAGTTGGATCTAAAATAAGTTACATCTCCTTCATTGTTTCTTGGCTCCAGCCTTTAAAAGTTCAAACTGTTTTTGTTTTTCCTGGTGTTAGTCATGCACACAGATTGGGAGCCTAACCTGTAATTCTGGCTTTGCTGCTGCTATAAAACATTCACACTGTGCTCTTCTAAACCAGGAGCAGAAACCTTTAATTCCACTGGAGGAGTTTAATCTAGGACTATGACATTTCAATTATTTAGTAATGCATATTTAACATTTAGCTGTACACATCTAAAATTAAACCAAGAGAAGGAAAAATGTTGTATATAAGCAACTACAAGGATTTTATTTAAAGCCAGTAAAAGCTGTAAATTTAGAACAAGGATCTAAACAAAGACCTTAAAGTAACCCCTTTTGCCTATTAGCCTGTACAATTTATGGAGCTCTGTTCAAAACAAAATGTCTGAGATTTCCATTTCTCCCTAGTTTTGAATTTTTGGGTGATGAGGGACAGAAAAGTCTAAAATAGTGAAAATTTCCCCAAGATGGGAAAACCATTTCTGCGGGATGCTGATCCTAGTCTGGAGTACACAGATGTTGCTCATCCCCAGGGGTTTGGTGCAGGAAACCACTCGGGTTTGTTCCCATCGCTGCCAAGGGCCAGGTGTGCTGGTTTTTAGCCTAGCAGTCCATAAAATAATGGGATAAACAACATGCCAGTAGTTTTGCCTCTCACACAAAGAACACAGGCTCATTGTTCCCTTCTTGGCTTTGTCTCCTGGTATCTACAGGTCCCCTCCTGGTTTTCAGTGAGTTCTGTAGGTCAGGGTGTTTCTTGCCGTCCCACGATGGTGCAGGTGCTGATTCAGCGAGGTTGCTCATCTAGAGCTTGGCATTGCCATGCTGCAGTACATGAAGTGCTCGACGCTTCGGCTTTCTCAAATAACTGCATCATTAAGAAATATCTTCAATTTTATATTCTTTAAGATTGCTGGTTTCTGCATCCCCATAGACGATTGTTTATTGCCCACTGCCAGAGAGGTTTTTGCTCCTCTATAAAGTAAGCACAATAAATCAGGCTCTTTTTAGCACAGCCTCAAGAATTCCTGAATCAGTTTCAGCTCCCCCAGGCCCATAGCATGACTCAAAGTGGTGAACAGATAACTAGACTTTCCCAGTCAACCCCTGTTTCAACCCAAAAGTTATTGTTGGATACGGTTTGGTTTCATTTCCATGGTGGTCAGTACTGAGGATCTCCAGCCTCTGGCTTAGCAGAGCATTACAGGGGAAGCAGAAAGGTGGTCATGGCCCTGGAGAGCCCACGCAGCGGGCACCAGGCAGGCTGGAGTGGTGGGTGAGCAGGGGAGAGTTGATGAACAGCAAAGGAAACCTGGGGATAAAGGAAGAAATCCTGCTGGGCTGCAGCGGTTTGGAAGCAGCCTCATGGAAGCAGCTGTTCAGAGGGGAGAGGGGCTTCCTGGCTTGGGCTTATGCATACACACTGGCCCACCATGTGCAGGATGCAGCTGGGTTTCTGCACTTCCTAAATATTTCTGGGATTATTATTATTATTGTTATTTTTTAATTAATGCAGGAAATTAAGGGAGGCGAGAATGAAAGTGCAGGTGTCAGCAAAGGAGGTGCTTTGTTATTTCTCACCCAGGGCACAGCTGGGACCTGGAGCTGCTGGATAAGTCACAACAATATCAACACTAGATTCTTGGAGCTGCTTTTACAAATGGCTACTGATGTCTCTATTAGCTTCCACAGCAGATATCAACACCTGTAGAAGGAAAGAGATTTATCCCTACTAATAATGCATTCTCTGCTAGCAATGGAGACTAAGTCAAATACTGTTAGCTTCATCTAAGAATAAAACATATAGGCCACATAGTGCCCTTTTGAAGCTCAGATGTGATGGTTGTGCCCCACTGAGATAGGGCAGGCTGCTCTCCTGGCTGCCAGAGCATACAACAACGTTAATGTGGTCCTCAGCAGTCTTTAGAGGAAAAGTAAATACTGACTCTCATTAAATATAATAACATATAATAACCTGATATTCATTTACTTAATGCTCATGCTATTAATAGCAGATATTGACCCAAATATGGGAATAGCCTTATCCAATGTTCTATCATCTACCATTAATCCTTATCAGCTTTGTGGTCGTGTTCAGAGATCTCCCTCGGGTATGTTTCCTGGACACCACTAAACAAATAGATTGCTTCTGCTGGCTGTAATTAAAAAATATATTCAGCAGCAAAGGGGCACAAATGGGAGTGTACATCAGGAATTTGCTGCACCCTGTGTTATCCTTCAAATAAAGTGCAATGGCAAAATAAGGCACACTGCCTGCTGGCAAGGAAAAAGCAGAAAAGAGAATGAGATTAAACACAGACTAGCTGCAGTGTGGTCTCTGGAGTGCCCTGGAGATACCACAGCAAATACTTCGCTGATCTGGGAGGGCTCTGGTTCATTTGACCCCAGCACCTCTGCTTTCCACTGCCGCTCTTCCAGCTCTTACTGCCACCCTTCATGGACACCTCTCTGCTACCACCCGGTTTTCTCTGCCTGGCTCTGTCCTCTGCCAACATCACTTCTTGCACCAGAGAGCACAGCTCATCTCCAGGAATGGGGCAGATGATTCTATGAGTGGCTTTTTGGTAGATTCTTTCCATAAAAACTCAAAAGGCCCATTTCAGACTATTCTCCCACATCTGGCCAGCCAGGTTTGTAAATATTCACCACGTGCTGTTTCTGGGCACTGGAGAGAGCAGCAATGGACTATTTAATTTCCTCTGGGACCCGGAGTCCATCAGGAGAAAAAGCAGCAGAAGGTGGCACTAGAAGTAAATAGTAATTATCATCAAAATGCAGATATATATATAAACTGGGGTTAAACTAATACTAAGGTTGAGGCAGAAAACCATGAAAGCATGAGAATTCAAAGCTGGGCCTGCTATGGCAACCCTGACTCACGCCAGCATGGTTGGGCATTACAGCATTTCTACGGGACCTCCCAGAAAATGCCGATGTTTGCTCGGCATTTTATGGACAGGTAATGGAGCTGCTGGAGAAAGCGGCTGGTGCATTTGTGGAAGAGGATGCAAGTTTTGAGGGAAGATCTGGAAACCCAGTCCTGGAGGGTGCAAATACACGCACCAGTAAATCTGGGCTCACAAGTGAGATCGCACATGAACTCCTGAGCCCACAGCCTCAGCAAGCCATGGGACCACTAGAAGCTGTCAGGAAAGCAAAAGCTTTAGTAGTGAAACTTGGAATACTGAAAGCCCAGCTGCAAGCCCTAAATCAGAGCCAGCTCCAGCACAGATCCTGCCTACAGAGCTACTAACTTCCAGCTCCCGCTCTGCCCGGCAGATACCTCCATGCAACAAAACAGCTTTATTTTTCTCCAAGTAAAATTCCTTAGTCATTCTTCTCTTTATGCAACTGAGTCCCATTTGCAATTGTTCTGTGGAGGAACGGAGTTTAAACCAGAGACCGATAGCTGATAAAATCTCAGTTAAAAACATTGACCTGCTGGTTGTAGCCCAAAAGAGTCTGGGTTCTCCCTGAGCCACATCATAGAGGCAGCGTCCAGGCAAGTGGCTACGGGCTATTAAACACAGGCGTGATGACAGAAGCCAAAGAAGTTTTCTTAGCACTGACTGGCTTCATGTTAATGGCATATATAAAGTTATAACTTCCAGACACCACAGTATTTTATGGTGTTATTATATCTTTAGAAATCTAACTGATTTTTGTCAGTATTTTTAGAATGCAGCCATTTTGGTGTGAATTTGGGTCCCATACAGAAAATGTAGGGAATGTAATTCCTTCACTGTAATGTTATTATCTTTTCTATTTCTACTTTCCTTTCAAATGTAAGAGTGTTCTGTAAAGCCATGTTAGTGAAAGCTACTTATTTGTTTCTCATTCAACAATTGCATTAATTTTGGATTCTTTTTTAATCTTCACGAGTAGCAAATTACCTTTTCAAACCTGACAAAATTCAGTTCTCAAGCTGCTCACAATTCTTCCTTACAAAAACAGCAAATGCACCGCCTTTTAGTGTGCATTGCTTTCATCATGACTTTTGGTGAGCTGCAATGAAGAACAAAAGTAGATCTCCAGAAGAAAGCGTAACTCATGGCTCCGCTATACAGTGATGCACCAACTCTGATTCATAAACTAGCAGTACGCTTTTAGGCATTTAAAGATGGAGCATAGAGAAAACAAAAATGTAACAATTGTATATGAAAGCATATGCATTCACTGAACATCTTCAGACAAAAATAAAACATGACAATTTGGAGGACAGAGCATTTGCCTTGGCAAAAGCTGAGACACAACTCATCTGCACATGCAGAAATTGTCAGTATGCCCGGAAGAATGAAGAAAGAGCATGTCTGTGTAATTAAATTGGTTTATTTGTGGGAGCAGATGATGTAGTGCAAGTCAGAGCAGCAGGAAAATTCTTTGAATACAAATCCATGCACAGTCTGAGTTTTGGGAGGGCACTTTGAAAGACAAACGGGGCTTTCTCAGCCCTTTCTTACTCCATTCAGTCTGCACCTCACCTTTGATTTAGTGGCTGTTTCACACTTTGGGTAGCTCCCCATAAAAATAACAAGGCTATTTCACTTCCAACAAACCAGTTTGATGCTCTGGTTCTGGAAGCAGGGAAAACCCTCAGACATTGCCAGTTTTGCTCAGCCCATCCTGGCTCCTCCTTGTGAGGGACCAGCCACTGCTGCACAGCTCCAGGCACCATGTCCCCGCGCCTGTGGGATGGAGGCAGGGATGGAGGCAGGGTCCGGTCTGGGCTCACCTTGTGCTGGGTGCAAAAGGGCACTTTTCTCCAGGAGGGCACCAACCCCTTTTCCTCCCACCTCCCGGGCCACAGAAAGTTGACCCCCTGCTGCATTTTTCCAGGGTGGGACTGGCCTTTGCAGAGAAAAATCAAGCCAACAACTTCAATTGCATAAATAATACCCTGCTGAGCACCTCCAGGCACGCGAAGCACAGCCCTTTAAGGAAGGAGGCTGCAGCCCTGACTGACCGCCCCTCTCATGGCTGCAGGGCTGCACTGGGACCACTGTAGGACCAGAAAAGTTGTATTACGGGAAAGTGTCACCACCCATCTGGAGTCATCTATGCCTCAGGTTATGTCCTTCTGGGACATGACTCCTCTGGCCTGCCATCTCAGGAATAAAGGGAAATCTGCCTTTTCTGAAGACCTGCTACTTTATCAGGGCTGCAAACAGAAGAAAACCAGCACTAAAGAAGGATGCTGCAGCCTGTCTTGCTCACACAGTTCAGCGAGAGCCTGAACCCTCCGACGTAACCAACTCTGCAAAGTCTCTTTATGTTAGAACACCTTTTCCTCTTAATCACAACAGGAAAAGACTATCCAGTCCATTCAGGGAAAATATTTTCCACATCTGCATTTCACAGCTATGTGGGATATTTTCTTTCCTACAGCATGCCTGGTGCTGAGCACTTCCCATGCTCCCAGAAAGGAAAGGCACGTGTTATAGCACCGTGTGCTCTCTGCCAGCCTCATAACCTGCATGAATACAAACCTGTTTCATCGCTGCTGGTGTAAACAGCCCAGGCACAGGTCTTGCAGCGTGACTTAGAGATCAGCAGATGGCGAATGCCACCATCTCTGTTTCCACACCTGCCGCCATGCACAGTAGCAGCCACAGCCAACATCGCCACCTCTCTCTCCCTTGCCACACCTTCTTCAGGAAACATTTGGCTTGATATATTTTTGCCGGTGTGTTTGCAGTGATCTGATTTGGTATTTATGGGGGGTTTGTCGCTGTTGTTACCTGGATGCCCCAGGGAGGGCTGTGTGAGAGCTCTCAGCTGGGTATGAAGCATTTCCCAGAGCAGGTTTTCCACTCCTCCGTGCCTGGAGGCAGGTGCTGAACCACATTCCACTGGTTGTCCCCATGTTTGCATTTCTCAGCACGTTACTTCACCCCCTTGCAGGATGATTTGAGCTTCCTCATAGCGTTTGGCTCCCTGCTTGCAGGGATGCTCCCTCCCTCCTCCAATTTCCCTCGTTTCCTCTCATTGCCGATACTTTCCCAAAGCTGCTTGCCCCTCCTCATCCTCCCGCAACCCTCCTGGCTCTCCTGCACCATTTTGGATGGTGGTAATTTCTGGAGGCTCTGTAACAGCCTGCAGCAATGGGGTATATCAGTGCGCTGGGATGACACCAGGGAGCAGCATATCTGCTAGGCCTCTACCTGGGACCAAGGTGGAGGAAAATGCAAGGGAAAGCAAAAGGATATACAAGGGATGGAAATCCAGACCAAAACACACAAGCACCTCTGAAAACAAGCTCTGTCCGACTGCCCAAGCTGTGCACAAGCAGCGGTTGGATGGTCGTAGCTGGGCCACAGCTCCTCATGGTCTGCTCAGCCTCTGCGGTGTCCTGCATCATGCTGCCTTGCTCTCCGGCATGCTTTCCTGGTGTGTCAGCTATAACAACATGCTGCGTTCATGTGTGTCTGCGTACCTACGCATGTGTATGTCTGTGTGTGCCCCTACGCATGTGCACACACACATGTACAGGATGCTATTTGCTGCAGCAGAAGCCACAGGACACCTCTAAGGACAGGGCCAGGCTGTTGTTAGCTCGGTGCATAGTTAAACTTTATCCTGTGTGACCACCGTTTGCACAAAGCTGCCTGTGCAAGACAGTCACGACCCAACCAAACCTCCCAGCGACCCCTCTCCCCGGGACAACGCAGGGGCCGGCGTGCCACCACGTGACGGCTGCGGCGGCGGGTGCCAGGACAAGCTGCCTGAGTGGCGGTGACTCAGCAGTGGTTTGCAGTGCTGGGAAGAAGCAGTTCTCACAAGAGGACCAGAAATCATGATTTACATCAATGGGCTGTCAAACGAGTTGGCAAAGATAGATGCTCCTGTGTGAGTGCTCAACGTATGCAGCTTTTCCTGTTTTCCTCTTAGACCAGCACAGGCTTGATGCTCAGGACTTTAAATCAGAGGGAATCACCCTCTTTTATCTGACCATTGATGCTATTCCCAAGCCACATCACAGCTCCACACAGTCCTCACCTCTGGTCATCTTTGTCTCTCCTACTCTCACCAAACTCCAAATCCCAGCAGAGCCAGGTCACACAGATAAGCATCTCCAAGCCCTGGGATGCAATGCAGGAGACCTCGGTGCGATTCTTGGTTCAGCCACATGTTTTGGACTTGACTTTGACGCTCTTCTCCCCATGGGTGATGTGGGACCAGCAGTTCTTCCACCACATCTCCCTCTTGACCTCCAGCGCCCAGAGGGCATGCAGGAGATCGCCTGCTGGCTATGCTGCAGGAGGGAACCAGCTCTAAGTTCTCTCTAAACATACTTCTTGCCCTTATTTTTTTATTGCAATGATAAAAAATAATTTTGCTTTAAAAACTTATGTCCTTAGGTGACCAGATGAATCAGGAGACTGGTAATATTTTGCAGAGGCTGCAGATCTACTGTTTATCTGTTTGCAGTGAGTATATCAAGATTTAGTGGGAGCAAGACCTATCTGCCAACATCAGCACTGCTAGCAAATGAGCTAGGGAGACAACTGGAAGGGACTCCTGCACTTTCTGGGCCTCTGAACCAGAAAAGCAGCAGCACACTTACTTAAGCAGACACAACCCTTCATGCTAGAAGTCAGCCTGGCAGTGGCAAAAGACCGGGAAACTTCCACACGTCAGTGGTGATTTTGATAGGATGGTCCTGCTGACACCGCAGGGTGCTGGGGACAAGCTGACATGTGAGCTCTGATTCATGGGAGTCCTTGGGGGAAGCTTGATTCTAAGTCAAAGAAGGTAAAAACTATCATCACCTCATCAGGAGCGGAACAGGGCACAGGGCTCAGCCACCGGGTACTGGGGAAGCACTGGGACCAGTCTGTGCTCACTCGGGTCTGAAATGCATAGACTATCTGTTGAGCGGTACATACAAAGTAATTCAAGTAATTCAGTTGTGTATCATTTTATGTTAGAAAATCCTAGCAAATGTACTATCCGCTATGCCAAAAAGTCTGCCATTCATAAGGACTTTTACCTATTACCTCCTCTTCTTCCTCACATGGGTTTGGCTTTTGGGAGAACTGGTCCAGGGGTGATGCTGGGTATAAGTCTGAGGATTTAACAGCCCGGTTCTTACAGAGCTGGCCATTGCAGTCCCTCCAAGCCAAAGCATGCCACTTCCATGGCAAGGCGAGACGAGCCCTTGCTAACGCTCACTGCCACGCTGGTACTCATAGGGATGCGGGGCCTGCAGCCTGGGAAAGGGCTGTGCCAACCCTGGCGAGAAAATACCCAGGTCATTTGCAAACACTAATTATAACCTTTATCTTCTATCTCTGGAAACTTTGTCCCTGTTACACCCAATTGTCTTCTTGCTGATATCTACAAACAGCAAAGATAACAGCAGTCAGCCCTGGCAATGTTCTGCAAAGCCCCAGCAACACCCTGCAGAGTTAGGAGCCAGCATCACCCCGCAGGCACCTGCCACCGGCAATAACGCCTTCTTGTTCAGGCTCTGTCTTGGCGAGTGGATTTCCTGATGCTTAGTGACACTAGAGGAGGCCTTTGTAGCCCATATTACATTTGTCTCCATGGACAAAGGCAGGCTGGGCTGTGTCACGGTGGAGCCGTGGTTATAATCCTCCTGGTCTGGGGGCTCTAACGGCCTCTGAGAAGCCACTCCGATGCAAAAGGCTTTTGGAGTGGGAAGGTCAAGATCACTGCAGTTAGGCTGAATTTTAATCATCATGTAGACCTGACTAATTGCCAGAATTGGGCTTTTATTTGAGTGTTCCTTAATGCTGCAACTATATAATTTCTTCTGCGTAACAAAACATGAAGTCGTGCAGCTGCCATCAGTTACTGACAAACTGATAAACAATTCAAGATGCTTTTCAATAGCATTTTTTTCCCAGTTTCTAGAGCCGTCTGCCTTCCCAGCTAAGGTTACATCATTGTTGTCTTTAATAATTTAGAGATCATCCTACTTACTCTAATGCAATCGTCATGTTTGGCTGTCAGTTAGAGCAGGAACGGTGAGCAATGAATCACAAGTCAGTTATTTTCTGCGCTACTTATTTGCCCAAATTCTTCAACATTAAGAGCTTAAGGTGTATGTTAGGCTCACACTTCCTTATTTTTAAGAGAAATTGCTATTTCAAATTCATCTCCTTCCTGTCATCCCAGCCCTTCTGTTGGTTTGGCGGAGAAGCTTCATGATTTTTTAAGGGAACAAGAGGATGTGGCCCCACACCATGCGCACGTGCCAAGGGCAGGTGAGTGTGTGTGTGCCTGCATGTGCACAAGTACCTCCATGTTGACCAGTTTGACAATGGTAGCTGTCTCAAATATATTAAGTTTTTACCCATTTTACAAAAATAAGTGCATAGATAGAAAGCTCTAGTTTGTGTGGCTGCTTTGGGAAACACTGTGCTTGTTAGAAGTCAGAGAAGACTCAGAAAAAGAGCTGTAACCCAGCTAAGGGTGCCAGAGAGCAAGAGGGATGGGAGGTCAACACAGAGAATGTCGAGGGAAGCCTAAAATTATAATCAACCTGTCATCGTCACACATATCGACAAAGGAATACTGCTTTGGCTCAGAAACAGGTACTTATCACTGTGCAGATATTAAAAGGAAAAGCATTTCAGGTTTCGAAGGGAAGCCTCTTTCCTCCAGGAGTTATTGCTGTCTGATCATTCATAATTTGATGGGAGAAGAAAAGTGACCGGAAGGTCAGATGAAAATTTATTGGAAAGAAAAGACAAGGAAAAACAAATAAGGAACCCTATAATATAATTCCTGCTACCTGTTTCAAACATTCGTTACAGAAGTTAATGAGAAAAAATCCTTCAAAAATGTCTTAGCAATTAATCTAATAGAATATCTTAATTCTCCATCATCCGGTTCTATGGCCTTCATTCTGGTTTCCTCTATGGCCAGACTGATAGGGAAAAATCAGACTCTCTCCTTTCTTCTTTTCCACCGGGCATTTGCTTGCCTTTATTGACCAAGTGTTTCGGCAGCATTTAACAGCAGGGATGAGTATTTGCACAATTTGTTGACCTCGATTTGCGCACCACCTGAAAGGTCACAGTCAGCATGGTTTTGGTGGGGCAACCTCCTCGAAAGAGCGATTGTGAGACAAGCAAAACAATGGGCTCATGAATTGGCAGGGCTCATTGAGAGGGCTTTAAACTAGGTTCGAAGGGGGAAGGGGATAAAACCAGGCTCACTAGAGATGAGCCGAGGGGTGGCGTGCCGATGCCAGGGGCGAAATCGATAGCCCAGCTCAAGTGCATCTACACCAATGCACGCAGCATGGGCGGCAAACAGGAGGAGCTGGAAGCCATTGTGCAGCGGGAGAGATATGACTTAGTCGCCATCACAGAAACGTGGTGGGGTGACTCTCATGACTGGAGTGCTGCAATGGATGGCTATAAACTCTTCAGAAGGGACAGGTGAGGAAGGAGAGGCAGTGGGGTGGCCCTGTATGTTAGGGAGTGTTTGGATTGTATAGAGCTCAACGATTGTGATGATGGTACGTTGAGTGTCTATGGGTAAGGATGAGGGGGAAGGCCAACGAGGCAGATATCCTGCTGGGAGTCTGTTATAGACCACCCAACCAGGATGAAGGGGCGGATGAAGCGTTCTACAAGCGGCTGGCACAAGTCTCTCAATCGCTAGCCCTTGTTCTCGTGGGGGACTTCAACTTCCCGGACGTCTGCTGGAAATACAACACGGCAGAGAGGAAGCAGTCTAGGAGGTTCCTGGAGTGTGTGGAAGACAACTTCCTGACACAGCTGGTAAGTGAGCCTACCAGGGGAGGTGCCTCGCTCGACCTGCTGTTTACTAACAGAGAAGGACTGGTGGGAGATGTGGTGGTCGGAGGCCGTCTTGGGCTTAGCAACCATGAAATGGTAGAATTCTCGCTTCTTGGTGAAGTAAGGAGGGGGGCCAGCAAAACCGCAACCATGGACTTCCGGAGGGTGGACTTTGGCCTGTTCAGGACGCTGGTTGAGAGAGTCCCTTGGGAGACGGTCCTGAAGGGCAAAGGGGTCCAGGAAGGCTGGATGTTCTTCAAGAAGGAAGTCTTAAAGGCGCAGGAGCAGGCTGTCCCTGTACGCCGTAAGAAGAACGGGCGGGGAAGACGACCGGCCTGGCTGAACGGGGAGCTCTTGCTGGGACTCAGGAAAAAAAGGAGAGTTTACTGCTTGTGGAAGAAGGGGCAGGCGACTCAAGAAGAGTACAGGGATCTCGTTAGGTCGTGCAGAGAAGAAATGAGAAAGGCAAAAGCCCAGCTAGAACGCAATCTGGCCACTGTCGTTAAAGACAACAAAAAAAGTTTTTACAAATATATTAATGACAAGAAGAGAGCCAGGGAGAATCTCCATCCTTTATTGGATGCGGGGGGCAACATTGTCACTGAGGATGAGGAAAAGGCTGAGGTACTCAATGCCTTCTTTGCCTCAGTCTTTAACAGGCAGACCAGTTATCGTCAGGGTACTCAGCCCCCCGAGCTGGAAGACAGGGATGGCGAGCAGGATGAACCCCCATAATCCAAGAGGAAGCAGTCAATGACCTGCTACACCACCTGGATGCTCACAAGTCTATGGGGCCAGATGGGATCCACCTGAGAGTGCTGAGGGAGCTGGCGGAGGTGCTCGCCAAGCCGCCCTCCATCATTTATCAGCAGTCCTGGTTAACGGGGGAGGTCCCGGACGACTGGAGGCTTGCCAATGTGACGCCCATCTACAAGAAGGGCCGGAAGGAGGATCCGGGGAACTACAGGCCTGTCAGCCTGACCTCGGTGCCGGGGAAGATTATGGAGTGGTTCATCTTGAGGGCGCTCACAAGGCATGAGCGGGACAACCAGGGGATCCGGCCCAGCCAGCACGGGTTCATGAGAGGCAGGTCCTGCTTGACCAACCTGATCTCCTTCTATGACCAGGTGACCCACCTAGTGGATGAGGGAAAGGCTGTGGATGTGGTCTACCTGGACTTCAGCAAGGCCTTTGACACCATCTCCCACAGCATTCTCCTAGAGAAGCTGGCGGCTCACGGCTTAGACAGGTGTACTCTGCGCTGGGTCAAAAACTGGCTGGACGGCCGGGCCCAGAGAGTTGTGGTGAATGGAGTTACATCCAGTTGGCAGCCAGTCACAAGCGGTGTTCCCCAGGGCTCAGTTTTGGGGCTGGTCTTGTTCAATATCTTTATTGATGATCTGGATGAGGGGATTGAGTGCACCCTCAGTAAGTTTGCAGACGACACCAAGTTGGGTGGGAGCGTTGATCTGCTCGAGGGTAGGAAGGCTCTGCAGAGGGACCTGGACAGGCTGGATCGATGGGCCGAGGGCAACTGTATGAGGTTCAACAAGGCCAAGTGCCGGGTCCTGCACTTTGGCCACAACAACCCCATGCAGCGCTACAGGCTTGGGGAAGAGTGGCTGGAAAGCTGCCTGTCGGAAAAGGACGTAGGGGTGTTGGTCGACAGCCGGCTGAACATGAGCCGGCAGTGTGCCCAGGCGGCCAAGAAGGCCAATGGCATCCTGGCCTGTATCAGAAATAGTGTGGCCAGCAGGAGCAGGGAAGCGATCGTGCCCCTGTACTCGGCACTGGTGAGGCCGCACCTTGAATCCTGTGTTCAGTTTTGGGCCCCTCACTACAAGAAGGACATCGAGGTGCTGGAGTGTGTCCAGAGAAGGGCAACGAGGCTGGTGAGGGGTCTGGAGAACAAGTCTTCTGAGGAGCGGCTGAGGGAACTGGGGTTGTTCAGCCTGGAGAAAAGGAGGCTGAGGGGAGACCTCATCGCTCTCTACAACTACCTGACAGGAGGTTGTAGCGAGGTGGGGGTCGGTCTCTTCTCCCAAGTAACAAGCGATAGGACGAGAGGAAATGGCCTCAAGTTGCGCCAGGGGAGGTTTAGATTGGACGTGAGGAAAAATTTCTTCATGGAAAAGGTTGTCAAGCATTGGAACAGGCTGCCCAGGGAAGTGGTTGAGGCCCCATCCCTGGAGGTATTTAAAAGACGCATAGATGAGGCGCTTAAGACATGGTTTAGTGGGCATGGTGGTGTTGGGTCGACGGTTGGACTCGATGATCTTAGAGGTTTTTTCCAACCTCAATGATTCTATGATTCTATGATTCTATGGGCCAAGTGCTGCGGGGCCACCGCTGCCCCGGCGGCCACAGCCACCGGGCGGGCAGGACTGTCACCCCCCGTGCTGGGGGCTGCGCCGCTGCCGTAGGTGAGGGGTGCCGGGGTGCACGGGGCGCGCGACGCTGCCCCGGGGCGCGCGCGGCCCCGCTAGGGCGCGCGGCGTTGCACGTGGCAGCGCCCGGCGCTGCGCGCGCCGCTGCCGGCCGCTCCGCGAGGTGGCGCCGCAGCGGGGCACGCGTGAGGCCGCCCCGCGCCCTGACGTCACGCGACGGGGGCAGGCCCGGCCGCCGCGAGCGCCGGGCCCCTCCCTCCCCTCGCCTCCCGCACTTCCGCCCGGCAGGGGGCGGGGCCGGCGCCTCTCTCGCGAGAGCCGCGCGGCCCCCACCCGCCCGCCAGCCTGTCCTGCCCTGAGGTGGCGGCGGCTGCCCTGCGCTGCGCTGCGCTGCCGGCGGCTGGGCCCGGCGCGGCTCGGCTCGGCCTGGCCCGGCGCCGTCATGGCCTCCGACAGCGACACCGAGGAGTTCTACGATGCGCCCGAGGACGTGCACCTGGCGGGCGCCTCCCCCGCGCCGTGAGTCCGGCGCGGCCGCCGCCCTGCCCTGCCCTGCCCTGCCCTGCCCTCCCTCAGCGCGGCCCTGAGGGGAGGCGGCCGCCCCCGACCATTACGGCCGTTGGGGAGCTCCTGGGTGGGGGGGGAATGGGGGTCTGCCCCGAGCCCTGCGTCCCCCCGCCTGAAAGCACAGGGCTGTGCTTCCCTGCGCCCGGGGAGCGGGGTGCTCGGCCGTCCTGGCCGCGGGCAGGCGGGGCTGCGCTCGGCGGTGGGTCGGTTGAGCGAGTGGCAAGCCCGAAAGTCAAGAGGCTGCGAAGAAACCGAGCAGTTCTCGATGTACTTTCTAAGGCTTGTAGGGATGGCGGTAGCCATTATCCTGATGAGATCATATCTGCCTTCCTTGGGCTGGCAATATGTAGTTTTTAGAAAAGACGTGCGGAGATGAAATCGGGACCGACAGAACTAATCCCTGAAATATGATAAAAGTAACATTTTCTGAGGAAAAAGAAGAGAGTGAGCTTCTTCAGCAACAGGCTAACAGTTGCTGCGTGTAAAACAACTTCTAGCATGCTCTGTCATTTGTTTTTAATGGTGTTGCTTCGATGCTTCTTGTATTTAGCCAGCCTGTGGCTCAGTGTAGTGAAGTTTTAACAGCGTATTATAATGTAGATTCCTAGTGCTGTTACCTCAAAACTATCCATATCACCATATTGTTGATGTTAGCCAAATACACTCCCCCTTTTAAAATTGTAAATACCTCTTTCCGGTTGTGTGCTAAACAGGTTATGGCTTGTATCAGTTCTGTTTTTCATGTAGTCTGGACCAAACCTCTCCATTATTTGACCTTGCAGGATGAGGTTTCATGTAGCTTGTTCAAAGAGCAATAAGATATGGCTTGTGGTATCCATCCATTTGAAGCTTTAATAATTGACTAAGGGCTTGTTTTAATCTGTGTGTCCGTGGTCACTGGATGCCTAGAACAAAGGAAGGACTAGATCTGTTCTCCTCACCCACACATCCTGTACCAAAGCTTTTCTGAACTTAGCTTTATACATAGCCTGGTGAGAAGCACGTCTTGGCATACAGTTCCGCAAGATGTGGTAAGCCAAATTAACAGCGCTTGTGCTGAAATGAGGTTTTGCTCCAACTGCTTACCTTGCTCTGGCACTAGTAATCATGAGACTCTTCTACGAGTTGCTTTAACTCAAAGTAATTGAAAACAGCTGAAAAATTGAATAGTTTTTGCTGTTTCTAGAAGTTAAAACAGCTGGAACCTGGCAGGGTGGGGACAGGAGAGGGTGAAGGTGTGGCATTTGTGTGACTAGAAGCCACAGGCAGGAAGGGGGAACCAGACCTTTTGGTAGAAGTGAGCCATTAAATCTGGCCCAACCGCACATCCTACCTTTTATTTGATATAGATAATGCCGTATGTCCTGACTTTGCAGGTTTCACCCACCTGTATCTAAGCAGAATTTGATAATATGAAGTCACTCACTAGAAATTAAAATGAAAGATGGTTTTATTTTTTCTATGGCTCTTCCATAACCTATAAGAATGCATCATTGACTCAAGTCAATAGAATTCTGTCAGCTTGAGTCAAGTAAGGAGGTGATCTCGAGGGCTTAGTTTGCAATACAGATACTGAATCTGTAATTCAGTCTGCTATTGAATCTGTGCTAACAATATGGAGATTATTTTCTCTAAATAAGCTTCGAGATTTCTTAAGAGCTAATTTCACATTTACATTGGACACTTCTTGGAAGCAGGCTTGTAGATTGTAGTTTTGAGAGTTGTGCATGTGTAATGGCATTGAGTTGGGATCCACAAAAAAAAAAATCAAAATCTTCTCGTGAGAGGAAGGGCAACTGAAAACAAGTGCATATTGCCCTCTGCAGTTTGAGGCATTTCCTTGTGCATTCAGTGTTCTGATGATCAGGAAAAACACTTGGGAGTCCTTTTTGGCAGCGTGTGCTATAGCCAGTTTTTAGCAAAGCGGTGTAGATATATTTGCCCTCATTAAAAATGTGGGTTTTGTACCTTCCTCCCCCCCCTGCCCTGAGTTCCGTGTGGGCAAGTTTAATAACTGCTGATACAGAAATTCTGAAAATGGTGACAACTGTTTATGTAAACTTACTGACTTCTTTGTTATTTATTTGTTTTATTAATTGTCTCGTGTGGTGTGGAAGAGTGGAATTTTCAAGTTGGATATAAGCTCCCAATTCCTACTTTGCTTTTCCTGAAGAATCTAGTTTTCTTCTGTGTAGGAAGCTAGATAATGTTAAATTGTGCCCTGTTGACACATGGGACATGCTTAGTACAACTTTTTTTGTTGGTGTGTATTTTAGCCAACATGCAAAACTGATCTTGGCAGCAAACAGATGGAGTGTGAAGTGTTTAGTTATGTTGATATGATGACTTGCAGCACTGCAGACAAGTTTCTGCATTCTGAGTTAGCTGAAGTTCCTAAACGCTTTCCAAGGGCAGCCCAAATAGTGCATTGCAGTAATGAATCCTTGTGGGTGTGAAGGTGTGGACTGCCACAGAGAGCTACATCAAGAATAATTGTAG
Organism: Aptenodytes patagonicus; assembly: GCF_965638725.1. Taxonomy (NCBI): domain Eukaryota; kingdom Metazoa; phylum Chordata; class Aves; order Sphenisciformes; family Spheniscidae; genus Aptenodytes; species Aptenodytes patagonicus. The sequence goes on from NC_134957.1 coordinate 1,698,276, forward strand.
CTTCCAGGCCAGCCATAGGTTAGGGGGAGGAAAACATCGTGTGCCTCTGCAAGCTGAAGGACAGCAGTAAATATGGTTAGTGGGCTGGTTGCTGAACTTGTATGTTCTGTGCTGCTATATATATATATATAGTATATAGTATATATATAGTGTGTATATATATATATACTGCTGCTATACATACACTTTAAACCTCTCTTCATCTGCCTGTTAGCACACCTGCTTTGTAACAATGTACATCCTCCCAGGAAAGCAGGCAGTGTGGTTCTGGGATTTGACCAAGGCCAGTCATTCACATTATTGTGGTTTTTTTTTTTGATGAGCTGAACGTTTTGTTTTCTGTCACAAAACTTAGCAACAATGTGTTGGAAATGTGAAGCTTATTTTGAATAGGTACTAGGCTGGAGCTAACTGATAGTGGGAATGGCAAGTACCTGTAGTCTGGTCAGTATTAGGATGAATGTGACAGCTGAATAAATAATAATAAAAAAAAAAGTTCTTCAGGAGTTTATTTGACTTTCAGATTAATCAGGCATCTGGTTATGTTTGTGCAGGTGAAATGGGATTTTTCTTTCAATTTTGTTTAATCTTTGTAGGTAACCTTGAACCCTTCCTTTGTTAAACTGGTGTTACAGTGGTATCATGTAAGAAAACTTGTTAGAAGTGTTTTATGTGAAATGCAATCTACAAGATCTGTTGTTATCAATTTTTAAATCCCACTATTTACTAAACAGTCATACTAGACAACAAAATTAAGTTTTTACGTTATGTTTTCTGTGGCATATCTCTGTCTTGATGTTCTGCCCGATAACCCCATAAAGCTACAGACCTTTCAAAGCAAAATCAATATTTTATCATTGGATTTATCTTCATATAAATCTTTTCAGACACTTTTGGCACTATATATACTTTTTAAAAAATGCAAGCATTTCAGATACTGCATCCATAAAACTAGTGACCTTAAAGTAAAACTGGAGAGTGGAGAAGGCTGGTAACTTCAGCTGGTTGGGAAGTGGTGAGACCATCCCAGAGTAATGTTGAACTACAGGAGACTTCCGTTACCAAACTTACTCTGTGACTGACTTTGTCTTTATGAATGTAATAGCACATAAGCAGCAACTCATAATGACTAAGGGAGCAACGGTGCTTATAAACACATAGCTCAAATAATCTCAGGCAAGCCACTAAGCTTATTTGGCTATATTATAAACTGATCTGAAAGTAGTATTATTGCCAAACAGTTACGGAAGCTTTGCAATGTTTTAAAAGCATGTAATTTCAAGGACAGCGCTTCACCCTAACATAAGACACGTATGTGTGCTGTATCAAGCTGTCAGCACTGTTATATTATATACCTGCTATCTCTGTATCCTTTATCACTTGAGCAGCTTTTTCCCAAGGTAAAGCATGAGAGTGGGAAATAACATCTGTTTTAGTTTAAGTGCAGATTTTCCACAAAACTAATTAGCTAAAGCAGTGTGAAAGGGTAGCAATGTCTTTTGAACCTCATATTTTGTATTACCAGTGGAGGAATGATTTGCCTGTACCAGAAGTGACATGCTAATTGGTGGTAAGTGTCACGGTAGAAAACTAAAGTATCTATTTGCAGTTGAGGGATTTGCATTTTATTTAGGTTGTAAAGTCTTAGCAGTGCCTTGTACAATAGGACCCTACACCTTGCTGAAGCCCAGGCATTAATGTTGTAATTATAAATATATTTCATTGTTAAATTCATCTTGTGGATTTAATGAACTGACACACCTCTTTCTAAGGAAATCCAAGAGTTGATAGTGGAACTGAAAATGTTTCAGTAACTAGAAATTCAACACAGGCTGTGGCCTTTCTCGGCAATACATTTTGGAAGACAAAAGATGTGTTTATTTTTTCAGGTCAAAATACTGATTTTGCTCTTTGCACACTGGGGTTAGCACCTTCTAGGAGGATTATGCCTCGAAACAGTGTTACGGATATTGTGCATCTTAAGTGTCAATATCTGGACAGAAGCCTCTAGGTTTAAGGTGATAAATTAGTTACAAATGATACAGTCTTTATATACCAATCCACTGTACTTTCTTGATAGCTTAACTCTGCTGTATAAATGTGATCTTTTCTTTCTATGATGAAATGCTTTCAGATAGTAAAGAGAAGAACTGAAATTCTTAAAAATGAAATGGAAATAGTTTTCTTTTTCAGAAGGTGTTGTCCTTTGAAACCATCATTTTGGAAGCAGGAGGTGCAAATTAGACCGAGATCTCTATATTTGTCTGTATTGCTTGGTACAAGATGATACTCTAAGTTCTCGAGTGTCACTGACCTTGGTAACCAGCCGGGATGCCTGTACAATCCAGGTTGTTCATTTGGTAGTAAGCTTTTAAGGAAGTGATCTGTAACTTGGTCTCTCCTTGTGACTGATAAACTAATAGAATCATAGAACAGCCCAGTTTGGAAGGGACCTTGAAAGATCATCTGGTCCAGCCTTTCCACATCTTTATATATGAGTAAGATCCTGCAGTCAGAGTAAGCAGTGTGACTCAATATTTAAATATCTTCTAGAATTCTGAAGATGTAAGTTCAGGACGTAGTAAGAGTTGACCGTTCACTGATTGGATTGAGTGGTGACCTGAAGAGAAGTAATTATTTGATACCATTCCCCTAAGATACCTTGTTCTTTCATGTAATTAGTGAAATGAGAGGTTATGTGTGAGTGGGTGCTAATGCAAATTCACTGTTTCAGAGTATGCATTTTGGAAAGTAGTGCAAAATTAGTTCCCTCCTGTGGTAATGTAAATACTTATATTTATACCAAGCGTCATGATTAGAAACAAGACTTTACATTTACTAGAGAGGCTGAAGGGCAGAATGGCTATGATAGTGTTGACTCTACAGATTAGGGTTCAGGCATTTGATTTGCAAGCATTTGTACTTCTGCTTTCTGAAAGTTCTGGTTTCTTTGATGTCCACCCCGTGCTCCCTGTACATGCTAAATTTAAATTCTCTGTAATGCAAAATGTTTTTAAATCTGTACTTGGAATAGCATCAGTTTATTAGAAAAGGCTGATAGAAATATGATTTCTAGAAGATTCTGCTGAGAAACTTTCAGGGATTGTAGAAGCTGTGGATCTGTGCATTGTAGATAGTTGAACACAACTCTATTTGGAGCCTTTTGTGTAAAGGAGTGGTATGAGAAGCATTCACTTTGTTGCTCGTCTAAAGTATCAAGTATACATTCACTGTAAATGAAGACTGTATTTAAGACTGTTTAATATGAAGCTTACTGTCAAGAGATTTTTTTTCTTGGAGCTCTACCTAAGTCTGTCTTCTCCTTCTAACAGGTCACCAATGAAAGTCGGATCCCATGTATTAAAGGTGAGTTTCTTCTTAAAATCAATCAAATGCTTGTTGATGAACATAATGTTGAGCATTTCTACCTAAAGTAGATGTGTTACAGTAGCCCTAACATCTACACAGACAGGAAATTATAGGCTTTCCTTGTTGTACGTAGCAATTGTTGTGCTTACGTCTCTTGAAGTTCCAACTTCACTTTTATTTAGGGTATGTTAACATGTCTTGAAGCTAATTTTGTTCTGAAACGTATATGTGCAATTTAATTGAGCTCTACTTAATTACTAGACTACCCTCTTTCAAGTGATTTTTGAGTAGTAAGCAAGTCTCTGCAGCACTTGGTTTTTGGTCTTGATTTATATGAAATAGTTTTCTTTGCTCTCTTCTGCCTTCAAAATAAGAAAAATCTTAGTGTTTGTACTTCAAAAGCCTTCCCTCTAGGTTATGTGAAGATAAAACACTATATTTAGCTTAATGAGACAGCGTTGCCACTTCCCACACAGGTAATTGGTATGCTGCATCTGTGCATAGTGACAGTGCAGCTGAATCTGGCACACATTAAATAAGTGAGGAATTGGAACTTTGTACAAATAACACTCATTTCCTGGTCTCAGAAGGGCCAAAGGTGATGCTGTGCAACACTGCTACATAGAGTAAAGAAAGCTTGACATTTTGTCTGCAAAGTGTTGGCAAATCGTAGTGAAAATAGTGTTTCTGATTTGTCAGCAGCACTCTGCTCTGAATCAATAATCTTTTTACAGTGATACCATATCTTACGGAACAGACTTATCCCCTATTTTGTGTGCTGTTTAATGTCCCTTTTAGGATTAAGTATTACATGTGTAAGCCTTTCAAGAAATGTCGCTCTATCATTCTGACTAAACTCGTTGCAGTCAATGAACTTCAAAACTGACCTTAATGTCTTGTTGACTGAATTATTAGCTATGAAGTTCTGTATGTTGCTTGTAGGTTGGCTTTTTTTAAGTATCTTCCTAAGTCACTTGTTCAAAGCTAAGTTTTTGAAGGTGGAAAAAGTACTTGCTTCTCTGCTTGGTACCGTATCAGTTGAGTGAATGTGTGACTAATGGTATAGTTTGTCTTGGAACGGGTAAGAAATATTTCCTAAGTCCAAAGTTTAACAGGTGTGTGAGTTTAATGTCAATAAAATTAGAAATTAATATAATGGGCTTCTGTAGACACTAATTACACTTAAGTATTTAAGTCGTCATACCTTTTGAAGATAGATTTTAGAGATAAAGCAAAGTAGAACTTGCATTTAGATTAGAAAAACTTTGTGGAAGGAAGTGGAGGGAGTGGAGAGGAAGAATTTTTCTATAATTGCAGCTGTCTCTGCATGATATGCCATTTCTTGAGGTCAGAACTCTAAGATGGATGTCTACAAGAGTTGTGTGTTTTTTTCCAAACATATTATAGTATGTTAGCATGCTATAAAGATTCTGTTTGACTAGCAAAGTCTCTTAAAAAAAAAAAAAGTCTGAGGAGAAGAAATTCCTTAGATATCTGTACTAGACAGTCACTGTAATTCTTGACAAGGTCCAAAAAAATGTGGGGAGGTCTTTTAAAATACCTGTTTAATATGGAGATTAGGTATCTTGTGCATATCCAAAACCGTATAAGCAGAATTAAATTAATAGCCTAACAAAAATAGTTTATAATGGTAACAGTTAGCCTTTGGGGGCTTTAACATTGTGGGGAGACAGTCGAGGACTGCTGACCTCAACAGAAGAGAGTTTCGTGTCTGTAGACAGGAAGGAGGAGGAGAACAGCAGTTCTGTATCGCAACTCAGGGAATCAGTTGAGGTGTGTTTATTTTTTCTTAATGTTTTAAGCTCAGTAACTTAATTCTTTGAGCCAGTTGTGAGGAGTTTTTCTCTTTTGTGAGACAAATACAGGCTTTTATCTGCAGCTTTGGTCACCAGATAGACTCTGCAGGATGGTCAAACAGTGGAACAAGTTGCATGGAGATGATGTGCAGTCTCCATCCTTGGATATAGTCAAAACCTGACTGGACACATCTCTGAGCAACTTGTTCTAGTTGGCTCTGCTTTGAGGACTACAGGATCTCCACAGGTCCCTTCCAACATCAAGGATTCTATCGGAGTTCCCTTTAGATATTGCTAATATATATGCTTCTAGGCAATGTGATCAATGATTCATGTAGAACAGAAGGCATATGATGAAGTTCCTACTAGACCTATTAACTGAGGTTAAAGCAGGCTTCTGGTTAAAGCATTATCTTTCTATGGTATAAACTACTTGCTTTTCTGAACCTAAGATTTTTCAGGAATTGATGAATATGTTCACTCACAACTAGAATATTTTCAGTTCTGGTTTAAGACTCTTGTGTAGAATATCCATACTTAACATGCCCAAAGTGTAGTCTAATTCTAATATTCCTAGGACTGCCTATCTTAAGTATGATTTATTTAATTATTTTTAAAAAAATTAAATAAGACTTAAAATTATTACAAAGATTTACCACGTTATTTTGGCACAGGAGGCCACCTTTAGTGAATTGCTTTTATTAATTCTTTGTTTGGTACCATATGCCAAAGTGTTGATGCTGTTTGCACATCTTGAATCTGTACTTCTTAAACTGCAAACTGACTTCACATTGGTGGTATAATATCCTGGTAGTGTTGATTATACAAATATAAAGAATAAATAGTATACTCAGCTTTGAATATTCATGCAGTCTTTTATCCAAATGTTCTGAAAATGTTCTTGTGTTTTGCTTAAATCCAGTCATTTCATTTGTTCTGCTGCAGTTTATTTAGATTTTGGAAGGATCTGCATAAAGATGACTGATGGCAAAAATAAACACTGTGCACTAGGAATAAATTGTAGAACATAAGACTGTGTCAGAACCTCAAAGGCATATTTGTGACCACTTGATAGATCTGCCTGACTTAACCTGGAAATTTCTAAAAAAGTTTCTATTATATGTTGTGATAATACAGTTCTTGCATCCTTTCCCACAAGCTGATAAAGAAAAAAATGTTTTAATATGGATTATTAAATGTGTATGTTTCCCTAAACTTCATGCTACCTTCAATTTTATTTTAGTTGAGGTTGAAACCTCTTAAAGATAACTGCCTTTTTTGTTTAATAGTGTGCAGGCTTTCTCTCTGTGTATGGTGGTGTGAAATACTCTTCATGTGTACTGTGCATTACTGTTTAAACATCTATCTGACAGCAGCAATGTGTAAAAATGTACAGAATTCTTGTCCTTTATGCTATTTAATTTGTTGTTGCTATATTTTTGTTAGATCATCTTACTGAAGGACTTACTACCATCATCTTAGGGTATATACCATCTGTTTTTTTCCATAGGATATGGACAGCAAGCTACACAAAGCTGGAAATGAGACCTTTGTACAGGAAATGAAACAAGATGATTCGAAAGAGGTTAGTTAAATGTTGTTTTGTGCTTCCAGTGTCACACTAGAAATATTACATAATTTAATAATCAGTCTTCATCCTGAAACTAATACAGGTTAGAATTTGTCATTAATGTTAGTAAGAGTGTCCATCTAAAGGGTAAATATGAAACTAAGCACTCTAAAAACATATTTAGGATTCACCGGTGTTGAATTATTTGAGTAATTTACAGGGTCATATTTAGCACGCCATGAGAACTCTGAAGAGTGAACGGCTCTTGTTTCCTAACTTTCTCTCAAAGTATATTAAAGAGGAATGGAAATCAGTCACTTTTTTATTTTTCATTTATTTTATGCCTATTTCTGCACCTAGGTCTTCAGAATTTTTAAACAAATTATATTTCGTATACAATGGAAGAGTTCTTGTGGGTGTTGTACAGACTGACTGGTGAGTGTACCCTAGAAATGCTTGCTATTTAACAGTAGAATGGTTTTGGTTTTGTTTTCTAGATTATTGACAGTATTATAGAAGAAAGCCAGAAGGCACAACAACTGGATGATGATTCTTTAGCTTCTAGAGGAAAAGAGCTGACTGTTCCAACTTCAGATGCAAATACTTGGATTTCTGGAGCAGGTATCATTAGTAGTATTCCAGAAGTATTAGCTGCAAAAATACCATTACAAGATGACCCTAGAGAACCGGTGTATCAGAGCGTGTGTAAGGACACTGAATTGGAGTCAGGGAAGCTTTTGTTTACTTCTGAGCAACAGGAAACTCATAAACTAACAAAAGTAACAAATGCAACTGACCATAAAACAGATGAAACTGAAGCACAAGAAGAAACATCAAAAAATGAGGACATAACAGACAAGAAAGAGGCAAATACTTTGGAACAAGTGGCTTCAGATTTGTCTACCAAAGACCTTTTTACAGCAGAAGAAATGCCTCCAGCAAAACCACCAAGGCAGCTTACTGTAGAACCTGATATAGTTGCTAGCACAAAAAAGCCCGTCCCAGCACGGCCACCACCTCCAACAAATGTTCCTCCTCCAAGACCACCACCACCTGCACGGCCAGCTCCACCACCCCGGAAGAAGAAGAGTGAACTGGATTTTGAAGTGCAAAAACCTGTTTTAGAAGGCAAGTATTCTATTTTAGATGGCTTTAGTTATCTACGTGGTTACTATTTTTGTGTTTTGAGTGAAGAATCATTCAATCGTGATTTTAGTTTAGTTGACATCTAAGCGAGGAAAAAAAAATTCTTCAACGCTCTTAGCTTCTTACAGTGGAGAAATACCCTTTTGCGTTACAAGTGTTCCTAATTCATGGACTGTTTTGTAAACTAACACTTCCTACCAAAATAGCTACTTCTGTAGCAAGGAGAAGTTGCCTCATTGATACAGAAACTAAAAAAAGTTTCACACTTCACATAAAAAGTGTGCAATCTGTATTTGCATAGAAATACAAGTCAAGATGTAGACTGAGATCTCATGAAAATGAGTAGTCCTGCATTACTAGAGAAATGACTAAAAAAAAATTGTTAATAAAACTTAAGAGGACTCGGTGTGAAATCGTGCCTGTGCCTCCAACTATATATGAAATATATAATTGGTGAGGCAGATTTGGTGGCAGTTGATGTTTAAAAAAAATCAGACTTGTCAGAAAGGGTGTTCAGGAGTATGATGTTAGGATTCTAACAATCTGTAGACTGTCTGTGGCAAGTGTTATGATCTTCTTTCTAATATGAATCTCTTTTCAGTTTCTCGAGAGAACTTCAGAGCTGGTGGTCTCTTAACTCCAAGTACAGTGACAGAAGGCATGCCCAAAGATTCTCAGCCTTCTTTGGATTTGGCAAGTGCAACTAGTGGAGATAAAATAGTCACTGCACAGGTATTGGGAAATTATTTTAAGTACAATAACTGCAACATTTTCTGTCACTCTAGTGTTACACTAGAGATAATGTGTTCTGTCTCCAAAATTTCAGGAAAATGGGAAAGCAGCTGATGGTCAAACAACAAATGAAGTACTTGGACCACAGAGACCCAGGTCTAATTCTGGAAGAGAGCTCACAGATGAGGTATTAATGAATGTGGTCTGTTGTGCTGGTTTTGGCTGGGGTAGAGTCAATTTTGTTCACAGTAGCTGGTATGGGGCTACGTTTTGGATTTGTGCTGGAAACAGTGTTGGTAACACAGGGATGTTTTAGTTACTGCTGAGCAGTGCTTACACAGAGTCAAGGCCTTTTCTGCTCCTCACCCCACCCCACCAGCAAGCAGGCTGGGGGTGCACAAGAAGTTGGGAGGGGACACAGCCGGGACAGCTGACCCCAACTGCCCAAAGGGATATCCCATACCATATGACGTCAGGCTCAGCATATAAAGCTGGGGGAAGAAGAAGGAAGGGGGGGATGTTCGGAGTGACGGCGTTTGTCTTCCCAAGTAACCGTTACGTGTGATGGAGCCCTGCTTTCCTGGAGATGGCTGAACACCTGCCTGCCGATGGGAAGCAGTGAATGAATTCCTTGTTTTGCTTTGCTTGTGTGTGCGGCTTTTGCTTTACTTATTAAACTGTCTTTATCTCAACCCATGAGTTTTTTCACTTTTACTCTTCCGATTCTCTCCCCCATCCCACCAGAGGGGAGTGAGCGAGCGGCTGGGTGGTGCTTAGTTGCCAGCTGGGGTTAAACCACGATGTCTGTACATAGTACATTCTTGTACTTGCTTTTCCAGTCTGTCAAATTAATTGGGAGTAGTCACACATCACTCTTTGCACTCTGAACCACTGTATGCTGTGACCAGGGACGCAAACAGGAGTGATGGCATTCTGGCTTTGTCCACCTAAGCCCTTTGTGGTCCCTGAGTCATACGTAGTATTAGTGTTTGAAAGTGTGAGCTGTAATAGATCTGAAATGCTATGAGTTTGTGTTTGTAGCTATGCAAACATGTTACAAGATTTCAGTGTGAGGGAACACCAGCAAACTTGGTGTTTTGTCATGTACCTAAAAGGGGAAGGAGTCAGCAATAGGAGAATGATTTTCCTAACATTAAGAAATAGTTTTTTCAGTTAATAACTTCCATTAATCCTAATCCTTATCGAGCTGCAGACAGTTTTTATTTGTATATATCTGTGTATAGGTTTTTTTGCTGCTGCTAAACAGATGTATGATCATGAATAGATCATGAGATGCCCCAAAAAACCCTTTTACTTTGTGTAATACTAGTTAGGTCTAAATGCTTTTTCTCTCTAGGTAAAGGTTGTCTTTGACTAAATCTAAGCTACAGCTGTTAAAATATCTGAAGGGGGAAGACTTCAAAATCTTTTAATTACATAATATGTTTGATATGAGCATGGAACGTGTCAGGCAGTGGCTGATATCTGTACAGCTGCATTTCTGATTTATGAAGTTGAAGCTTGTGATGACATCTGTGTATAGTGGTTGATAATGTTTGTGCTAACATGCTAAAGGCAATTTTAACTTAAACTTAGTCTTTGTAAAATAAATATATAGTGAACTACAGAATTTCGCATTAAAATAAATAATCTGTAAGATCAGATGATTTATATTTTGCCCTAGGTTTTGGAGTCTAATCAAGTCATATTGATTTCACATCTTATTTTTTCCATAGGAAATTCTAGCAAGTGTAATGATAAAAAACCTTGATACAGGTGAGGAAATACCCCTGAGTTTGGCAGAAGAAAAGTTACCAACAGGCATTAATCCCCTAACTTTGCATATCATGAGAAGAACTAAAGAATACGTCAGGTATGAATGATGATAGCTTTCAGCTCTTTCTGATACTGTTGCTGTCATAGTTTTTGCATACATGGAGGCAGCTCTTATGCAAGTAAAGAGAGTCCTACTCCATCTGTCTCTGACTAATTTTAATGCTAATTCCCAGTTCTCTATGAACTAGGCTGTTTACTGAATACTTTTAAGTAAATTAAAAGTTGATGATATTGCTGGAAATTGACAGGCAAGTATCTCTGAAAATCCAGCTGAACTGTAATTAGCACTTGATGTGTTAAATGTTGTAATTTCTATACTGAATTAAACACAGTTTATGTTCAAGTACTACATGTTGTTCATGCTACCACGTCCTGTAGCTTTTTCAGTGTTTAATTTAGTAGACTTTGGTGCTCTGAAGATCTGTGGTCCCCAGTAGAGCTGACTACTTTGAGGTTTTCCTGTCATCAGCAGGGCTTTAGGCCCTTTTAATGTTTAAAACTGAGTCTGTATGTAAACTTAGATAGAAAAACAGTTCCTTAATGATCAGGAAATTGTGTCATTCTAGATTTTTTTTTTCCAAAGACCTAGATTTATGTGAATTACACATTAGACAGTTAGGTTTTTTGCATTGCTATATTGTCATTGAAAGCTCACTTCTGTGGAACTGTACTCTTCTGTGTACAAACTTCTGTTTCAGAATTAACCAGTATTAACTTACTTAATCTATGGAAAGCAAGGTATGAGAACAAGGTGGCATGTTACCAGTTCCTAGTAATGTAACGTATTTTGTCTGCTCTTAGCTTTCAAAGCATCACAATAAGCTTAAGATTTTGAATTTATGGAAGCAAGTAATGTATCTCTGGCATCTGGAGTGTGTATGCAGTTTTAGTATCAAGATGCCTAGGAATTGAAAGATCTGTTTTATTACTTGATTAGCATCATGTCCATGTATTTCCAATGTGTTACATGAAGGAATAAAGATGGATCCTAAAATGCAGATCCTACTTTACTAATGTTTCGTTCAATTTAAACTCATTATGATTTCATATTAAACAATCACTTCTGTATTTCCTAGTAACGATGCAGCACAGTCTGATGATGAAGACAAAATGCAGACACAGCAAACCGATACTGATGGAGGGAGGTTAAAACAAAAAACGTAAGATGCTTTTTCATGTCCCTACAAAGAAAAGACAGGTTCTGTTTTTCTAAGCTGAAGCTCTCCTTCTGACTTCTGAACAAGTTACCCTTTAAGTACGAGTGATACTGAATTTACGTATGCCCATTGCTCTGCGGTTAAACTGAAGATTACGTGACTGTTGGCAAATTAAATGCTTATTTTAAGAAGTGGTAATGGAAAGAGATAATATTGCATTTCAAATCAAAACTATTGATTCATTACAGCAAAAAATGAGAATTTGCCAGTGTTATGTGTTGAAAAAGTGCCCTTGCTTTTTAAGGACCCAGCTGAAGAAGTTCCTTGGCAAATCTGTAAAGCGAGCAAAGCACCTTGCTGAAGAATACGGCGAACGTGCTGTAAATAAAGTTAAGAGTGTTCGAGACGAAGGTCCGTGACACTGACTTTTTAATATTTTTTTTTTAATAGAATAGTCTGCTTATCCTTGGGCTTCTAGGAATGAAAGCTGTCTGAGGGACATATACTGCCGTATACTACCATTGTGCAGTTGATGTGGCTTTTTAGAGTTAAAGCTTGTAGCTTGGTAGGCATTCTGAGACTAGTGGGTTACACGGATGAATTCTTGTAAAGTAATAGTTGAAACACCTTTTCAGCTAAACTAATTGAATACTATAATTTTTGTTGTGCTGTTAGAAAGCTGTCTGGATATCAAAATGTAAACCTTTTTGGAAAGTTATTCCAGCAAAGTAGAAGTGGGGGTTGTCTTCATTACTTTAATAAAATCAGATTGTTTTCTGATAACCAGTGCCACCATTAAAATTCTCGTATAGCTTGAGCTCCTGTTAGAAGATTTCCAGGTACAACTGTATTCTCCCTTCTTGTTTCATCAGTGTTTTTCAGACAGACTTCTAGTACTGCAGTAAGCCAGTCTAACCACAGCCTGAGATAAGTGCCATAGAATTGCTGCACTTCAGCATCTTATGTTGCCACTGGCTGTTTGCCCCAGCTCTTTTGCAATTCTTATGCTTCATGGGCAAATCACCAGGCCACTTCAGCATATTCAGTCAGAAGAAACGGATACAATGAAATGGATAATTTTCAGCACACATTAAACTGACAGAAATCACTTAGTGCAGGATCTGCTGAATGCAAGACCCGGTGCAAAGAAAGGGGCAGAACAAGAATGGATAGCAGTTCTTATTTTGAGTGTTCAGTGTTTGGATTCACTGCAACCCAAAATTAGTGTAGATGTATTTTTAGACCTTGATGCAACAGTATTTTTGTTTTGCTTTAAGATCTTAATATTACCTATAAAGATTTGCTAATTCAAGACTAATCTGCTACCAAAAAGTATTGGCAAATGCTTACTAATAGACTAAATGTGTGCTGTGATATGTACTGTTGAATTTGTTTCCTCTTAGTCTTCCATACAGATCAAGATGATCCCTCTTCCAGTGATGATGAAGGGATGCCATATACAAGACCAGTTAAGTTCAAAGCAGCGCATGGCTTCAAGGGACCTTACGATTTTGAACAAATTAAAGTTGTTCAGGATCTCAGTGGAGAGCATATGGTAGGTCTCAAATTTCATCTGTGGTTTTGCTGAATCTGTCCAGCCTGAGTTTCAACTTTTAGTTTTCCTCTACTTGGTGACCTCCAGAAATTACTGTCAGGTTTATTCTTCTTGAAGAGCAGTTTCATTCTGGAAAATAACATCCTGGCAAGAAATGAAAATTGGGTTAGTTTGATCAGATCTTCAGAAAAAAAGAAGTCTGTAGATACTCAGGCTTCAGGGATTCTCAAGAGCTTTTCCTTGAAAGAGTTTTGGTATTGCGTGGTACTTGGTTTCTCGGTTCCTGCAATTACAAATTTAGGCTGAAATAGGCTATGTTCCACTACCAGAACTGAGCACAGAGCAGCAGGGTTGACCTACTCAGCAAATAAACTAGTCTGCCTATTAGAGATATGAACACAAGTATTGAATAGAAATACTAGATAGGTTCTGGAGGCAAAAGTGGGGAGAGATTAATGGGGTATCTGGATCAGAATGATAAGGAGGGGAGAGACCAGGATATGATATTTGCAGAGATGCCTCTGGAGAACAAGGCAGAAAAACTACCTATTCATCACTGTTGGAAGTGTGCACGTTCCCTTGCAGAGTCTGAAATACATTCTAGTATTGCTGACTTCCCAGATTCTTCTGCTGACAGCAACTGTCTGACAATTGAAACAGTTCCCCATCTTTAAGTGTTAGGCTAAGGATAATGACTTACAGCAATCAATTTGGTGACTGGAGAGTTCAAGCTTGTCATCCACAACTAAAGTTTCCAGTCCTACTGGTAATCCATCTGTGTTAGTTCCATCATGCCAGTATTTGACTACTTAAAACCTAGGAAATTCCCCAAAAGCATCCTAAAAGGATGCTAGGTTGGTGGAGTCAAATGCCTAATAGCTGTTCATTAAAGAACAGGAGGAAATGGAATATTGCTTGTGTGATACTGTGTTTTGTTGACTACTGACTCTTCGGACTTTGCAATGGAGAAAGAATTGTTGTCTTCACAGGCTTTGCAAAATCCTCATGCCAATTCTGAATTTAACAAATACATGTAGTACTCATTTTGGTTGCCAGAATTGATGTAACCAAACACAATTTCTATTTTAAAAAAAAAAAGTGTTAGTGCAGCTTGTGCTAACTTCAAGTGCAGCTACAAATACTTGCCAGTTTTATAAATCAAATAGCAGGTTATAAGTCACTCAGAACCCTGGCTTGCTGACTGTTACTAACCGTACCAGTTTTATGTGGAATGCTGTGGTAGCGCTGAGCTTCCTTAACTCCTGTCCTACAGTAATCTGCCTTGTGAGCTGTTTCTTTCAAACTTTTTGCAAATATGTTGCACAATCCACCAGTCTTAACAATTACTTTTCAGTATGTTGATCTACCGTTTATTTTACTTGTGGTATCTTGTATATGTCCTAAATCTTGTCAGTTTACCTTATAGAAAGACTTTTGATATGCAAAAAGGCACTTTATGTAACTTAATGATCTTTTTGTTTTGACAGGGTGCTGTTTGGACAATGAAATTCTCTCACTGCGGTCGATTACTTGCATCTGCAGGACAGGACAACGTAGTAAGAATATGGGTTTTAAAGAACGCTTTTGACTATTTCAATAACATGCGAATGAAGTACAACACAGAAGGTATCTTTCTATGCATTGCTAGAGCTCTAAAACACTAGAAATTCTAGTTATTTGGGAACTTAGAGTTGACCATGGTGTTTCTGCCTGTGTTCTAGGCCGTGTCTCTCCCTCCCCATCTCAAGAGAGTCTGAATTCTTCAAAGTCTGATACTGATGCAGGGGTATGTACACTAAGTATTGGGAGGGGAAGAGGTGGGGGGGTCGCATTGTTCTGTAATGCCAGATCTTCATTGTTGCTTTATCCAAACACACATTAAAGAGTTCTTGGCCTGTGTCTTTGAGGTGTAGACAAACTGTCTTATCAATAGACACCTTCAGTCAAATACTGTTATCCCATATGTGTGGGGTGCAAGCAAGAAAGTACATCACTAAATACATTACAAAACCTCCATAGCTTCGCTGTGGCCTTCTGCCAGAGTAGATTTCTGAGTGAAATGCTAAAGGAGAAAAAAAAACTACATTGTTGAATTTCCTGTCTTAGTGTTTTGCCTTGAAGCATTACTTACTGTTAACATCTGACTTGATGATGTCTTTTCTGAGAAGGCCAAACTCAACAATGGGATCCTCAGAACTGTAATAAAACCTGACGTTTTAAAATTTTTCACACCTGTGTAGGATAAAATAGAACATGACTGACCAAAAGTATTAAGACACTCTTACTTGTAGAGCATTCAGATGATGAAATCAGGGTTTAAGCAAAGATTTTAGCAACAGCGTTATTTAACGTGCACTGTTTTGGCGGGGGTGCGGGGGGGAATCTTTCCTTAGCTTAGGTAAGTGAATAGGCTTGCTTAGCCACACACACCAGGGATGTTGTTTTGAGTGTGTTTTTGCTGGAGAGCTTTTGTATAGGAACATCTAGGGTTTTTTATTTTGCACCTGTTTATTCTGAAAGAGACTTTTATTAGGAAGTTATCATTCTTGATATGCACTAGAAACACAGAAACTTTAACTTGCAGTTCATATTCTAAACTGGAATGCAGTTTTCAAGATTGATATACTTTGTTCCAAACACTTATCTTCAGATTTTTGCTTAAATTGCTGTCAAGCTTATCCCATTCTTATCCTATTGAATAAAAGCTGTATGGATGGAAAATGTAGAGCTTCTTAATTTTGGAATTTCAAGGTGATGTTTCATAGCCCGTTGTACTTGAAATTTACTTTGGTTGTTTATTACTGCAGTGTTGTTTATTTTAAAGTCATAAGAGTTGTTCTTCAAATTGCTATTGACCCTGTACTTTTTATAAGCAGTAATTGCTTTATTGTTAATTTTTCCAACTAACATTTTGTAATGTTTCTATACATTTCTCTGACAGATTTGCAGTGGAGTTGATGAAGACCCAGATGATAAAAATGCCCCGTTTCGTCAACGACCATTTTGCAAATACAAAGGGCATACAGCAGATCTTCTTGATCTTTCCTGGTCTAAAGTAAGGCACCTTCATACAGACTACACAGTTCTCTTGTATTTTCATTGTTTTCTTTTGTCAGTTGCCATTGGAACCATACATCTAAACAATATGAAACAATCATTGAAGTTAAGAGAAAAGATTTGTAGAGACAACACTTACTCCAGCTGAAATAGTTGCAATAAAATGAACAAACTTCTTGGGCTTCTCTAATTAAAAGTCGTCTTTTCAAAAAAAAAAATCAAGCTAGTAACAATTACAATTGTGTATTCAATAGTGGAGTTAAATTGTTTAGAGTGGGAGGAATTTCCATTGAGCTGTGTGATATCTGATTTATGGTGTTACCGCTTTTCTTGTCTTCAGTATGCTTCACTGGTTTTATGCAGTGTACAGATTCTAAAGTTGCTGAATATATACATATATGTTAAAATTAGAGGATTACCTTGTGCTTAACTTTGGAAATGTTTCTCATAAAGCTTATTCAGTTAATTGTCCACATTGGAATACAGCTGTAACTTTAAGAACACAGTCTGGCTGAAGGATCTTAGGCAGGAGAGACTCTCACCCCTTCTCTGAAGCATGTTGTGCTGTTTCTTCTCTGAATACTTTAACTACTTTCCAAGTATTCATTTCCGCTGAGATTCTTCCAGAAAACTTTCTGTGACTGAGCATCAGTGTACTGGGCTTAAGGAAAGCACCAATGAGTAATGATAATTCGGATAAAACATTTTATGTGAAAGGATGAAATGTTGACTTTCATGGCAACAGAGAAATTGGTAAGACTTTACCAATCAGATTGCTTCTGTATTTTCTGTTACTTTTGTGTCTATGTTAATAACCATAGAATTCTCATTTCACAGAATTACTTCTTGCTTTCTTCTTCTATGGACAAGACTGTCAGACTATGGCATATATCAAGAAGAGAATGTCTTTGCTGTTTCCAGCATATAGACTTTGTCACTGCTATAGCATTCCATCCAAGGGTAAGTGTAATTGCCCTCTTTCTTCTAGAGAGGCAGAATTTGAAATTACAAGAGTCCTCCCCCTTTATTTTCAATTAAAAAAAAAATTGAATAATAGAGTTTGTGCACTTTAAAAATATCCCTGTTGGATAATATTCCGAAACTTTAAGTGTTCATCTTCATTAAACTTCACCAGGAGTGTCCATGTGGTTTAACCATTTGTAAGCATGATGTGGAAAGTGAATTGTCTGTTGGCTATAACATCACAGCTGGTATAGTTTTGAGTAACTTTGTGAAAAGTCAGAATTTCTAATGAGGGATGTTGTGATTAAATATTAGTGGAAAAAATCATAATGAACTAGAACAGATTGTCTAGAGACCACAGAATCCTTGGGGATGTTTAAAACTGGACAGGATATAAACCTCTACAGCCTGATCAAACTCTTGAGGCTGTCCTTGCTATGAGCAGGGGAGGTGGACCAGAGACCTCCAGAGATCCCTTCCTATCTTATTTGATGATTTTTAGAAAATACTGTAATAAAGCTTCCTAATATTAATAAAACTCAAGTAGAGGAAAAGTGTTTTCCAGTGTTCCCTGAGCATACATAACTGGTAGATGTATCGGGAACTCTGAAAGGAGCTTTCAACTCCTGACAAGGTTAGCACTTTTTACCCTCTCAACATAAGTTAGAAAAATAATTGCGGTAACAGTGAACAATTTTCTAACTTGAGGTATACACACTGCGTGTGTGTAATCTTGTCAAAAATCTGTAAGAAATTGAACTCTATTTACCAGTAATTTTAACATTATCTTTTCAGCCTTCTTAAACATTATAATCAACTCATCTGAGAGCTCTTATTTGGGAGGTTCTGGAGAGAAGCTGTTTGGAAATGGAGCAGGAAGGTCTTAAGGAAATCAGGGCATACTCATAGCACAAGCAGAGATTAATGTAGTTTGTCCTCTCAGGATGACAGGTACTTCTTAAGTGGTTCGTTGGATGGGAAACTCCGACTCTGGAACATTCCTGACAAAAAAGTGGCATTATGGAATGAAGTAGATGGGCAGACGAAATTGATTACAGCTGCCAACTTCTGTCAGAATGGCAAATACGCAGTCATAGGCACATATGATGGAAGATGCATCTTCTATGACACAGAGGTAAAAAGTTTGAGACTATGAATTTTTTTAATGTTAAATAACAGATTTAAAAGTAATGCTTATTTAAATATCAAGAAACAAACCTATTAGAACTTGAAGCAAAATAGTTTAAAGTTTTTACACAATTATTTCAAATCAAGATACATTTTAATATCTTTTCAGCACTTGAAGTACCATACACAAATACATGTGCGTTCTACCAGAGGCCGAAATAGAGTTGGAAGAAAAATTACTGGCATTGAACCCTTGCCTGGAGAAAATAAGGTACTGTCTTTCAGTGCAACTTTGGCTCGGTACTAGAGTCTGATATTTATATCTAATGTTTAATAAGTTTGTGCTAAGTCTTGTTTGTAGTCACTGACTTAAATCAGAAGTCCTTTAACAGTACTAAAATGAACATTACTCTTTGCTGATTTAGACTGATACTGGACATGCTAATGGTTTCCACTTCTGAATTTTATTTATTTCTTTTCTAGATACTAGTGACATCAAATGATTCCAGAATCAGATTGTATGACCTAAGAGATCTGTCTTTATCTATGAAATACAAAGGTTATGTCAACAGCAGCAGCCAAATCAAAGCCAGCTTTAGGTAAGATAGTATTACAGCAATGGAGTTGCTGGATTTGGGAAATGCTGTGGCTGAAGTACAGAGGCTTTTGTTTAAATAATCTGTTTACTTTGGTATGCAGCTGAGCCTCCGAAATATCACTTGGCTCGGAATACAAAGGTAACTAAAGGCTCTGGTCAAGAATGACAGAGCTGCCTATGAGCAGGGAGCTTCTGTGGATGAGTGAATCCTTTTGTATTGACAGTACGATGCATGTCCATTACTATTGCTGTAAATACAGGAACTGTGCTAGAACTGGTGGGGCTGGGACACCGCATCTTTTCTCTCCTCCATGATAAATAGGCTTTATTTCCTTAATTTTGTCAGGTATTGTTGCAGATGTGTTGGTCACCCATCTGATGCCCAAGGCTGTTGGTCACTGCCTGTGTATCATCACTGTCAGGAAACAGCCTGCAAATCTGAGTTGCAATTCTTTTTTTCTTTTTTCTCTGTGCTGGCCTAAGATGCTTGTCTGAGTTTGAGTATATTACTGTGACTGTCGTGGAAATACTGGTTTTTAAGGTAGTAAAAGAGAGGGAGTAGAGGGAAAAGAATATTTGTTCTATTCCCTCTTTGAGTCTTGCAGAAGCCAAAGGGGAAAAATGCTTGGGTATCTGTTTAACCTGGATGTTTGAGCAGAGGAGGGCGGCAGTGCTTAAGGAGTAATGCCAAGTTTAATCTTGATTGTCAGCTGTTGGCCTTTGAAAGCACCTTTGAGGCTGACCCAGTATTTCACAGAGTGGCTGAGGTTGGAAGGGACTTCTGGAGGTCATCTTGTCCAGCTCCCCTGCTCAAGATTAATTTCCCAAATTAACGCTAACTATGCTACAGCCCTGTAAGTTGATGACTTAGAGTTTAGATATGTAGCATATTCATGCAGTAGGTAAATTTAAAAGTAAATACTTGAGTTGGATTCGCAGGTACTGTTTTGCCCCTGTCAGTGTGTGTTATACAGTCATCTGGTTACAATCTTGTTGAATGCCTTTCATCTTCCACCTGTGTGGATTTTTTTTGCCAGTTATTGTGTTGTAAACAAGTCCTGTTACACAGCCTCAAGTGTTCACACGGGTTCTAGACTCAAAGATGCGAATTGCACTTAAAGGTTATGCCACTTTCTTGTTGCTGAGTACAGCTGTTAGACTAACCCTCTTCTACGTCTGCAGAAGAACAGCTTTTGTGTGCTATTCATGAGAACTAGTTTTTCTTCCAGAGGGGAGAGCATCAGGAAGCTTGCATGCACATTCATTTAAGGACTGTATTTTTGTTGAGCTGCAGTCACTAAAGTAAAGGATCAGTTTGAATTGTGAACTTAGCCTGGTTGCACTTGTAAAGCTGCAAGTCCTCTGGAGAGGTATTGTAACAGGTGCTTGAACAGCTAAGAAAAGTAATGTGTTTCCTTCTTTGAATCTTTAGCCATGACTTTACCTACATCGTAAGTGGTTCAGAAGATAAATACGTTTATATTTGGAGTACATACCATGACTTGAGCAAGTTTACATCTGTAAGAAGAGACCGTAATGATTTCTGGGAAGGGATTAAAGGTAAAAATCAACTTTTGATCTTTGTTTTATTGAACTTCATATGATTTAAAAAATTAAATATTTTTATCTCTAGTTTTTATTTGCTCAGCAGTACTATTCATTTAGTTTGAACAAATTATTAGCAAGATGCATTGTAAGTGGTAGATTTTCAATAAGTGGACTCTCCGCAGGAAACTCTCTACAGATGCGTGATTGGGATGGCAAGAGTCAGAGTAGCTAAGAGTTTGTCCAGCTTCAGTAAGAGATTCTCAATGTTTCATTGGCAGAACTTGGTTGTATAAGTGTAGTAATCAAAATAATTATCAATCCTTAGATCCTTTATGGAAAAGTGGCTTTGAAAACAAATGCAAATGTTTTTTCTTTCATGGCAGGATTAAAAAAAAAAAAAAGAGCAACTCTTATCTCCTATACACACAGAGGTTTTGGGAAATGTGGGACCGTATTTATATCAAACATGTTTTGGAGGCCTTGCCAGTTAGCTTTGGGCACTTACAGGAACTTCTGAGATCCCTAAGCTTATAAAACAATAACAATTGTTTCTTGAATGATGAGCTTACTTGGTGCCACTAGCACTGAGATTCTTGGATATTTACTAAAATTTATGCCTGCTATTTTTGTAAAATTAACAATTCCCTGAAACAAGGTAATCAAAATTGGATTGTCTTTCTGAAGCACACAATGCAGTGGTCACATCTGCGATTTTTGCTCCCAATCCTGGTTTGATGGTGTCACTGGAAACTTCTGAAAAGCAAGAAGCCGAAAGTAAGGGAGAAGATTCTGAAACATCAGATACCATACCCTCTGGTAGGTGTTTAAGATGAGCTCTGCTTGATACCATGGTGTGAGGAGGAAAAGATTATGAAGAATACTTTCCATTTGGGAGGGGGGTTTCTTGAGATGAAAAGTCCTTGCAGTGGCGTGGATATATATCCCTACCTTAGCAGTTGAACGTTTTGGCAGCTGTTGCATTCTTAAAACCTGAGAGAATGTGAAGTGAGGGGCATAGCTGTTGTCCTGTGTACTTTAGGATTATTGTTTTTACACTTGAACTGTTAGGAGGTAGGGCTGTACCAATATATAATGAAAAAGTCCCTCTCCTAGAAATGCAGATGTTTCTTAAAGTATTGGCTAGATAACAGGAATGTGATGGAGGAAGAAGGTTGTCACAGTGATAGCTTATCTTTTAATGAGAGCTTGATTTTTAAATTTTTTTTTTAATGAACTAACAGTTTATTCTTTTTCCTTATTAAGGAGCTTTGAAGACAGATCACACAGAAGTGCTTTTATCGGCTGACTTCACTGGAGCAATCAAAGTCTTCATTAACAAAAAGAAATATGTATCTTAGTTGTTTTGCAACTGACAGCATAAAGCTATGGTACTGTGGGATTAAAATTCCATAAATGATGCGGGCAAAAGCAAAGTATCTAATATAATAATGTTACAGGCTGATTTATTTTTAAATCTTTATTTTAAGGCTACTCAAATATTGGATCCTTGGAAAGCAGTGTCTACCTATTAACACCTGGGCTTGTAGAATAGAAAGGAATGTGTAAGAATAATCCTGCCAAACATTAGACTCTAAACTTCCTACGAACAGTTGTTTTGCAACGTAATTGTGAACCTGCACAGGTTTCTGCACAAAAACGTATTCACACATGTGTGTGCCTTTTGGTTACATGCACTAATTTGAACATATATCAAAAGGATTTTAGTGGTGCTTGTGGCCACTAGATGTCAGGAATGGGGATGGGAAGGGAAGGTTGGAGGTATGGCTGGAAAAATGCTGAATGATCTAGTCTGATCTTTGCACAAAATGCCGTTTGAGAAAGATCTTGAATTTGTAGTAGCTATTGTTCAGAGTTTTTAAGTTATGCAAGTTTTTGATGGGTCAGCAACCATGTGTAAATGTTTTTATAAATTTCTCAACTTCAGGACGTGAAAACTTTTTTGTTGTCTTTTAATTGTTGTGGACTTTAGATTCCTTTCTTATATATAATTTTTTGCACACTGGAGCACAATACTTATGTAAAGAATTCTCTCATTCCTTGTTCACGGGCACCAGGATATATTCACCTTCCAGATAAAATTAAGCTGCATTAGAAAGTTCTTATATTTTACAACTATGTAAAATAAACTGTTTACATTTTTTAAGCATTGTAGCTTAAAGTTTTAAGTTCTTTTTGTTTGTTTAGTGCCACTGAATTTTGAAAGTCTTTGTAAATATTCATATAAAACACCTATGAAATAACATTCTGGGCATCATAACCCATGAAATGTTATTGATGGTCAAGTGTTTCGGAGAACAGATGTATCATTAAACTTGGTCACACACTTGGAAATTGTTGCTTCTTTTCCATTTTGATTCATAAATTTGCCTTTTGTCTAAGTAGTTTTGACCTGTTTCTTGGATCATTGATCTTGCATGCACTTGTTAACTTTTGAGTTCTACTTTTCCTGATCTTGTCACTTCTTTGACAGCTTTCTTTCTGAAGCAATGGGGAATGGAGTACTGAAACTGGATATCAGGCAGAATTAAGAGTAGTTATATGATAGTTTAGTGTGAGGAGGAGACTTCAAAAGTGTGTAAAGAATCCTCTCCTTCCCATTAGTGGAAGAATGAAGGCATGGAAAGGCAGGAAATGAGTCTCACTCTTCTTTTAATTGTTTTTTACCTAGCTGAATTTGACCATGAGTTTGTATAAAATTGTCTTGAACAAGAAAGGCACTTGCAAGGGGTATATCATTAGACAAAATAAATACAAAAATGGTACACGCTATATAAAATTATTTTCAGTTGACGCACTTGGAGTAAGTTTGACTCTCAGATTTGAAAATACCTGTATAGATGAGACAAGATAAACTCTCTCAAGATTTTTTTGTTACTTTGAGCTCCACTGAATTGACAGAAATGAGGAGAAGCACAAGAAGACATTTGGTTTGTGACTCCAAAAATGAGTTTCTCTCATAGGTTACACATGTCGAAGACTGTAATTGACTGTGATTCCTGTGAGCTGATCCCAGACACTTCTGGAGCTTGCTATAGACATTCTACATGTTTAGTGACAAATGCAAGCTAAGAAGCTGCATTGTGCAGTATGAACACCATCACTTTGCTTACAGGTACCATCCCTCTAGTGTCTTGGCACATATGGCCTTCCTGTCTCTGGAACTAGAAGCCCAGACCAGAGGAAAAGGCATATGGGCTTTGCATTGGTTTTTTTGGGGTATGCTATTTTTTCAGGTGTGCTGCTGTCCCATTCCTGCTTTCCCCATATTATAGAGAAAATAGCAATTGCAAAAATAAGTAATGAGTAACAGGAGGAGGGAGCGCTTCTTAGCTGGTAAGAAATGCAAATAAGAGGATGGGTCCAGGCCCAGCTTTTCAGAGTGACTGAAGACCTGGCTCCTGTCAACATGCAGTGTTTGATGTAGATTTGGGACTAAGTGGACTTTCAGGAGGGATCCTGCAACATTAATGGCGGGCATCTTGGCAGGTTGTTTTAAATGTTCTATGCAAACGGTCTCCTCTGTAACCTCTTAATGATCTGAATGTTTTGGGTTTTTTTGAAGATTTAAACATGACTGCTATGGAGACCTAAGTTGAACTGCAGTTTATCCTTGTAGCTGCCAGAAGCTCTATTAACAACAGGTCCAACACAACACCTTAAGTACTCAGGTGATCATAAAAAAAGGTTATTGTTGGTTTTCATTATCCAGGATCTTGTGCAGGCAGTAAACAAAGCAGATCTCAAGGAAGATGTTTGACTTCCATTTATCTTGGTGTTTAGCTTCTAGCACTCACAGTTCTGGTGCTCCTCTGCAGTGATCTAGTATTCTCTAAGCTTTTTCCCCAGTTGAACTGTGCTGCACATTTTTAATGGTTCAGAAATCAGTGCCTCTTTCCCTCTCCTTTGAAAAGTTGCATCAGTTAAGTGGTACTCCAGTCTGAGTGGTGGTGTGTCCTGTCTAATCTCGTCCACTACTGGGTCTTAAGGCTTGTCTGGTACCTTACACAACTGGGTTTTGCTTTTGTCTGGAGCCTCCAAGTTCTCCTTGCGGGTAAATGTCAGTTACTCTGCTGAGTCTGCTTTGTTCAGTCAAGTGCCTTCACTGTATATACATCAGGTAGTGCCCTTGCACTGGGAAGTGATGTCCCCTTGAACACGGGCAAAGCATGGGTGGAGGTCTGTTTAAATGAAGTTCCTCTCTGGACTGCTTCTTTCAAGGGCCTACTTAACCTTTTGTTCTTTAACAGAAGTTATGGACATCCATGTAATCAAAATTCTGCTTACAGAATATGATTGAGAATTCCCAGGAGGCAGAAGTGAGGAACTGCCATTGTACAGGACCCTGGCCCAGGCGATGTCTGAATTAACTTGGTCACTTCCCAAGAATCAATAAAACAAGTTGATTGGAGTGTCATAGATCACTTGAACTCTTCCCTTCAACACCTAATTTCTACTGTAACTGGCTTCTGTCAGCTACTTCTGGCAGCAAGCAGCTATGAATGGGAACAAAGCTGTTTCTCTACTACCTTTGTCTCTCTCAGTGCTGGGCATCAAGCCCAGTGCATGTGCAGAGGACAAAACCAACAGTTCAAGTAGATGAATAATGTTAAAATTGGATCTTTAAGTGCTGCACAAGTCATGTTTTCTCAACTTAAAAAGGGTGGGGGTATTTGTTTCTTTTGGTTGGTGAGATTTTTTTTTTGGTTTTTTAACTGAAAGCAATGCTGAACTCAACCACTAGCATGATGCTAATGCTATTAAATATAAGAACATTAGCCATAGACATGGCAGAATCCATTTATCAGGCACAGGGAAAGCTGCTGTATGCTTTTTTGCCTGCCATTAGCAATTTGCTGCACGCACGTTCAGGAAAACGTTGGAAACTGGCCACTCTTCAAACTTGATTCAAAGTGAACTTGCGAGTGTAAGTGAATGCTAAGCTGCTATCTTCTGAAGCAAACTTACATGCTGCTTTTTACTGGAATATCAAGCAATGCAAATTTATTTGTGTTTTGTCAATGTCTGTTTTCTATGTGTTTTCTCTCTCTAGTTATATATATGATAGGTATCTGTTTGAGAACTGCATATAAGCATGTTGCTTCATTTTGTGAGTGTGGAAACAGGCTGTAGGGAACTGTTGACTAGTTCTGAGGATGTGGTACTGGAGTTGTGGTTCCAGGTTCTATATGCTAATAGCTGCTACTTCTGCTTTCCTAGTATTTTGCTAACAGTATTGGCTTGCTGCCAAGATGCTGCGGCAGCTTTTCAGTTCACGTGATTAGAAACTGGTCATTTTTTCCTGCATGTGCTTTAGTGACAGTGCTTCAGGCTTCTGTGTGGAAATCTGATCAGAATATAATGCTAAGTAAATGGAGCACAAAAAACTAGTGAAGCCAAGTGCTACGTACAAAAGAACAGACAAAAGGCTATTCAGAAAAGGACCTGAGTACTTGTTTAAGCCTGTGGGTAAATTTTCCTTTAACTGCAGTAAGTGATGAGCATATGCTTAGAGCTGTGCAAATAAGTTTGTGCTTCCAACATCTGGAACTCCTTTGACTTTTGTAGGGTTCAGGCATAAATTTAAGCATATCCTTAAGTACCCTCCTGAATAAAGACTGTCATTATATTATGGTGATTATCAGAACAGCTTGTTACAGAATCACACAATATTCAAGGTTCAGGGAGACCTCTGGAGCTCTAGTCCACCCCCCACTGCTCAACCGGGGTCAGAGCAAGTTGCACAGGGCTATGTCCAGTTGGGCTTTTAATATCTCCAGGGATGGGCACTCCACAGCATCCCTAGGTAACCTGTCCCATTGTTTGACCAGCCTCACAGTAAGTGTTTTCTTGTTGTCTTTCATTCTTTTTCCACTTACTTCCTCTGGTTGTATACCTAAATGTCCTAATGCCATTTCTGACTTTTTAGTCCTACTGGGCTTTGCTTAGGTGAATTTGTGTCTAAGTTGTTCAGTTCTTCAACAGGCTCTGTTTTTATGGAAGTAACTGCTAAATGGTCTGACACAAAGCTGGGATCAGTGTTGGTCGGTGTCTTTTAACAGTCACTTCATTTTCATCTCTGGCTTTTCAGTGTTTTTAGCCTCAGAACTTAGATTCATGAAAATTTCTGAAAGATCTTGTGCAATATTTTTTCAAACTCAGCACTGCTGGAGCTTCCTCTAAACTGTTGTCAGTTAAAGGGTTCAACAGCTGGAGGCCTCGTTAGCTATTACAGTATGTACTTGCTCAGGAAAAACTCTTCTAAAACTTACTACAAATTCAGTAAGTTCTTACTGAGGTCACACTTCTTGCAAGATGTTATAGACATTCTGAACTGCATTATCCACAGTGCTACTCAGATTGTACTTGGATTTGCTTTGGGGAAATTTGTGAAAGGTGGGTTTTGAGACTGCAGTGGAGTTGTTTTTCCCCAAATTATATGGTGAGCTGGTAGGTTTTATGCTTGTACCCACAGTGATGATTTTTCTAGGACTGGAGATGAGCGCAGTGTCAAATGTTCTGTATTTCCCCAGTGTGTGTGCTATAGCTGCTAGGGTTGTCTGAGGGGAGGGCATAGACTCCTCCAAAAATACATAATATTTCTCTAGTTCTGTCATCTGTCACAGGTGTAGGTAAGATTCTTCTAACTTGCTACAAACCATGTCAGTATATTCCCAGTTATTATCTGGCTTTTTACCTTATAACAGAAACAGGTAATAATTGATGAGTGAATGTGTTCATTTAATTAAATTTAAATTTGTTTTTCTTTTTTCTCATAGTAAACTACTGGGCATTTGTGTTTAAAGCAGTCAAGCTTGGAAAAAATGTGATTTCAAATGAGAAATACGCTAATTCAGAGCAGAAACAGACCTTAAAGGCCTGTTGTACTTTGAAGAAAGAAAAACTCTAAGGAACACTTCCTATCAAATGTTGCTGGGCGTTCTAAAAATCATTAAGATTAGGTGGGCTTTTTTCTTAATTCAAAAGATATGGCAGCTGATAGGAGGACGTGCTTTTGGATCTCATTGTGATAGACAAAATTAATTGGGCACTGGACTGGGAGTTAGTGGTTGCCTGAGGAGCGATGGTCATGGCCTGAATAGTTTCATTGTGGAACAGCCAGTAACCTTGACAGCTGGTGCTTCAGATGGGTATTCTGCTTAAGCTGAGGAAAACTATAAAGAAAATTGATTGTGGGGACGAACTTGTTACCAGAATGGAATCTTTGCTTAGTTCTGTCCAGCCATTGCTTCTGTCTGCTGTCTGGGCACTCTTGCTCATTTGGACCTTTCCTGATACCCAAATGCTATTCATAAACCAGAAAAGCTTTTTAAAAAAAACATTTTTTTTTTATTTTTGGTGCACCTGGCTGTTGCCTGTAAGCATAAATAAATTTCTGTGGCATAGGATACAGTCTGAAGAGGGCAGCCACATAGGATGCTGGACTAATTCAAAGCACTGAACAATTTTTAAGTCAAGTACAGACCCAGACAACAGGCTGGCATTGTTCTATTCCATCATTCTGTTTTGAATCCAGATTTTTTTATGACAAAATGTTTGACTGTTAACCTTTGGCTCTGATGCCAACCCAGGAAATTCAGAATCCAGGTAGCATTTGACAATCCCTCTGTAATGTGAATTTCACATCAGACAACAGCAGGCTCTCTCCTCTAAGCTAACCTTTGATTTCCTTGATTAGGAATCTAATCCATGAATCTGTGTTTTCACAAGTGTGAAAATCTTCTAGTTACATTATCCAATTCAGTGGGGCTTGTGCTCCTAGACACTTGGGTGCCTTGAGAATAACATCTGCCTACCAAATCCTGAAGAACTGAAGTAAGCATGTTTGTCATCTGTGAAGCATGAAAGGTCATGGGCAAAAAAGAAGAAAACCACATCAGTGCTATCAACAGGTAGACTTAACCTCATCAGACCTCCTGACATGAGAACAGCCATCTTGTGAGACATGGGTGGGAGCTGCTGTCATACCTGCAGAAGTGCTCTGCTTTACTTTAGGACAGTGTCAGTTCTACTGATGCCACTGAAGCTAGGGAATTTTTTTGTCTCTGGGAGAGAGGGCTGCCTGCAAGAATTCACTGTACTGCCTTCTGTAGGAAAACTCCAACCAGCCACCATTGTTCTACCTCTGAGGAAAGATGTAGAAAGCTTGGGAGGGTAGTGGGGGTGCTGGCCAAGACTCAGGAATGACATGGAGTTCAGGAATAAATATCAATTAGAGCTTCTTTTATACCAGACCACGCTGCAAGCTGTTCTGCCTAGTTCCCTCATCTGTGATCAGCGCACTTCTGAATACTGTGATAGAGCCAGGTCCCTAAATCAACCAGTTCTTCGTGCCTACTTGACCTGCCTTGCCTCTGGGCTTGGTCAAACATTTGCCTATGGAAGCATCCCCTTCAGAACAGGACTTTAGCCCTGTTGCTGCCTTCTTGTCTTCAAGGTGAAGACAAAGCATTGTTCTGGCAGGGAAGAGCTCTGTAATGGATCTAGTGTCGTACGCAGACCCTGGAGTGTCACATTTACACAAGGCATTCAGAAAAGAGAATTGGAAAGGCCCAGACGACTCCCCAGCCTGCCATGGGCATAACCTCCTGGTATATGTTCCTGCACAAGGAGCAGGAGACCCACAGAGCTGCCCTTGTAGCTCCTTGCTTTTGCTGTCTGGAAACAGATATTCAAGAGCAGTAACACAGTTCAGAAATTTTGAAAAATGAGAGATTCTTATATTGGCCTGATTTAAGGGCAGTATTTCATGCTGTAGAGCATATTGCGAAATAAATCTATTTGAACGATCGTGACCCCTTCATACTGTTTTCCAGTTGGCTAGCATATCTGTACAAGGAAACAAATATCAAGGAGATTTTACCACTTTTTTCTTCTGCCTTTTCACACAGACTTGTCCTGTAAAATACTGGGCTGAGACCAGGCAGCAATGGCATTTTGACCTGAAGTGGGATGTCCAGCAGCTGTAGCAGCTGTATATCCTCCTCTTAATTGTTGTTGTCTTTGTCCAAGCTAGAGAGATGCTCCTGGGAGTTGTGTGAGATCTTAATAATCCTCTTGTGTGACAGTTACTGTAAATGATCTTTAAAGACTTTAAAGATAAATAGGGGAGTACTCATAAGCTGGATTCTGCTTCATTACCATACAGCATACTTCTTAAACCAAACCCTGTACTTTCATACCATCACTCCCATCTGCTTAGTTGTAATCCAGGATGCAGAAAAGAGGGCCAACATGAAGAAGAGTGTTGCCAGCAGTTCAAAGGAGGTGATCTTTCCCCTCTCCTCAGCACTGATGAGGCCACAGCTCGGTGGCCTCATCAGTGTGCAGTGCTGGGTTCCCCAATACAAGAGAGACATGGATATACTGGAGAGAGTCCAGCAAAGGGCTACTCGGATGATGAAGAGCTTGGAGCATCTGCCATGTGGGGAGAGCCTGAGAGAGCTGGGGCTGTTCAGCCTGGAGAAGAGGTGGCTTAGGGGGATCCTACCCATGTGTATAAATTCCTGACAGGGTAAAGACGACTGATGCAGACTCTTCTCAGTGGTATCCAGCGGAATGACAAGAGGCAATGGGCACAAATGAAATATAGGAAATTCCATTTAAACATAAGAAAAAGTGGGTTGGTTTTTTTTTCCTGTCAGGGTGGTCAAACACTAGAACAGACCCAAACCTCTGCCCCCTGAAGTGTTCTCTGATGGGCTCAATTTACCAGAAGTTGTTCTCGCACCAGGGAGAGTGTGTCTTTGCAATGCTCTGCTCACTAGGGTTAGGGATGTAGCCTGCACGGGCAGTGAGACAGCTGAGGCAGCGCTGTTGCTGCTGTGTATGACCATGTTTGTGAAGTGCTGGTGCAGGCAGCAGCTCTGCAGTAGCTGTCAGCACTCTCCACTTGTACAGTGAGCCCAGTAGGTTCCTGCTGGCCCTCTCCAACAACCATGTCTTGACCCCTCTCCCTTCCACTGTCTGAGTGTACAGAATACCTGAAGTGATTAGGGGAGGCTTTATCTCTGTCTAGCTCTCTGTGGCAGAAGAAAAAAATTAAGTCTCTTAAGAAAAATTAAGAAGGGGGGATTTAGAGATATACTGGAGTAGCTGTCCATCTAATTTGTAGTTCTGTATCTGAAAATAGTTAACACCAGGCGTGTCAGAAGCAGCATGTCTCTCAGTCTCATTTTCCTAAATCACATTTTATGATAAAGTATCTTATTTTCCAGGAACTAAACCTTGGGAGAACTTTGTATTTTGTTGAAGTACAACAAGTAAAAAATCTGGTGGCCACTGGGCCAATATGGTCTCTTTAAGGCTTATAGCTATGCTGAGGACAGCATGGTACATCAAAGGGATTCACGTTACTGGTGGTACCTCTTAGTGCTACTCCACTGACCCTTAGTGCAAGGAGGAGTTTACCCATGGTCCCTGCAGACCCTTGTACGCTCTTCCATGAAGGTGGATGCTGGTGGGAGCTCAGAGGATGCACCAGCAGCCGTGGACACAGTGTGGCTGCTGTGACTCCCACCCCCAGGAGCTGAGGCAGGCGAACGCAAGGAGCACAGCAGCCCTGGCACGAAGTGCAGCAGTGTGTGGTCCTGCTGAGTTGAGTGCTCACCTGGATGGTGCCCTTCTGGGAAAGGCAGTGCTTGGACTCGGCGTTCCTCCCGTCTTCGAGGAGCTGTGCCCGTGCAATCCTGGGTAAGTCAGCAGAGGGCAGCCTTTTAACAGCAAGGACTTTGTAGCCCTGAGTTAAGCACCGGTTTACTGCTGCACAGCTGGAGCATGCTCCCTTCACGGGCTAGAGAAGCCAACAGTAAGTAGCTGCTTATTGACAGTCCCATTGACACCTCTAGGGGTAAGTGACACGAGTCAGTAGACAGGACAGATGGCACATAGGGAATAACAGCAGTAGCTATGGAGTCCAAACGGCTGCTCTTGCCATATCCAGCCTTGCACAGCGTTTATAACTGTCCTGGTGCCAAACTGGACTTCTGAGCGCACCAGAAGTGCTGGCTGGCTGCACATATAGCTAAGGAGCGATGTCTAATCAGATCACCCAAAGACATAGTTTTTCCCTTGCTTTGACAGGAGGCATGAGCTACACCAAAAGCATTGCTTAAGGAGTTCTTCACTTGTGGACCCGGAGCAGTCTGTGTCTTGGCTTTGTTATCAAGAGAGGTAAATGCACAGATGTGATTATAAGGCCACATCTTTTTTTTTTTTTTTTTT
This sequence comes from Aptenodytes patagonicus, assembly GCF_965638725.1. Taxonomy (NCBI): domain Eukaryota; kingdom Metazoa; phylum Chordata; class Aves; order Sphenisciformes; family Spheniscidae; genus Aptenodytes; species Aptenodytes patagonicus. Next base: position 1,730,014 of record NC_134957.1, read on the forward strand.
TTTTTTTAAATCTTGAAGTATTTGAAATACATTAAAACATCACAGCTGTATCTCACAGGAATTTTGAAGCTGGGAAACTGAAGATGTAATGGCATTTATAATCCTATCCCTCCCAGCAAAAAAGCATGTCTGGGTCTGGGTTACTGAGTCCTGCAGGTTCACTGCAGGAACACAGGCCCCTATCCAACGGAGTGAAGCACTGGGATTAATCACCAGCTTATGCTTAATCATATAGTTAAGTGTTTTTCTGGGGTAGGCACATTTGGAGGTGATAAAAAGGCCCACAGATAACCAGTGAAGGCAGTGCAAAACAGAGGATTATTGTCTCATGATGTTAAGTGCCTTTTATCTTGGATGACTTGCGAGAAATTAAATTCTAAGCCTGCCACTAACACTTCAACTCATTTGGGAGGTTTTCAGAGCTGGTCCAGGAGTCCCCTATGTATGGTTCCAGACCTTATATCAGCATCAGCTGCAGACTGATAAATGTTAGCCAAAAAAATTGATTCTTCCTTAATGCATCCTCTGTGCTATAGTGCTACTGGTAAGTGGGAAGGATTCTACTATCGTTCTAATACGATGTCCTGTGCAAATTTTGTTTTCTCGTAGTCTGTGCTGTCCACCAGATCTGGGGAGAAGGCGGCAGGAGAGCTGTTTCGCCCATGTTGGCTATACCTTCCAGCGTGTTTCCTCACTGGTCACTGCAAGCTGGTGCTGCTGGTCACCCTCTGATCAGCCAGGCAGGTGTGGATGTCCCTGATGGCTTGGGAAGCAAACCCCAGATGGTCTGAAGGCTGGAATGGATGTGGTTAAGAAATTAACTTTCTAGAAAGTCATGTACAGATGTATATGTCTCCTTTTGCAGTTGTCTTGGGTTGCCTGACTATGCTGTTTTCTCTGGGAACATTAAGAATTCCGGGATGAAAAGATTGTCTGTAGTGTGGCATCATCCCTCCCTTCCTTTCAAATCTCCTCCTTGGCTGCTGGCTGAAGTAACCTGGACAGCTCTTTGCCCACACCCTGATATTGTGGGTTTTCACCATCAACACACGTAATGCAAAACACTGAAATTTCCACTGCTTTTCTAGTGTCATGTCATTAATTCCATGCTTGCTGTAAGGGTGGTTCAGTTTTTTTAAAGTTGATAGTCAAAGTCAAAAGCTGCTACAGGCTGGGAGTTTTGGATCAGCCGAGAGTTCCCTTTTGCCTGTGAACTCCATGTTGTTTCAGCAGATCCACTTCTCTTTTTTTTTTTTTTTTTTTTTTTTTTTTTTTTCTTCTGAGTTGATATTTATGTTTTATTGAAGTTTCCTTTTGGTTTGGGTGGGTCATAAAGCCTGGCCAGTAGCAGGGCACATTTCTGTTGAATTTGATTCTTTCCTCAGAAAGAAGAATTCCCTGTTTGAACTTGGTGAGTAGAGAGTGACAGACAAAGGAAGCGGGAAGAGCTGCCTGTCCTAAAGACAGTCTCAGCCTGCAGCAAAGACTCTTTCTTCAGAGAATCTGGTGTTCATTGCTGTTCCTGGGCTTCTAATAAGTGCATGTGCCTGGGAAAAGGGCAGTCAATCCATCAGCTGGAGCCCATCAGCTGGAGAGCCTGGTGCTCAGGGCTCTTGACTGAATCTGCTAAAGGCAAAAGAGAAGCTGCAGTTGTGTACATGGGAAGAAAACAGAAGCGATTTCAATGATGCTTATGTTTTGGAAAGGCCTGGGATCAAAACGACATCGGGCACCTGAAGGCTCTAGTCTCAACGAAGAGGTGAAAATGGTAGCACAGTTGAGTCTGTGAGTTCCCCATGGCAGGCTGAGTTCAAGAAAGTTTGGTTATCTGAGGCAGTGCAATTCCTCAGCACCTCCAGAATGCCCCTGCATGTTCTTGGTGCCTTTCTTATGCTGATAAACCATTACTGGCCTTTCTTCCCTATGAAAAAGGAGATGAAAACCACAGTCTTTGCAACCTTGGGCTTGTCTTGTCACAGTGGTGCTGTGGCTGCTGTTGTCTTGCCTTAGTACTCCTTGTGCTTGAGACTCTTATTCTGATGTTTGGTCTTCCTGAGAGGGAGTCACAGCTTTCTGCATGTTGTTTTCATGTGATGTGCCTTCCCATTGCTTCTGTTCTCCTTTTTGTTTTCATGCTTAGCTCCAAAAAACAGCCTCACTGTTCACTGCTTTTCCGTGGCTGCTTAGCTCAGTTGAGTAGGATGCTAATGGGCAGCTGATCAGATGCAGCCCCTCGCTGGCACCAAACCAAGCTCATAACCTTAGTAGGAACTTTTTGCTTCTGACTGGACAAACAAGGGATGGGTGCTCTAGGGATGATTTTATTTCTTGTCAAGTGACCCGTCACAGCACTCTTCTCAGCCCCTTGGCAAAATCTCTGGTTTTCAGAGCTGTTCCTAATGTAGCAAACCGAAGGCAGAAATGGCACTGCCATTAAGTGTTGGCCTCTGATCACTGGCGTTGTGCTGGCTTGTGCTCTCCTGCAGTGCCCAGCATGCTCTGAGGAACCACAGGGGCCAGGGCTCTCCCCAGCAGGCAGGATGAACGGGGCTACCCCATTCTGTGACAAGCATCGTTGTGTTACCTGTCCTCTCGTGGCCAGGTGAATGAGACCTGATGATTTTACTTACCAGTATAGCCATAGCCCAGTTCACCACAGTGCAGTTGCTGGAGCTGTATGGTGTGACGATTTGAAGCGGTTGGTAAAATCTCTGCAAGAATGTGCATGGGTGTAGGGATAAGGAACTGAACCTCAGTGCGCTGCAGCTGGAATTGTGTGTCACAATGGGTTTTTGCTTCTTAATTTAGACAGATTTGGAAAAGCTTTGTGGTTGTGAAAATGCTAATTCTCCAGCTCATAAACTCTCTTTTTTTTTCTGTCCCTCATCAAATAGATATTTGATAATTAACAATAAGCTTTTAGATTTTTTTGCCTCTTGTGTAAAAAATCAGAGCAATGTTTAATATGAAATGGTGTCTGCTGCCCCTTCAGTGAACTGCTAAAAAGCAGAACAATAACTGGCTTGCATGTTTTAGAAGTCACAAATAACATTTTGAATGGTTTGGATCATAATAGCTGTATTCATTACCCCATACAGATCGGCTCTCATAATCGAAACAATTTCTCTATATGTTGTGTGACTTACTGCATGCCTGTAATTCCAAGGAGGTCCTTGTAGATAGTATTTAATCAGCCATATGGCACAATATGTGTAAATTCCTTAAGAGTACGACTACATGGCAACTCTATCCAATCTTGCTGTAAGGACAGCACACAATAAAATAGGTAAAAAGACTTAAAAGTAAGGCTTTGATGTACAAAACAAAGGATCAGTGGCTCTCTCTACCTCTGTTATAATTTCAAAATCACCATCCTTAAAAACAGTGCACAATGACAAAGTAACAAGGACTAGGAATTAACTTCAGTCCTAAGGAACCTTCCTTCCATGCATATCCTTACTTCTTGCTTTTGCAGCCAGGCAGGCACATGGGATCACGGCTTCTATCATCAAAGCACTTTCCTATAGCAAACCCTATAGGTTAGATATGCTCAGTAATAAGAGCTTAGCCTTACAGGAGCACAGCTAGTGTAGCAGGGACACACCTTGGGCAGAGCTGCATGGAGAGCACCAGTCCAAACAGACTGGTGCCCTAGTTGGCACTGACCCTCCTGGGGGGTGGTGGTGTTATAAATGTCCAGTACCTTCGTCTGGAGGCTGGCTGCGTTTGGGTGAGCCCCAGCACCAGTGTGCCCTTGCTGGGCAAACTGCTGCTGCGTCCCTGGAGCTCCACCAAGGGAGCATCCCCCGCAGCTGCGGTGGGGCCGGGGAGCACCTCCCCGGAGCAGGCACGGTCTGGCAGTGCCCCCCCTCCCCGGGGGCTGCTGGCTGTCTCCGGCAGAGCCCCAGCCCGGGCTTTGTGTGCCGGAGCGGGGCGGGTGTCCGGCGGAGGGAGGAGAGGCGGGGAGGGGGAGCGCGGCACACGGGGCGGCCGGCCCCGGGGCGGCACCTGCTGCGGGGACAAAGCGGGGCCGGGCCGGGGGTCGGGGCGGGGCGGGCCGAGCAGGGGCCCTCCCCGGCCCCGCCCGCCGCCCAGCGGCCCCGCCCGCCGCCGGCCGCGCCCGCCCGCCGGCAGGGAGGCGGCAGCCCGCGGCTCGGCTCGGCTCGGCTCGGCCCCGCAGCGGTCGGCGCGGACCATGTCGCCATGTCGGAAGTGAGGAAGTTCACGAAGCGGCTCAGCAAGCCGGGCACGGCCGCCGAGCTGCGGCAGAGCGTCTCGGAGGCGGTGCGCAGCTCCTTCGTCCTGGTGAGCGCGGCGGGGCTCGGGGCGGCTCGGGGGGCGCCGCGGCCGGGAGCCCCGCCCGGCCCGGTCCGGCCCGGCCCGGCGGTACCTTGGGCAGCTCCCGGGCGGGGCCGCGCCCGGCCCGCGGGAGCGGCGGCACGGCGCCGGGCGGGCAGCGGGGAGGCGCCCGGCAGCGGCTGGGAAGGCGCAGAGTTGGGCAGGGGATGCGCAGGGCGAGGGAAGAGGCAAAGGAAGGGGCTGGGCGGGGGATGGAGAAGGGGCAGGGCCAGGTCGGGGCTGGGCAGAGCAGGGGATGCGCAGGGCACGGCTGGGCAGGGGTTGGGAAGCGCTGGGCGAGGGATGGGCAGGGCGCGGCTGAGCAAGGGACGGGATGGGGAAGGGCAGGGCAGGGGCAGAATTCCCTCTTTGGGTTCCCCTCCGTATGTGTTGTGTCACGCCATCCCGCCTTCCAGCCCGCGTGCCACCTGCCGTCACCGTGCCTGCCTGAGCGCGGTTCGGAGATGAGAGGATCGCAGGGAACCGGCACTTACACCGCCTGGGGTTAGCTAGTGCTGGTGTGGCGGGAGCAGGAATTAACGAGGATCTGTCCGTGCAGGGCATTGAGCAAACGGGTAACGGAGCTCACCCTGCATAGGGTGCAGGCAACATAAAACTGGCAAATAAATGGGGCAGGACTGAAGGGCGCGGCCTGGCAAGGTGAGAGAGAGTCACGGGCATTGGCGTAAGCCGGGAGTCCGATGTATCCCGGGAATCACGCTCAAATGTCTGGGGTGAAGGTCACGTGCTTTATCAGATGCATTTCATCCCTGCATGTGGGATGCTGCAGCAGGTTGTCTTTGTTGTGCTCGCAGCTGTGCAAACGTTAGCTGCTGTACCCTGGGTGGATGCTGGGGTCAGTTCACAGCTTCCCTGGGCTTTGTTGGATGTATTTCACTGTTGCTCATTGAATTACTCTAGCATGTAATCAACTTTGACCTTGACTTTGATGGAAGGTTAGTCAATGGGATATGGAGAAAGTGCAGTACAAGTTCAGTGAATAATTCCTATTAGTTGTCTACTCCCAGATTAAATGGCATGTGCTGTTAAATAAATAGAGGATTTTAAGCAATTCTTTCAAGAACAGAGTTTTCTTGTAAATGTACTGATTTCTAAAACTGAAAAAAGCCACGGTGATAATCCAGTCTGATTTCCGGGTGCCGTGGCTATTGCTTCCTATGTGCAGTTGTTCAGGGATCCTTATGGGCTCCCGTGTGATTTGCTTTCCCTCTTTCATCAACAATACATAGGGACAAATGCTTTGTACAAGCTGATGGAACCTCTCATTAAACATGAAATTGTTTGTATAGGTCCTGAAGAGCTTTGGTATCCTACAGGCAAATGGTTACTCGGTGCCTGTGCCAGGTGCTTTCTGTCAGAAAGGGAAGGGATGGGTGGGACTGCAATAACTAAAACCTTGACAGCAACCCAAAGGAGCCGGCAGAGTCCAGTATCCATCAGCAGCCGCTCTCTTTCTGATCCTCTCTAGGGTTTCATTGCCCACACTGTCCCTGCCAACATCTCTCTCTTTCTGACAGGCAAATCCCCCAGAGCTGCTGTGCTGCTTAGTGTGTTTGCAGCCAAGCGCCGGAGGAGGGTGAGCGCAGGTGTCTCTGATTCCCAGGTCTTGGCAGAGTTTCCTGCTTTCGACAGTTCAGCACCAAGGGATAAATCCCAGCACTCCTGCATCACTAGGAAGAGCCATAAGACACTGCAGTGTTCAGGGAGCAGGGAAGGAGGTGGCATAAGCTTATAGGACTGTCTCAGATGGTACTTTGGCTGCCCTCAGTGATTAAGGATGGGGTTCATGCTTTCCAGGTTGCTCCAAGAAAAAGGTGGTTCCTCTCCATCTACCAGGTCATCGTCCTTGCGAGGAAGGGATGTCTATGCGCTGGTGTGCTGGCTGTCGGGAGGGTGGAGAGGGCATCCTGGGAAACGATGGCGGGGAGTGGTGGAGAGAGGGGGAGACTGAAAAGCCATAGTTTCTGATCCTCCTCGCAAGGCGAGGCTCAGTCTTGGCGCTGATGAGCTGGGCAGCTGCAGAGCGTGGTGTGAGCGCATCCCCTACCCGTCTGCCCCCTCCTTGCCACGGGAAAAGTGGGGGAGACCAAAGGCCCCAGCATCAGGTGTGTGCCAGCAGACTGCAGTCCCAGCTCTGCCTCACCCTGGGGCAGTGCTGAGCTCACTGGTGCCCCTGGGAGGCAGGGGGTGGTCAATGAGTATGTGGGGAGCAGGGGCTGGCGCTTGCTAAGTGGATGGAGCACGCTGGCAGCGTGCGGTGCGGTGTGTCAGGAGCTGGGGCTTTCTGGCAGTCTGAAGCAGACTGGAGTCGCACTAGGGACCTTGCCTGGCAGGATCCTATCCCCTTCCTGCAGCCTGGACACAGCAGGTGATGTCAAGTCAATAAAAGCATGTGAACAGTTTAATAATCCCCAAGACCCTGGAGACACCCTGCCTGTCCCTCGGTGATCCTGTCAGGTACCTTGGCTGTCTGCTTGCCTCGGGGCAATCATAGCTGAAACCACAGGTATCTGTGGTGGTGAGCATGGATGAGATGAACAGGTGGGGAGCAGAGTTAATGCTGCGGGTACCAGAGCACATAACTTCATCCACAGGAGGAGTGGGCACTATAGGGCTCTTTCAATGCCTATAGATTGAGCTCAGCATTTTGGGCATTCAAGGCACTCCCTCAAGACAAGGAACTGTCTGGAGTAAGAAGCCATTTGTAGTCAGTGAATGAAATACTAGTAAACGAAAACGTCTCAGTGAGGAAAGTTTTTAAAATCATGGAAGCAGTCAGCGTGTATAGAGCCATAATTTGTGCGTTAAAAGAGACACATCTCCAGCCAGGAGCGCTGTGCTCCTGCACGGCCAGCCTGAGCAAGTGTGATGCCTGGTATGATGCAGCTCCAAAACTGCTGTCCTGCAGGTGCAGTGAAGCTCATGTCATCTTTTTTCTGTTCCTGGTTTTCCATTTATGCTTGTCTAGCACCAGGAGAATAGTTACGCGTCTCTTTGGTTTGCAAAGCTGGAGGGAAGTTGGTGGGAGTTTGGTCGGTGACTTCTGGCAGGGCTTTGCTCCTTTGTGCTTGTGAAAGGGAAGCGTTGGATACGGTGGTGGTCGGACATCAGCAGCAAAGGGAGGTTGTCCCTTTCCGAGGTGTCCTGGGGTACCCGTGTCCCACCCATTGCCCTTTGGCTGCTAGGATGCAGTCAGTGCTGCTCCTGTCGTGGTATAAGTGGAGCTGTAATCCGGAGCTGTAGCAGCGAAAGTAAGCGTAGGCTGTGGTGGGGAGCTCAGAGGCACTTTGGTCCCCATGGACGGGGAAGGATGAAGTGCAGCTTTCACTTGGGGCTCTTTTGTTTCCTCTTACTGCACTGGCGTTTGCAGCATCCCGGCTGTTGTTCTGGCCTTGCATCACGTTCACAGATGGGCTGTGTAAGGGATGTCTTGGCGAGGAAAAGGAGTTCAGCAGGAATCCTTTGAAAGCACGCACAGCCCTGCAGAGCGGAGTTGGGAGCACCGGGAGTGCCGCAGGCAGCCAGGGTGTGTGGGAACCCTGGTTCTCTCTGTGCACTTTTCTTTGCAAAGCTGTAGGGCAAATTGTATCAATTTCAGCTTTGAATGGTCCCTGGTACGTGCTACTGATTATAACTCATGGATGGAGTTTTGGCAAAATAACTGACAAACAGGGTCACTGTTTAAATAAACAGACAAATTTAGCCAAAGCATTAACTTGGCAGGTAGGATAAATGACACACTAAACGATGAAGGAAAATTTTAAGATTAGGTTAAAGAGAGGAACAGTCAAAGCCTAAGCGTGATAACTTAAACCATTCTTAACCAAGAGATTACCTGCAGCTTAAACCTCGGGGCACCAACAGTAAAATACGGCGTTAGAAGTGCAACTTCAGAGCCAGAGTACAAAGTGCTGATGATACCTGGGAGAGACATCTAGGCTAGACCTCAAGGAGAGCAGCCAGGGACCTTTGGCAGTGGATAGACATGGGTGATTTTGGCTCAGACCTTCAGTGCAATCTCCCTCCTCCCATCCTCTCCACGCTCAGGATGTTGCTGAGTATTAATGGGAAAGTCACACGGCAAGGCAGGAGAAACCTGCACCGAGGCGCTGGCCGACACGGGACCTGGGCAGCCGCGGGAGCGTTGCAAGATGGAGCTCAGGCCTTGCCAGCAGGATGCACACACGTGCTCTGGTGTGTGGTCCCCTGGTCTGACGGAGGTGCCTGTGCACCTCTCTTTCACCCCATCTTTGCTTTCCCCCTGAAAGTGTTGTGGGACATTGTAGAGTTGAGCAGTTGAAGAGCACACATGCGTGTAAATGAGATCTGTAATCTTGGACCTTCTGGCACTGCCAGGAAAATAGCAAAGGCTCTACCTTCTGCCTCAGGACCCGAATCAGCTGCACATGGTCACTTGTTTCCCTGTGTGGATGTAAGGCCAAGGCTGAGCCAGAGCCTCCCTGTGCCTCCCCTCTCTCTTTGGGAACTCGGCAGTGGCTGGGCCCCCGCAAGGAGAGGGCTGTGTCTCAAGCCAGTTGCAAGTTTTCCAAAGGTGGTGTTCTCTGTGTTGTGACAGAGAAATAAAATGTGGGGGAGACATGACCTCAGAGGAGCAAGCACTTGACAAAACCCAGACAATCCATCTTCCCGCAGTGCTGCCAAAACTAGTCATCTGGTGGCAATTTTAAGTCTCCCACAATTACTCTGATTTTCTTTAGATCATTTCTATACAGATTAACTGAAGATACATGTACTGCTTCGCCATAGAGATTTACAAAGGATGCAGACCCAGAGCATCTTATCTGAGAAGGAGCAGCTGCAAAGGATTTGCCCACATTGAGTGTCAGCCAGCCCAGTGGTGCATCCCCGGGCACCCCAAGGCACAGCTTAGTGGCACCCAGGCACGCTCACAGCTCTCAGCCACACGTCTGCCAGCACATGAACTCCCAGCAATTGCAGTGTGGGAGAACCTCTGCCTGCAAACAACTGCATTGATTCTTGCCATTCAGAGGTATTCAAACCGAGTGTCTGCTCTCCTGTGTTACGTGGTGCTGTGGGATGTGCTCCCTGAAACCTCAGTGTGAGACGGTGGGCAGCGTGCCAGGAGAAGATGGGTTTTGTTTGATCCTGGCTGGGCTGGGCTTGTATGGGTGGCTCAGTTTCAGGCAGATGCAAAAAGGAGATAAAAAGCTCCTTAACGGCGATATTAAGAAGGTTTTGGCTGGAGACAAAAAGGCATTTTGTTCTTTCTGTGGGTGTTTTTCAGCTTAAACTATATTATTAGTGTCTGAATTTATACTCATGCAGAGGAAATCAGCTTTCTACATCCTCTTTTAATAAGCTAAATTCACTTTGATCAATGTGAAGACTGTTTATATGCAGCGTTTGTAGTGATCTTGGTGTTCAAGAGAGACACAATATATGCATGTTCCCCCTCGGGTGTAGTCAATATGCTGTGTTCGCATAATTTACATAGAAGAAGAGACGTATATGAGACATGGGAGGAGATTCTGTCCCTGCATAAGTGGGTGGGAGTTTTGCTGTCGGTTCAGCCAGGGCAGGTTTTGCCCGCTGTGGCAGGGTACCTCCGGAGTTGGCCACCACAGCTCGCTTGGGTGACTTCTGTGGAAGTGCTTACGGAGAAATTATTGCTTACAGGGACTTATTCAAGAAAACACTTAAATGCATTCTTAAAATTAATCACATGCTTTCCTGAATTGGGGCTCGTGTGCTGTAAGGGGCTGAATTTAGCTCAGCGTTGGCTGAGTGCTGTGGCGTGGCCCTGGGCGGTGCATGCCGTGGAAGTGGCCTGGTTTGCTCCTGCCTGAGCACACACTGGTTGTGCGGTGGATGAAGAGCACCGTTTTATGGAGAGGAGCAAGGCCCCAAGTACACTGTGCAGCTATTTGGGGCCACTTAGCAAATCTCCGGCATGTCTCCTACAAATACCCAGTCCAGAAGAGATGAAGCAATACCTTGGTCCCCCACGCATGCCTGTGTGCTGAAGAATGGGTACTATAGGATGAGCTGTAGTCAATGCATCCATTTCTTGAGGTTTTTGGAGGCTATGACAAGCTTTTGATGAGCACTGAATCTTATCCTTCCCAAGGCATCATTTAAATATGTGTTCTCCTGCCCATTATAGGAAAGCTCTAGGAAGAGAGCAAAGCATCCAGCCCTTACACGCGTGTGCATATACCTCTTATCACATTTTGCTAGCCTTGTGGCCAGGGTTTTAGCACTTGCTGGGCAAGGCTGAGAGTGGTTTGTTCTGTGCCAGGGACAGTGTCATGAAAATGCAGGTGCCCCTGCATTGACAACATCTGCCCTGACCTGCCACCATCAATGCAGTGAAATGCCTGGAACAGATGGTTGGTGGTGGTGCCTGCAGCTAATGCCAGCAATGCGGTTGGGGATTCGGTGCATTCAAAATGCAGTGAGGGGATGGCTCTCAGGCTTTGTTTCAGCCTCTTCTGGTATCTGGAGATACTGGCAGAGACACCCCACCCAGGACCAGGAGCGTTTGAACCTCGACTACCTGCTGTAGTGCATATTGTAGCATCCTTTTATATATGCAGCTTGGTGGCTCTTACAGCATTTCACTTAGCCCTTTGCACACTGATTTATTATGTCTAATGATGCAAAATTACACAAAGCTTTTGACATTTCTGTGGCCTGAGAATGCAAGTCACAGTCACACACAGCAGCTGAACAGCAGCCAGGCTTGGGGCACACGTGTGATTTAGCTTCCCTGGTTAATTAGCCTCCTCACTCCTGTTCTGTCCAAGGAAGAAAAGGGTAGTTTCATATGCCTTTGTGGGCATTGCTGTCATCTCAGAAATGCTGGAGTATGTTTCCCTGCCACCATCTCCCTCCATCTCTTTCATTCCCTTAAAAAGTACAAATCAAAGCTCTCCCTTGCTGGCTCCTCTTTCCTTCAGCACAGACCTGACTTATCTTTACAGCTTTTTGCTGCCTCCCGCTGCTTCTCTAATGGGGTCAGGTCTGCTCGTTCCTGACCCTTTTCTCACCCCTCTCTCCTTTCTTGCTGAAATGCAATTTTTTCTCTCCCCTATTAATATCTCCTGCCATGGGGCTATCCCTGGGGAGCGGCTGCAGCTGGAAGGAGACCCTGCCTGTTTCAGTCCAGAGCGCTCCCTGCTCCATCATCCTTCTCCTGGCTCCATGCTGGGTGACATCCCCACCGCAGCTTGTTCCCTTCATCCCCAGAGCAGGGACACTGCATGGGTGCAGCCAGAAAGATGACATCTCTCCTGTGCAGTATTAGGACCTGGTCATGTCAAAGTGCCGTACGTTACTCTCTGTAACCGCCATATATATAACTGTATTTTGGCAGTGGTCAGGAGCCTGGGATGTGGGTCGGAGCTGCACTGCAGTGTCTGTGTGGAGCAGGGCACATCTCCCGGCAGGTCTGGAGGAAGCCATGGCTCAGGATGGCGGCTGGCCCTATGCCTGCCAGGGCTCTGCCAGCGCTCTGCCAGCCTGCCAAGCCCGTGGCTCTGTGGCTCAGCCCTTGGGGACACAAGGTTAGCTGGAGCGGGGACTCGAAGGAAGTGTTGTGCCAGCTGGAAAGGGGTGGAGGGGCACAGGGAGACGAGAGGCTTGGCAGGGGCTGGGTTTATGATAGGGGCAGGTAGGAAAGGCACGGTCAGGAGAGGAGAAAGGAGCCTTCATCTCTTGGAAGGAGATGGTGGTACTGCTAGGGTGGGCTGAATGCCCACAAAGCTGGTTTTCAAGGAGGCAAACCCAGCTGCCAACAGACAGCCGCTTTCCGTGGCAGTTTGGGGGTCCAGGAAAGTTGCATTCAACTCAGACAGGTTTCCCTCACAGTTCTGCCTTTTCCTCTGTGCCTGGGGAGCCCTAAGCACTCCCTCGTCCCTTTGCATAATGCTGGAGCTTGTATGGATGTCTTCATCTGGGGGAAACTTTGAGGTGCTTCTGTCAACAATGGCATTTTGACTGCGGGTGGGTTGAAGCGTTGCAGAGCCCGTCCGTTGCAGAGCCCGTCCGTTGCAGAGCCCGTCCGTTGCAGAGCCCGTCCACAGGCCCTCCTGTGTTTGCTGGGAAGAAAAGAGTTTAACTTTGCAGTCGCTGCAGCCGTCTGCACCTGCGTCCAATGCCTGCAGCCTGAAGACAGAGCATAGATGGGGGCCTGAGACAAACAACTTCCTGAGCTGATTAAACCACCACTGACATCTCTGGGGTTTGACTTCACTGCTGGTGGTGTTTGCTGTATTGCTAAGGCAACCCAAAACCGTCTTGCGACTTCCTGCGCCGTTTTTCCCCGGCGTTGCTGTATGGGCTTGGGCAAGTCGCTTCACCGTTGCCTGGCTTGCTTTGTGCCTCAGTGAAGCCGAGGAACGTTTCGCCTGCTCGCCTTCGGGGAGGGGCTGCGCAGTTGGCTTGGCCCCACGCGCAAGTGGTTTCTTGAGTGAAAAACAAGAGTTTTTAAGAGCAGGCAGGAAAGGGAGGGGTTCTGCTTATGTGCAATTAATTGCTTTAAGATGTTCTGAAGCTGGCTATTCTGGAACTGGATACTAAATATAAAACTGATACTACATAAATAAATGATGAAATACCAGTGACATCTGCAAAGCACTTTGGGATGCTCCAGTTAAGAACTATATAAATAACATGTATTACTGTCATTGTAATTACTATTTTCCTTTTTTAGCATGCCTGTGCTTACAGAATGTTTTGAGAAGTCGTATCTGGCAGAAATTCAGCTGTCCCATAGAAACCAGTACCCTTTTGCCAATTTCTATTAATGCTATTATTTTCAGAGGAGAAAATCAAAGCTGTGCTGTGTTTTCATATCTCTCATGCTCTGCGGCAGATGCTCAGCTGGATGCAGGTGCAGCTCCGCTGACGTAGAGCTACACTGATCCCTCCCTCTGCTCCTCGTGCAGAAGGGCTGGATTTGAGCCAGGATATACCTGTGCGGGCAGGGACACATGGGACTTCAGGTGTTGTATCTGGGGACTGGAGATGCCGTGGCAGTCTGTACTGAGCTGTCACTGATGTCTCTCACACAGAAGCACTTGGTGATCCTGAGGAAGGTCAGGGCGCAGAGGACAAGGGTGCTGAAAGCAATCTCAGATGCTTGCCCTAATTCACTGCCCTGTGCAGGAGCGGTGCTGGATCATCTCCAGTGTGTGCTTATGCCAGAGATGGGCCATGCCCCCAGCTACCACCCGCCTCTGACGGTGCTTTTCCTATTGACTCTGCACTTGTTCAGGGCATCCTTTTCAGAGGTGATATGTGAAGGTGAAGTGCACGTGGGCTGGAGCGGCGGCACTGCCTCCCAGCCTGGGCCACCACAGGTTGGCTGTGAACTCTCACTGCTTCATTGCAATGCTGCTGCTTTCTGACGGCTGTTTCCGTTGCTTAAATGATTATGCAAGAATCTCAAGCTTTCAGGAAAAAACAGCATTCCTGGCCCTTGTGGCTACAGAACTAAGTTTCAAAATGTGATCTGCTAAAGGCTGTGAAGTGTGGAGTCCACTTCTAAATAAGTGGAAGGGAAATGATGCGCCATACGCTGATTATCCTGACTTCCTGTAATTTCTAAGCCAGTTTGAAGACGCTTCAAGGCCTGAATTAGTTTTATTTGCCAGGCCTAAGCAGTAATGACAGGTAAACGTTTGTATGTCTACTGACATCAATTTTTTGACTGTTTCTTCAAGCCTTCTCCAAGCTGGTGTCTTGCACTGATGCTGCGCCACTCTCAGAGGCAGCGCTGATAACTGCAAACACTTGCTTTGTCACTAGAGAATTGGGCATTACATTGAAAAAGGAGACATCCAAGTTACAAAATACCCAGAGCCCAGTCTGCCCTTCGTAGTGCTCAGATGAGGTTCTGCTGCCACCCGGGGCCATCGAGGCAGGAGGAGGGAGGTGTGGGTTGGTGAGATGCTTTTGCACAGGACTTGAGCGGGGTGGGGGGAAGTGCAGGAGAGGGGGCAGGCTCTTGCTCTGTGCTTTTGGACGGAAAGAGTGAGTCATTTTCACTGCAAGTGTTTTCTTGCAGGGTGCCAGGACTGTGCACCCATCCTCCCCTTTCCCGCCACATGGCTTTTTATTTCTCTGAGAGTTCCTGTCAGATGCAGGCATCTCCATTTAACACAGAGCAGGGGGAGAGAGGGGTACAGCAGCCTTGTGCTCCTTGCACTGTGTTTCAGAGCTGAAGCATGGCATAGACTGGCACGTAATTCCAGTATGGAGATGGGAGCGTGGGGGCTCTCACCCAGACCCCCATCTAATGAGACCCCTGGAAATGATGCACTTGCAGCTGTGTCTCCTGCTGTCCAGCCACTGGGCTCCTTTAGCCCTGTGTACCCACTTCTGGGTGTAAAAGAGACAAAGCGAGTCCTGCAGCTTGTTGTGGGGGTGCTGGGAACTGGAGAAGGGAGAGTCTGTTTGCCTGGACTGCCGCTGGGGAAACATTTCCTTCCAGGATCTAGCATGAGTACTGCAGGGGAAAAAGGAGGTGCTGGTGTACCCTGCTGAAGGCATCACCTAACAACTCCTCGGGGAGCCCATGCTGCCCGAGGGAGGATCTGTTTGCTGCTGGGAGAGGAGAGCCCTCAGAGGGCTGGCGTGCCATAGATCTGCCTCCCTGTGTTGGTCTGGCCCGTGCAAGCCTGTGTCCTGCTTTCCTCTTTCAGCTCTGGGCTACAGACCATCCACGTGCATCCATGTGCTGTGAGCATCCATGCAAGGTAGTGCTTCCAGCTTCGTTCTGGGATGCAGGATTTGGGTGAGCAGGGAGTGGGGTGCAGGACAGGCTGTCCTGTAGCAGGCAGTGCCCACTGGGCAGATACATCGGAGCTGTCAGGAATGGTGCTCTTTCGGAGGCTGCTAGCTCGCTGCCCGCAGGAGGGCTGTGCAGAGCGTTGCTCTGAGCCGTGTTGGCTCCCTGTCAGGCCCCTTTTCCTCACCTCATCCTTCGTCCCTTCCTTGTTGCCCATGGGGCTCCTCTCTCCTGTCTGCAGCACACACCCACTCCACCATCGCCTCTCAGCCTCTCTGTCCCCATCTCCCGCCTCTCGCAGCCACACAGCCCCAGCCTTTCCACAAGCCCCACTTCTCATGACTTTGCCTCTGTGCTCACCTGCCTCCAGCGCGGCCCCATCCCCAGCTGAGCAAAACCCACATCCCCCCATCCCACCTGCCCCTGCACCACCTTGGACCAGCTCCTGACACCCTTCCCTCTCCCTGCTTCCCCTGCTGCTGCTCCTCCTCCTCGGGAGGTTTTCCTCCCTTGGCACTTCACAAAATGCTCAGTGTGTTTGCATGTCCGCCCTACAGCCCGTCCCTCTCCCCTGTCCTAGGTGCAGACGTTTCCCCCATGGTCCCAAGCTCAGCATTTTTGTGCCTTCAGCACAGCCAGAATTCCTGTCTGGGCATTCCTCTTGTGTTTTTAAACTTCATTTTCTCTGGCCAGTGTAAAAATAGTTTTGGTCTGCTCATACCCAGCTTTATTGACTATTTTTCATCCTTGTGGTTTTACCATAGCCCATCTCTGCATCTTGCCCTGGGCCCTGCTGTTACATCCAGCTGAGTGCTGGGTTTGCAGCAGGCTCATGGGCACAAGCTCCCCATCACCTGGTGAGAGCTGCTTCATTGCCTCTCTTCTGATTTCCTCCCAAAATGTGGCTTTGCTGAGAAGCCCACAAACCTTGGCAGTGGCAAGGCTGCGTCGTGTTGTGACTGCTGCCATGTCTGCTGACTCACACTGTCTCCCTGTTTCCCTTCCTCCCCTATTTCTGTTTCCACCTCTGCCCTCTCTCCTGTGCTTTTGAATGCAAAGTCTTTGGGGCAGAGACTTTATTCTGGCTTTGCACAGGGTTATGGCGGTTCTAGGTGCTGGATAGTCAAGCTCAGTGTTTCCCGCTTTTCATTGTTCTTTCTTACGCCCAGGTTCCTGGAAGGATGAATTATGTGTGAATCAGCTTTTTCAAATGAAGCTGTGTAGCCTCTCTGCAAGCTTGAGTTAGAGCGTGTAAATGTGATCAGATGGCAGTGCAGGAACTGGGGGCAGAAAAAATGAAGAGTCACAAATGTGCTATTTTTTAAAAAAAAAAAAAAGCTATTAAAGACCACGCAATTTGAGAGAGCCCTGACCAGAGGGAGATCTTTGAATCCCTGACTTTGGAAAAGCTTTTCTATGGATAGAAATTCCTCAGTTCCATGTGCACATATGGGTTGCCAAGTGAATTTTCTCCATTCCCAGACACCATTTAAATTCTCCCATGTACTGTCAAGTTTCATGAGCAAAATAAAAAATGGTGAGCTCTCTTCGCTGTCTGCGAGGTATCTTTGCATTTCCAGATTGCGCATTGCGGTGGGAAGTGGTCCCTCTCTGCCCTGGGCTGTTGCCAGTCTCGGAAGTGATGTGACCGTGACTAATATGTCCAAAGGGTAGTTGTATGCTTCCTTTTTTTTTCCCTCCTTTAGCTTTTAATCAAGACCCCAGATTGACTTTGCCTCCTATTTTCTGTGTATTTCACCTAGTTGGTCCTTTGGGTTTTGTTTTAAAATTCAGGCTTTGCCAGGCTTTCCACGTAAGTGTATTACAGGGTTGTAACACATGAGGCAGTAAATAGGGTGTAAAATGCTTACTAAATTTTGGCGAACAGTTGTACAGTCTGAGGCAATACATCTCTATGTACGTGTGGTCGGTGCTATTTCCTCTTCTTTCTTTAGCTAAAGAACCATCACTTTTAGCATTTGGATCACTTGCGTCTCTCTAGGTGCTTCGTGAGTGTGGATGCATGCACTGGGTAGAGCTTCATTTCTGAGGAAGTGAGGAAACACCATGTCCCGGGTGCTGCCGAACCCGCACGTTTTTCAGTGGAAGGCACAGAGGAAGCGTTGCAGGGCCGGCTGTGCCGGGCAGAGATGCAGCACCGTGTGTGTGTGTGTGTGTCTGTCTGTCTGTCTGTCTGTCTGCTGGCCGTTAGCGCCGTGAGAAGCGAAAGTCGAGCATGGTGTAGCTCTTGCACTGGGCTGGGGGTTGCTCTGGGCTTGGCTTCCGCTGTGCAATGGGAAACGTGCGCTGGCAGCCGACATGGGGCTCGTGTCAACGCAAAGGGACGAGCAAATGGGTTAAAGCGGAGCCAAACTAGCCGGGTTTGCCGTTTGCTTCTCTGGATATTATTTTAAATGAGAGCCAGCCTGAAAGGACTGAAAATACAAAAGCTTTCTGATAGTTTTCCTTCGGCCGCTGTTTTAAAAAAATCCTCAAATGAAACATTTTTCCTTCATTTTCTGTACATTCACATCACTTGGATTATACTTGTCATTCTGGGAGAAAAGGATCTCAGAAAAACATAAATCATATAATAAAATCATTGGCACGTTTGTATGGTATACAAACGCAGGACACTAGAAGACAGGTGGCTACTGTTTTTCAGGCAATAAAAATTTAAAATAGAAATGGCCTTTCCTGTACTTCCCCACATGAATATCTCCAGCTGTCATTGTGAACCTTTGTTCGCAACAGGCAAATATAAGGAATTTTATAAGCTTTGCAAATGGATACAGAAAGGTGACAATTTAATCTGACTTCTTAAGATTCCCCCCTCTTGGTTAATGGGTAATTCCCTTGCTAAATCTTCCCTTCAAACTCTCTTTGGTGGTTTCTCTCCAGTGGGGGCTTGTGCTCGGGCTGGCAGAGGGCAGTAGGACAAGCAGGGCCCTGAGGATGAGGACCTTTACTTGGGGTTTTCCTTGTGCCGGGCTCTTTGTGCTCGCACTTGGCCAAAGGCAGAGCCTTGCGTTGGTGTTTGTGGGCATGTTTCTGTTGAAGTCATTTCATTGAATTTCCTGTTAAAATGCCAGCCAACTTGCTTGTTGGTGCAGAGTCAATACTCTAATAGATAGGCTGCTCTTTCGCCTATGCCATTGTCCAAGGGGAGCCTCGTGACTTAGCCTGGATGGGGGCTCGAGCGCAGCAGACAAGCCTCTTCCTCGTGCTCTGCATGGCCCCGTGCTCAGGGGAGCAGTAGTTTCAGGGCAGAAGCAGGGGGACAGAGTGCAACATGTGTTTTTGGGAACAGGCTGGTGTGCGGGGCTTGAACCAGTGGGGGTTTTTTAAGAGAGGTGAGTGGGCTCATCTGGGAGGTTACACTGCTCTCCTGTTATCTTTTGATTTAAATCGTGTTTGTTTATGTTTTTCCACTATGAGGTCTTTCCCACGGGTCTTGATTTTTATCCCAGTGCAGTGGGCTGCGGTGCTTTGGGCTGGGAGCTGCTGCCGGGTGAGCTCGGGGTGCTGCAACCGTGGGGGCCACAGGATAAGGCAGCTCACCCCAACCTGCCCACACTGCTGTTGTGCAAGAGGTCAGAGGAACCCGAGGAGCATCACAGCGCACCTGTCTGCCTGCCCTGGGTGAACAGCTGCTGCATGTATGCTGGAGAACAGGATGGCTTTGGCAGCACTGCACCTTTTTTCCTGCAGAAATGGGTTGATTTTGTTGCTGGACTGGCAGCGTTTCCTGGTACTTGGATATTGGCTTTCCCTCTGGAGGAATTTGTGGCTTCTAAGACTCTAATTGCTTTAGTGTAATAGTTTTACCTCTGCTTTCATAATGACTTTGGTGGGTGCCATCTGCTGTTGTGACAGCACCGGGCAGTGTGAGGCTGAGCCCTGGATGCCAGGAGGTGTGTGCTTTAACCAAGCTCGTCAGAAAAACTAAGACTTTGAAATCTGATTTTCAGGGCTTAAAGCTTTACCTCCAGCCCTGTTGGGACACTGGGCACTAGGGTGGGCCAAAGGGTGAAAAATATTTGTGATGGCTCCCTCCTTACTCCGCAGGTCTGTTTGCAGGGGCGTGGGCATGCCTGGCCCCGCTGGGCAGCCAGCACGGTTTGGGATGGACAGAGGAGTCTGTGTTTTCTCGATGGCAGGCAGGGGACAGGCCGCATCCTTTCACTAGCAGCTGCTTTGCCTGCAAACAGCTTGACTTAAATCTTTTGGCTTCACTTTAGAGACACTGCTGTGGTTCCTGTCGTGGCTTGTGACAGCCTGGCTGTGTCATGCTGGGTGCGAGCACAGCCGGCATAATGCTGTGCTAGAGGTGACAGAGGGCTGCTGTATGCTGAAACAGGGAAATCACACAGCTTGGGTAAGGACAGCTCTAGGGACTGCATTTCTAACAGCTCCGGAGGAGAAATGCCTGTCTGTGGGTGCTGCAAAGGCCACCTGGGTGACAGCTCTCTGCAGCCCTGCAGGCGTGCATCCCTCACCACCTGGAGCTCCCTGGGTCACTGGCTGCCTGTCCCAGGACTCAGCACAGCCTCACGGGATACAGATCACAGCACCAGCCTGCAGAACACGTTTTGTCCAATATCACTAAATCCACAAGAGTGGAAGGGCTGTAATGAGTTATTTTAAGGAACTTTTTCATATCTGTGGTGGGCAGTGCTGTACGGGTTTTGAAGCCTCTCATGTGAGGATATGAGATCCTTTTCAGTCCTTACCCTTTAGTTGTCATCGAATCCCACAAGGGTCACTGTCAGGACTTTGTCTTGCTGGTCATCAGAGATGTCAAAGCTAGAAAAGAAATGTTATCAAAGCCCCAACTTTTAAAAAGAACAACTTCAGAAACAGAGTCCCAGTTTCAGGACCATGTTGCAAAATAAAAAGGACTAAAAATATTGTGTAATCAGAAGGCCTGAGTTCTGCGCACCCAAAGCCACTATTTAATGCCATAGTGATGTGAAAGGCTCTTAGAGGGAATCTAATTTATCGTTACAGCTGCTGCTGGGGCGAGGTGAGATGGGGAGTTGGTACAAGCAGCGCTCGGGCTCATGGCGCTGCTTTAACCAGCTTATGCTGCTGAGTTTTGCTGGGATTGCTGTGGTGATTAGCAGCAAGAGAAGTAAATCAGACAGGTTGGCAGAGAGCTGTACACCTAGTCTGTAGGGTTCTGCCTGGTCTCGTGTGGTGGACTAATTTTGGGGATGCCTGGCCCCAGACCTGCAAATGGGAGAACAGCTCGTGAATGTCCTGTTAATTCACATTAATTAGCAAAGTTTGGCAAATTTTCAGAAGCGCGTAGTGTTATCCTGAAATAAGGCCAGTGTTTCTGATGATTAACCAAATTCAATTAAGCATTTAAAGAGCATGAGACTAACTGAGAGAAAATGGTTTCTTTTTCTCCGTCTACCTGTTGGATTTTTGGGACTCCTGTTTTTCAGATGATCTCTTTCTTTTTTATGAGATTCCTGTGCAGCTTGGGTCCTGGGTGCAGGAGCAAGAGGCGCTCCACGAGCAGTGAGGCTGGCAGCACACAGCACCAGCGCTGGCAGCGTTTGCCACCCCATGCCCCAAATCCCCCATGGCCGGGGGTGCCCGGCCACTCTGGCACCCAGCGTGGGCTCTCTGCCGAGCCACCATTGTCCTTCCCACCGGTGATCTGGTAGGCTTCTCCCGCAATGGCTGCAGTGCTTCTGCTGGTGCTAACACAGCACTGAGGCTTGTGCGGTTTCTTTCAGGACTGTGCGAACAGTGAAGCAAAGTTTCCCGAGAGCGATTAAGAGGGAACTGCTTCAGATATCTGAGTTAATCCATGCTGGATTCCTGCAGCATGGAAAAGAGACATTTTGAATGCAAAACTGTCTGGGGCAGGAGGTATATTTTCCCCAGCCAGGAGTAAGAGCTTCTTTGTGGACAGCCAGAAGCAAGGCAGAGTGGGTGCTTGGCAAAAGGCTGTGCAGAAATCACTCTGCCCAGAGGCTTGCATGGGACCCAGGCGTCAATTATATTAGTAAAATGGGCCTTAATTGCACATAGGCTCTGTGCTGTACTCCATCAGAGAGATGCTGGGATGTCGTTCTGCTGCTGGGATGCGTTCCTGGGAAACATGGCATGAAAGGTACCCACCTTGCATTTCTGAAGTGCTGTGGGGAAAAGTTTTCATCTTGGTCTTGCTTTCTGAACGTATTAAAAGCTTACCAGTCATGTACCCAGGACAGAGGAATGGCCTCTGCTCAGCGGGGCTGGTCCTTTGGGTGAGAGAAGCCAGAGGCAGCCTAAGAGAGGCGACTGCCTTCGCTGCTCCAGCCCAATGGACCGTCCAGGTCTGCTACAGACCCTGGATTTTTATTCTTTTTTTACCATGTACCAGAGTATGGCAAAAAAGGAAAGAAATTTTTTTTTCAATTCTTTGATTTTTTTTTTAAAGGTGCTGGTGTATGAGGAGATATCACCAAACAAAGATTTTCTGCAACACTTCAGAAAAATATTAAAACAAGATTAAAATATGACTATCCCCAAATAGCTCTTGCCTGGGGCCGTTACCCCCTCGCGTGACAACTGCCTTGTCAAAGTCCCAGCACCAGCTCCCCTTCAACGCAGGAGATGCTCAGCTGTCATTAAAGCAAAACCCTGGCTCACATTTGCTGCAAAGGGCTTGAAAACATTACTTAATGCATCCCAGAGACTCAGGAGCCAAAGGCACAGGACAGAAACCCTTTGGCTATGATTGTTTTTGGAAGAGCAATATTGATTTCTTGGCTTATCTCACGCGTCATAGGCAATATTGGGCTGTTTGGATGCTTGGTGGTGCAGCAATTTACCCCTTGGTGTTACATGGTGCTGAGCTTTTGATCCTCATTTTGGATTCATTTTGTCAGGCGGCAGGTTTTGCTGTCTTCAGCGAGAGACCTTGTACTGGTCTCGTTTTTAACTCAGGGAGCATGTTACGTGAATAGTTCATCCTGGCAAAACCATTCAGCTGGAGGGGTAAAGTTTGCTGCCGATGGGGAATCATCCGATGTTCCTCTTCCGAGGGTGCAGAGCCCAAACACGCCATCCTGCAAGGCTGTTATCGCCAGAGGCACATGCCATCCAGACATCACGAGGCTGCTGGAAGGGTTTCATAAACACTGCCCATGGCATGGCCAGGCATCAACAGCCTTTTGGTCAAGATTCAAAACAAGGCAAAGTTGATGTATCTGAATTTGCTTCCCCTTTTATTATGACCATTCATATACAGAGTCATGGGTTTGCTTTTGGTATAAAGTTTTATTTTCACAACTGCAGTGCTAAGTGCCTGACTCTTGCTTATGAAATCTAAAGTCTAGGGCTGGGCAGCTGAGATGACATTTTCCTACTTCAGAAGTTTGTGTTTTTCTCACATTCTTTTAAGTTCTGTTTTCTGGACTTGTAACACGGACAAAAGTACTGCAATAGCCAACATAATGGCGTTCTCCTAATAGTTTTTACTCATGGCTCCAGGGATTTTGGAGAAGTTCATCTTCCTTCCCAGAAATGTAAGTCAGAGCAAAACCAGGCCCCACATTTGTCCAGCCTTTGGCTGTGGCTGAGGTGTGATTTATGGCGAGGGCTTTCTTGCCTTTCCAGAGGGATGCCGCTCTTCCTTCCACAGGAGATTCCTGCTCTGGAGGTTGTAGCAGCCAGCTTGCTCTCATCTCGCCAGCAGCACGTTTCCAGAGAGAGCACGACTCTCACCAGCTCCTCTAGCAAAACCAGCTTCGAGCTGAGTGGAGCCAGTGTGGGAGGCCGAATTTCTTCTGAGCTGTACAGATGAGCTGCTCATACATAAAGACGCTAAAGCTTGCAGCTGTTAAAGCTGTGGCCTGTCCAGGAGGATTTCTTGCTCCATTAAGAAATTAGAGACTGTGCTTGGACCAGAGCAGCACAGTGCTTTGGTTCCTTCCCGTAGCTTATTACCAGGCACAAATAACTTAACCCCTCGTTTCCCTCTCTGCAAAACATACACATCGGTGGTTACCTGCATCACATGAGTATCAGATGGCTGAATTAACAAGCAGTCCATTGGTAACATGGTTTGAAATTGTCAGGCTAAATTAAGCACAAGATGTTGGTTATTTTATATATTCTATATATGTCAATTTTGTCATCTTCTATTTTTCCTGCAGGAAAAAACCAAAGTGGTTGAACCCTTGGACTATGAGAACGTGATCCTTCAACGCAAAGTTCAGATCTACAGTGATCCCCTCCGGGACCTGCTGATATTTCCGATCGAAGACGTATCTGTGAGTTTGTGCTGGCTGTTTCTCATGTTTGATGCTCACTCATCTCCAGTCCTGCTTACCTTGGAAAATTTCCACTGTTAACCACATGTTAATTTTGGCTGCATTACTGACACGTAAACCTGAAACGATCCACTGGTGATTTGGGCCCACCACATTTATTTAAAGCAAGCATTAAGCCCTGAAGACCCAGTTTGCACCAAAACCATGTTCTCCTTTTCCCTGCAGATCTCAGTCATTGGTCGACAGAGAAGGACTGTCCAGTCTACAGTGCCAGAAGATGCTCTAAAGAAAGCTCAGAGTCTCTTTGTCAAAGAGGTAGGGGCAAAAGTCCACGCAACTCCTGCCTTCAGCACTTTCTCCCTTAGGCAAGATACTCTGCTGTAGCTCCTGGTCTGCGAGGTTGCAGATCCCTTAGTTTCTCCTGTGTGGGAAGCACCAGCCACTGGCAGGCTGGCCGCACGAGATAGTTCTCGCACATGCCTCTTGTGTGGTGCTTCTTTCCAGTGGGTTTTGTACGCAGACAAGGCGTGTGGCTTTGCACCGCCTGCCTGAGCTGCAAGCTGCGGGCGTGCAGCAGGGCAAGGGGTGGACTACACAGCCTCCCTGGAACATCCTGGGTGCCACGGGTTTGTTCTGTAAAGTGCCCTCTCTAGGACCATTCCCTTCAAGTGCAGTGAAACTAAATGCCAAGCGATGGTCGATGTCGAGTTAGAGGCACTACATTTCCGAGGGCAGAAAATTGGTGCTTTCTGGAAAACAGTCCCCTCCCAAATCATTACTCCTTTTTTAAAGCCTTAGGAAATTCTGTATTGCAGCGCAAAACAAGTGAAGCAGCCTTGTTCAGACCCTTTACACTTGTGCTTACCTCACCCAGTAGGTAGTAACCTTTCAGACTTGTGCATGGTTTTGTTTTGCTTGGTGTAGCTTTCAAAGAGCTGTATTGTTTTCCTTTCAGTGCATTAAAACCTACAGCTCAGACTGGCATGTGGTAAACTACAAGTATGAGGAATACTCAGGAGACTTTCGGATGTTGCCATGGTAAGTGTCGCGCTCCCTTGGAATACTAATGCATGGTCACAGGACTGCGGTTTGATTAGGCTTAGGAGAAACAGCCTGCCCTTTTTCCTGATGCCTGTCCCACAAGCAGCCTCCCCTCCAGAGGTATGTCACTCTGAAGGTTAGAGAGCCAGAGGTTCGTGTTATCACACCGTTGTCACTCAGCTGTGTCAGGGAGATGCTGACAGTATTGCCAGCATGGGTCGTTGACTTCACATCCTATCCACCAGTGTGCAAACAGCCCCCTCCATCTGGGATGAGGACGGACTACAGTCTGGGCATGTGGCAGGATACATAGTGTTGGCAGTGTCTGCTCATCGTGAATCGGGAGCCTTGTTGTCCCCACGGGATGATGTTCTCTGCGTGCTAGACACAGCGTTCCCATGCTGAGCAGATCCTTTTTGTGCCCCCTGTCACTGAGATGTTGTTTTACAACTTCAATCCAGCGGTGTAGTATTGCTATTAATGCCGGCAGTGCTGGAGAGTTATGTGCTCTGAAATTCCAGGCCGTGCCAGTGATTCCAGCCCCAAAGCTAATCAGGTTTTTCAGCCAGGCATATGCATCTCGGATTTCTGCTGGACTGTTATTTTCTCGGTGGTGGCGCCTGCTCTGCTCTCGCTCCCCATGCTCCGTGCATATCTGGACCACTGTTCAGGCTGCTCGTGTGCTGGCAGCTTAAATGCTTTTTCTTGTTAATTGGCTGAAGTGGGTCTGTTCTGAGGATCTCGCAGGGAAATGAAGCAGCAATGGGGCAACACTGTTGATCAAATCATATTAAAATTTGTGAATAATCTTGCAGTCTGATCTTGCTTCTTTCTTAGCAAGATGGAAGATAGACTGGCCTGCTGCATCTCTGTGTTGCATAAATGCAAGTCAGCAAAAGCTCTGCAGAATCAGACAGCTAACAAGGAGAAAGCTAATTACATACTGCTTATGCTTAATTTCCATGAAATGCACTCAGAAGTTAGCTTTCTCCAGTTGTAAGTGGCTGTGGGTCTCTTGAAATCTATCATCTTCTGCAGGAGGACAGTTCTGCTGTGCTCTGTAGTCTGCAGTTTGGCTATTGGTTCTTGATCCAGCATCCACTTGCTGCTTTGGAGGACCCTCGTTTCCCAGTCATTAAAAATGAAAATGTGTTGTCATTTCAGCAAATCCTTTAGGCCAGACAAGATTCCAAGCCATGTGTTTGAAATTGATGAAGACTTTGAAAAGGATGAGGTAAGGAGACTTTTTTTTTACATATTCCACTCTAAGATATGTTAAAAAGCAGATTTCACAGGGCAAAGTCAGAATTCAGTTCCCAGGAATGGTTTTCTGGTGAGATGCTTCATACTGTGAAGATGGAACCAAAACTGAGACAGTGATTTATTTCAAAGTATGGCAAGATAATATCTTGGAGCCAAGGGTCTCCGACATTTTCTGGAAGATTAGCCATAATATTTCTCATGGCTTTGTCACATGAAACACTGCAGCAGCAGAAAAGAAAAAAAGGAAGCCAAACAATTACTAAGTAAAATTCTTCATGTCCAGAATTAAAAGTGGGCAATGTGGTTTTCAGCTACACTGCGATGTCAGGGTCCTCCTCTTAAAAGTTTTGTGCTCTATCCATAACCTGCAATTCTTAATCAGTCACTTCTACCCAACATATTCAGTGTGTCAAGCCCATTCTGTATGTACTGTTCAGAGGCGTTTGCTTCCTCTGGAAGTTGGCATGTTTGTGCTCACCTGGTTGCAGGGAAGATTTGGAGCCCTGGAGCTCTTCCATGGGGGTGAGCTGGGGGCTCTGACAATTGGGACATCTCAAACCTGGCGGTCATTTTGGATGATGCAGATGCCATGTTTCCCTGTGCATATCACGTTTGCTACAAAAGGGAGGGGTAGCATTTTTCTGTCTCAAGTACCATGTGACGCTTAATTCACGCATGTGACATTAAGAAGTTTTAGTTCACAGTGAGAAGAGTCTAGCCCAGCTGTTTAAAATCCACATGGCACCAAGATGCTGCTGCTGAGGAACTTACAGAGGAAAAGGGAAGTTTCTTTGTTGCAGAGGTGAAGACTTGAAGGGGCTGTTTCATGCACGTTTCTCACAATTGCTGTGTATGTCCCAGCACACCTCAGGTCTGGACTGGGATGACTTTTTCCTAAATGGAAATGTATTTTCAAGTTTGGCCTTAATTTTTTTTGGCTGTGTGTTGTGGTTTAACCCGGCAGGCAGCTAAACACCACACAGCCGTTCGCTCACTCCTCCCCCCAGTGGGATGGGGGAGAGAATCGGGGAAAAAAAAGTAAAATTCGTGGGTTGAGATAAAGACAGTTTAATAGGACAGAAAAGGAAGGGAAAATAATAATAGTAATAACAATAATAATAATAATAATGATAAAAGAATATACAAAGCAAGTGATGCACAGTGCAATTGCTCACCACCCGCCGACCGATGCCCAGCCAGTCCCCCAGCAGCGGCCCCCCCGGCCAGCTTTCCCCAGTTTCTGTGCTGAGCATGACGGCACATGGTGTGGAATGTCCCTCTGGCCAGTTTGGGGCAGCTGTCCTGGCTGTGCCCCCTCCCAGCTTCTTGTGCACCTCCAGCCTTCTCAGTCGGTAGAGCATGGGAAGCTGAAAAGTCCTTGACTAGTGTAAGCACTGCTGAGCCACAACTAAAACATCGGTGTGTTATCAACATTGTTCTCCTCCTAAATCCAAAACACAGCGCTGTACCAGCTACTGGGAAGGAAATTAACTCTATCCCAGCCGAAACCAGGACACTGTTGTCAGTTCACGTTACATCGTTAACTTGAGCTGTTACCTCTTTAATAATATCTAATTTGGGCTGGAGACAGAGCTGTGCAGTATGTTATCAGCATGCCTCTGAAAAAAACAAAGGGATAAAAATATGCCATCAAAATTTGATGGAGACCTTTTTTCTTCTGGTCAGTGTCCCAAATACTCAAACGAGTGAAGTTATTGATGTTGGTTGTGGAAGAGTATTCCCGGTGCTTTGGCAGATATTTTGGCATTTATCTCTTTTGGCATGGCCATATCTAAAGGATTCTGTTACAGTTTCCTGATGGAGCATTTACTTTAGAATTATGTAATGGAAATTCAAATAAAAGAAATCTCTTGATGAAAAAAAGGTGAACCATTATAAAGGAGAAATCATGGGTTGTTTTACCCAAGGAAATAAAGCATTAGACAATTCACTTTGTCATTGGAAGTTTGACAAGAAAAAAGTGAAAACCTGCCATTTGGGATGCAGAAGACCATATAAACCGATCCGTTCATAGCTCATCGGCAGACAGTCCAGGTCCACCTCTGCTGCTGAGTCACTGGAAGTCCCAGGATGAGTTTTTTTCACCAGTCTGGGATCTCATTTCCCTCCCTCCCCAGTGGAGGCCACAGTTAGGTATGGATGGAGGGTCGTTCTCCCTTTCTGGGACCACAGGACAGGAGCAAAGATGGAAACCCCAGCTGGTATGCCAAAAACAGCCTGGTTGGGTCACTTGAAACTTTTTGTTTTGATAAATGTCAAATCAGTCAGTTACATTTCAGCTATTGGGGTTTGGTGGGTTTTGCCTAAATTTAAAATGGAGAGTGGATTTATACAAAAGGAAATGACAAAATAAGTCTGGAGTTCTGCATTTTGCAACTTTCTAAACAGACCATTTTGAAAATTTCCTTCTTCCCCAGGTTTTTGAAATACTGCCTAAGAACCAACATGCATTTCCTCCTTGCAAAATTGCTGTGCAGCTCTATCAGCATAGATGTAATCTTTCTTGTCTAAGGTGACCCAAACTAGCCTGTTTTGTCTCTTTCTTGGAAAGAGATAACCCTGAAATTTTTTGTGATAACACTGTACGTGTAGCTGTACATGTTACACGTACATTTTACATGTTACTGTATTGCTGTAGTTAAAACCGTAATGCTTTCTGGGGTGGACATATCCCTTGTGTCCAAGGGGAATTTTGCGTGGGAGGCAGTTCCCCTGACTTCCTCTTTTTCTGATCTTTTGCTCCCTTTCAGGATTCCTCGTCCCTGTGCTCCCAGAAGGGTGGTGTGATAAAGCAAGGCTGGCTGCACAAAGCAAATGTAAATAGCACAATCACTGTTACCATGAAGGTGAGTTTGATCCAGCGTTATGTTAATTGTGAACGAGGCAGGAGATTAAGTTCAGACCACCTATCTAAAGCTAGCAGGAGTGCAACGGGTGGGTTTGGGTTTGGATGGGCATCCGTCCCTCTTATAAAGTAACCCAAGGTGGACTGGAAAAAAAACCAGTCTGGCAACAGCCTTTGACCCTTCCCTCCCCAGAATATAAGACCAATGCACTCCAAATCATGACAGGCAAGCTGAACAAAAAGGCGAAGCATGTTTGTTTTCTGAATGAGCAGCTGAGGCCCAGAAGAGGAAGGCAATTTAAATAACTGAAACAGCTGCCCTGCAAAAACGCTTTGTGAATTGATAGTTTCCTTGCTGGGAGGAAAGGCCAGCTTTCAATTGAAATGACAAGTCTTTGCTTTAAAAGCAGGGGTGATATCACTGAGGAGATGGAGCATTACTGACCTAGAAGCAACAGCTGCGTTGTCTCCTGTTCTCTGCTGTACGTAATCCGGCGTGAAATTGCTTGGATTTTTCAATGGAGGTTTTTAATAGTTCCACTGCAGGTTTTTGCTCTGGCAATGAGCCCGTCT
The DNA here is from genome assembly GCF_965638725.1 of Aptenodytes patagonicus. Lineage (NCBI taxonomy): Eukaryota > Metazoa > Chordata > Aves > Sphenisciformes > Spheniscidae > Aptenodytes > Aptenodytes patagonicus. The sequence continues at coordinate 1,759,166 of NC_134957.1, forward strand.
GTTGTTCCACCACACAGCTGCCTTGTTACAGCATAGGGAGAATATTAGGGAGTTATGCTCAACTGTGCAGCTGAAGGGTGGCTGCAGTGAGGCTCGATATTAGGATAGGTAAGGATATTAGTAAATCTCAAAAAGCTCAGTTGTTCTGAGGCTCAATTCAACAAGTTATGCTTTCATGAGAAGTGGAACAGGACAGTTCATAGGGCTAATTTTAATTTGAGTTTTAAAATGACTCCTCATTTTAAAGGAGCTTGAAGGCAATGGACAGAACAGGGTTTTCGGATCCTCTGCTTTTCCAAGCAGCAAGGTTGAAGCCATTTCTGCTCCTGTAACTTCTGGAGGAGGTATCATACATGCTCAAAGCAGTTAGTTGGGTCCATTCTTGACTGAACCTCTTGTGGTATTGTTGGCATCAGTGCCCAGCACCTCAGACCCACCTTTCAGAGATGTTATCTGAACTACGCTGGCTTTGGTTCAATTAATAAGATCCAGAGAGTCTCCTGTGAAACTCAGAAATGAAAGTACTGAAAATCAGTAGCCATTTTCTGAGCTGGTCCTGGTCACTTCTGTGTCTTACAAAACACCTCCTAAAGGCATGTGCGAGAAATCTGAGGACTTTGAACGTCTTCAGCCTTATCACCACTTTGAGAGGCTGCTGTGCTATTGCAGAAGCAGACGTGCCCATCTTTTGAGTGCTGATTGTTCTTTGCTGTGATGTGCTGAGCTGTTGGTAGCTCACACTGTTGCTAAGCATGGGCAGAGTGTATTTTGTGGAGAGCCAGCCCATGAGCAAACTGTAATTAGGCTACAGCTGCCAACCTTTATTTCAGAGTAACCTTTCCTTTGCAGAGAACTTCCCTGGTTTGGCCCAGCTCTCTTACTGTCGTTCTGCAGCGTGCCAGTGTGCTGCACTACAACCACAGTGTCAGGATTTTCTCTCTTTCTTTCTTTCTTTCATCTCTGCCCAAATGGACTTCCCCAGTTCTCTAGCCATCCCTCTGCAATTGCAATGCTCACCAACAGCGTCTGTAGCCTGATCAGAGGGGATGTTCGCTCTCCTCCTAGGTTTATAGTATTAATTTCAAATTATCATAGTCTTCTGACAGTGCTTTCTGACAGCAGTGCTTACAAGGGGGGGGAAGATCATAGGAATAGCGTTTGCTGCTTGTTTCTGCATTTCCTTTTGAACAGAATTCAGAAGATGCAAATGGTTTAGCATGAAATCCCATACCCACGAGGGATATCAACCCTGTAATATGTAGAAAGAGATCTATCATGGGTTTCTGTAGCATCCACTGCCAAAGTTTCTGAGATTGATTCAGTGACGTGCTAAATCAGTGTTTAAGCTGGCTTAATGCTTAACTTACTTAGATTTCCATGTATTTTTATGCTTTGTTGAACTAAGGTTTAGTTAAACCTTATAAAACTTAAAGCTCAACACCCCTTGGAGCATCTCTGCAGCTAACTACTCATCTAAATGACACCAGAGGTTACCTTTCAGAGGGCTTAGGTTACTGTTCAGAGCGCAATGCTCCCTTTCAGTTCTGTGCAAGTGAGCGGTTTTATTGAACATGTGCTAGTGTCAGTAATGATGGGAGCAGGAAATTACTAGTAGTCTCCCATCTGGGAAGAAAAATGCTGTGTTTATTCGTAGATCTTCCAGATATGCAGAACAGTGGAAACACTCACGGTGCCGCTTGCCCCGGCTTCCTTCGTGATTCTCCCAACACAGATATCCAGCAACTGTGAAATGCACCCTGCTCCTTACAGACCTGGCAGCATATGGCGCTACCGTAATTGCTGCCAAAATGTTCCCCTGAATTATATTCCAGTGCCTTATGGCTGACAAACATGAAGGAAGATGTTCTGAGATACTGGAGAGTTTTTTTTCATAAAAATAAGTAGCTCAAACATAGGAACACTTCTCCCAGACTTACTGCTTTTTGAGGTGAGAATTGAACACTAAGCCAAAGCCAGTTCATGAAAATACGTTTGTATGGAAAAAAAAAACCAACAAAAAAACCAAACCCACAAAAAACCAAGCAGTTGAATGGATTACAGTGTCCTTTGGCTGGCATTTGAGTGCTAGGAATTTCCATGTCTGTTCCAAAGTCTTCCGGAGAATTGCTTTGTAATTCTAACTGAGGTCTTTATCAAAAAGGCTCTGGAAATACCTGCTCTAGGGTGGGATGAATCTTCAAGCGATGTGCTGATCTGAATTTACTGTGCAGCATTACTTTGTAAAGATAAATGAGGCTGGAGCCAGCTGAGAGGCGAGCTGGAAGCCCTGGGGCTTTGCTTTAGATGGGCAAACTTATAATAACAACAAGGACATTAAAATTAAAGAAGATGACAAAGTCTCTCTTTATAAAAACAAGTCATACTCAAGAGGGTGAATCTGCAACACTCTAGGGTCATCAGTGTTTCTTATTACAGTATTTTCTCAATAGCAGGAGGGCAGATACTGAAACTGTGGCTGTGGTTTGTGATATACAACAGAGTGAATACTTGCATGAGCAAGACTTTGTACTTTTGCAGGTATTCAAGAGGAGGTATTTTTACTTGTCACAACTCACAGATGGCTCCTATATTCTTAATTCCTACAAAGATGAGAAAATTTCAAAAGAATCCAAAGGCTGTATTTTCTTGGACGCTTGCAATGACGTTGTTCAGGTAGGTGTGCTTTCTGCATGGCTGTACATGGGCTTATGCATTGCTAGCTCCAAGACAGACATGCTCTCTCAAGGTCTGTGCCATCGAGGGGTGAAGGCATGGATTTACAAACTAACCCAGAGCTGGTTTGCTCTGTCAGCTAATCTGATTAAAAGGCAGGCAAGGCATTTCATAAGGGTGCCATACTTTTGGCCAGGAAGGCAGCAAGTGGAAGAACTGCTGTCAGAGTAAAATGGAAGCATTTCATCGTTACCTCATCTGCTGTCTCCCTGCTCTGTCCATCTCCTTTACCTGGTTATCATAGGTCAGGTAGGACACCCTGAGGGTTGAAGCCAGTAAGTAAGTGGTGTGACGTAGTCTTGGGCACCTTCCTCCTCTGTTTGCTGCTCACACCAGCTTCTTGTTTCTTAAGTTACATCCCAGTAAGTCCATGCAAACATGCAGCCCTTTGGGACCAATGGGCCGAGGCCAACTGTATGAGATTCAACAAGGCCAAGTGCTGGTTCCTGCATTTGGGTCACAACCACCCCATGCAGCGCTACAGGCTTGGGGAAGAGTGGCTGGAAAGCTGCCTGTCGGAAAAGGACCTGGGGGTGCTGGTCGACAGCCGGCTGAACGTGAGCTGGCAGTGTGCCCAGGCGGCCAAGAAGGCCAATGGCATCCTGGCCTGTATCAGAAATAGTGTGGCCAGCAGGAGCAGGGCAGTGATCGTGCCCCTGTACTCGGCCCTGGTGAGGCCGCACCTCGAATACTGTGTTCAGTTTTGGGCCCCTCACTACAGGAAGGACGTTGAGGTGCTGGAGCGTGTCCAGAGAAGGGCAACGAGGCTGGTGAGGGGTCTGGAGAACAAGTCTTCTGAGGAGCGGCTGAGGGAACTGGGGTTGTTCAGCCTGGAGAAAAGGAGGCTGAGGGGAGATCTCATCGCTCTCTACAACTACCTGACAGGAGGTTGTAGTGAGGTGGGGGTCGGTCTCTTCTCCCAAGTAACTAGCGATAGGACGAGAGGAAATGGCCTCAAGTTGTGCCAGGGGAGGTTTAGATTGGACGTGAGGAAAAATTTCTTCACTGGAAGAGTGGTTAAACATTGGAACAGGCTGCCCAGGGAAGTGGTTGAGTCCCCATCCCTGGAGGTATTTAAAAGACGCGTAGATGAGGCGCTTAGGGACATGGTTTAGTGGGTGGTGGTGTTGGGTTGATGGTTGGACTCGAAGATCTTAGAGGTCTTTTCCAACCTTAACGATTCTATGATTCTATGACTTATGACCTGCAAAAGGCTTGTAAGGATTTAGGAGCAGGTATTTGTACAGGGCTTAAACCTGGGTTTGCTTTGTTATGCTGAGAGTGAAGTGCAGCAGTGGATTGCTGCTGTGGCTTCTGCCGTTGCTGTCTCTGCAGAAGCTTCAAGCACCGAGTGAGTGTGGTGGAGCGGGTACAGGGCAGCTTAAATTACTCCAGCGGTTTGCTACAGCATGGATGAGTCAGAGCTGTGCATTTCTGTTTATCTTTCTGAACACAGTAAAAGCAGTAGTGCACATGCCTTAGTGATGTACAGGATGCACTTCCCAAGTTGCATCAGATTTGTCTTGGCTTCTGGTTGGAAAATGCTGTTTAAAGGCCAGCAGAGCTCAGAAAAGTTGCGTTGAACCACTTACTTTTAAGATGGATGCCTCTAAGTGTCCTGGAGTGCAATGTTACTTACTGTGTCAGACAAATCCAGTTCCTGGCTTCTCTGGGTAAATATTAAAGGTCTGACAACACAAGAAGGAGCTTGCTCCTGCTCCTCAGTGCAACATCTGTGGTTCAGTCTGGCTTTCTTCCCCTTTCAGAGTAGCTGGCAACCATGGAGCTGCGTACTGCTTGATCGCAGCCGTGAAGCCCTTTGTGATTACTGCAGGAGAGGCACTGTGTCAAGGAAGGTGCTTGCATTGTATTTCATGGTATTTCAGTTCAGGATGCTTTCACAGACAGGAGCCTTACGGCAGGTACTGTGCCGAGTCGCTGAGGAAAGTGTAATACAAATCTTGCTCTTTCTTGTTTGTTTAGTGTCCCAAAATGCGCCGTTATGCATTTGAACTCAAGACAATAGACAAGTACAGCCACTATCTCGCAGCTGAAACTGAGCAGGAGATGGAAGAGTGGCTGGTGACTCTGAGAAAGATCATTCAGAGCAATACTGAGAGTTTGGTGCAAGAGAAGAAAGATACTGTGGAATCTGTGCAAGGTCAGTTTATAAATAAACACTTACCTTCACCCTTCTCCAGCAGGATGCAAGCAGTGTGCCTGGAGAAGTGTATACTTTTCTTTCTGGATTAATCACAAGAATTGTGGCTGATACATGATATCATGCGAAAAGGCTTAGTATAATGTAGACAATAGTCTGAGGAATAAAAGTGGAGGGAAACGTGACCCTTTCTCTGGATGGGAAATCCATGGCAAAGTTTCAAGACTCCTGGAAAATTGGCTCCGTGCTGAAGTTCTGCTTTGGAAAGACCTAGCAGGCTGTAATAGTACACTCTGGTACTAATAATGTATGGAAAAATCTTACTCCTGAGGAATGGAAAAGTCTCCATAAACTGTTTCTGTGCTATTGTAAGCAAATATTGCAGGATGCTTTCTCGGAGAGCGGTGCTTCTGCAATTTTTTTGAACATCTGTTTTTTGTGTCCTTGCAGATGATGAATCAAGCACACAGGGAAAATCAGAGAGCATCCTGGAGAGCCTGGAGAGAAGCATGCATCCGGAGCTGATGAAGGTATCGTGTTTGCAGAGATCACTCTCCCAGCCCAGAGCTAGTTCTCTCCACCATGTCTATACAAGGGGTTTTCCACTTACTATGTCTTCAGCTCTGGGGGAGCTGGGCAGGCACCAAGTGCTGCTGGGGTCTCTGTTATCTCACCTGCCTGCCGCATGGATGGAGCTCCATGGTTTGAGTCTGCACACTCCTCACCTCCAAGTGTGGGGCCCTTAAGGAAGAACCAGACTTAGAGCGAACGAAGGGCTGTTGTGGTTGGTACTGCTCATTCCTGCTCAGCATGGGTGACCATCCTGGCCGAGGGGCAGTTAGGTGGCAGCCCCCTCCTATATGATCCAGAGTGTGGTTGTCTACTTCTGTCTGCTTTCTCATTTGTCAGAGCCACATCACTTTGCTGTCATTGCACCATGTTGGTGACTACAGCTGAGAAGCCTTGCATCGTCTTACATATCACAAAGGGAACCTGAAAAATATTTATTTTGTTTTGCTTCCATTCTTTCCGACTAATGAATGTTTGCCTCTGTGTGGCCAGGCAGTAATATCAATGCTTTCCTTTATCCTAGTACGGAAGAGAAACAGATCAGCTGAACAAACTGAGCAGAAATGATGGAAGACAAAACCTCTTTTCTTTCGACCCAGAAGTCCAGGTAAACGTTCCCATGTTTGCAAATGTGAGGTTTTGCTCTCTGTAAGAGCTCCCTTGGTGTTGTGCCTCCCTGTTCCCTTGCACGGCCACAGCGTTCGCCTGCAGAGGCAGTGTGTTTTTCAGTGGATTGGAGAACAGAAGTGCAGCCCATGTCCCTATCAGTGGCAGCTGAACAAGATGCCAATGCTCAGGTGATAACTCAGATAAAGGGAGGACTCGCAGCAGCCCCACACATGGCCTCCCTCCAGCTTTGCTGGCTTCTGTGTGATGCATCTCGATGTTGCTGGATTTCAAACCCATCACCTGGGCCTCTGGGAGGTTCTCATGGTTGCAGAAGCGGTAGAAGTGGTATTGCAAGGACATCTGCAATGCTGCATGGGCTCAGCACGTCTGAGTAGGGAGTAGTGACGTTAAAGACCATGATAGGGTTTTACAAGGAAAGCCTCAGTCTTCAGGGATTTTTCAAATGTAGGGGACATACAAACAGAAAAAAAGACCCCATGATGTTCTAATGCACTGGAGTAGGGTTTCATTGACTATTGGCTTGTTTTCTTCTCAGCTTTGATGTCTTTGCTGAGCTCTCTGTCAAGGTCCAGGTGTGGGATTTCAGTGGAATGAGCTGCAATTGTTAACACAGTTGTAGAGAATTGTTCCAAGTTATTTCATAGTTTCTGGTTCTCCTTCTGGCATGCTTTGGCTTGTTCACACCTGCGAAAAAGAATATTCTGGTTTAACAAGGGAATGTAATTAGTCTTTAAAAGGTTTAGTTGTACAAAATGAGCTTTTCTCTTGGCTCTTCTTTAAGGTCTTTAACATGAAGAAGATAAGCATCCAGGAGGCTTTTTTTTTTTAAAGAGAAGCTTTGAGAAGTTTCCTATATTCTAGTCAGATAATAAAAATGGAAATATTATTCAGCGTGGAGTATCTAAGATATCTTTTTTACCTAACCAAATGGTTAGGCTGAATTCACTGCCCTCCCTCTATACCCAGAGCTTTTCATTCTGGTGTGGGTCAGTCGGATCTGCTATAACACTGGGCATTCAAAGTCACTGCCCCAGTCAATGCTGGTGTGTACGTGCGTGCTTGTATGCCTGGTGCTAAGGAAACTGGGAGCAGGAACATATTCCTGCAGCGTACTTTCCTCATTGAAAGGAAATAGGGGAAACAATGGGAAGAGTTTCCCAGAATCGGATTAACAATTGCAGCCTATTTTGCTGAAATTACTTGATTGTGAGATATCAGCACCCTACGTTTGGCAGGCAGGTTTCTGCAGGATCTGAGGGGGAAAAACGAATAGGACTGTGCCAGATTGTCACCAAGAGATGTGCTGGTATTTAGGGGTGTTTGGTAGCTCTGTGTCCCCAGTGCCCAGGACGATGGGTATGGTGAAGGCTGAGGGTCCTTATCTGGCTGATGGTATTTCGGTCACATACGTGTCTGCTCTCTGGGAAGGACGGATGTCGAGGCACAGACCAGGCATGGGTGTTCTGGGTTAGGAAGGAGGTGATTATAATCAAGACTGTTTGGATTTCCCAGTCGGCCCTGCAGACAGACTTTGTTGTTTCTAACCATGCCGGTTATTGCTGTGCATCTAGAAATGCCTTCCAGTTTGAGATGTTGTTCACGATCCCGACGGCATGTGCCTTCTCTCTATTTCAGGCACAGGGACCATCTCTTAAACTAGTCAAATCTTCAAACTGGAAGATACTTTTCTGAGTGTAACAACAGCTTATGTTCCACTTTCTTCCCCAAGCTCTAAATGCTGTTTGGGAAAGTCCCCAGGGTTACAGCAAAGCAGGAAGGAACTGAAATCATACTGAGGCTTAGTTTTCTGTGCTCTACAAACCAGATTGCTAAAAATTGATACATCCCCATGAATTCATGTCCTGAATACATTTGTGTAACATCACCAAATGGCATTCATTTGTGAATGTCTTGTACCTTTTGTACCACTTTAAAAAAAAAAATTTGGTTAAGATAGCGTTGGCTGTAATGTGATCCCTTAACGTTATTCAGGGGGTTATTTTCTTTTTTAATGAGACCAGATTTGTTTGTTTGCTGTCTAGAGGCTAGACTTCTCGGGGATCGAGCCAGATGTGAAGCCATTTGAGGAAAAGTGCAGCAGGCGCTTTGTGGTGTGCTGCCAGGACCTCTCCCTCAACCTCCTTGCTCAGCTCAGCGACAGGTCGGAAGGAGGACCCACCAATGTAAGGGGAGCTCTGGCATGTCCTGCTTTGTCGTCTTTCTCCTCACCAGCAAGAAGAGCCCTCGAAAGATTAATCTGGGTGGATAAAAACATCCCATTTTGCCATGAGCTCCAATGGGACCTGGGCAAACAGTGGCTGCTGGCCCAAGGTCATTGCAGGATTTGTCTGCCTTGGTATTTTGGTGTTCCAAAAATGTGTTTGGGGACAGGGTCTGTCCCGACATGCCTCAGCCTGCCAGGAACTGGGAGTGCTGGGAAACCAGCAGCTCAGAGGCATAGGGAATGGGGAGCGTGTGTCTACCACGTTCTGGTTCCCTGTGAAAGTCCTGTTGGTAAATGATTAAGCTCCATCTCCAATCCACTCACTGCTGTGTTTTATTTCATTTCCCCTAATGGCAAGGGATTTCCCTGTTCTGAAACCTTCTTCTGACTCCAAGCCTAACTGTATTCACAGACACTTTATTTTATTCATTTGTTATTGTGCCAAAGTTGTGCCTTAGCCTAAAAAGCTCTTCCTTGTATTTTCTGAGCCTCTGATGTCTGTAGACAGCTATGACCTCTCTCCTCAGCCTTTGTTCTGCTAGGCTGAACAGACCAGGCTCCTCCAGTCTTTCCTCCCAAAACGTAATCCCTATTATCATGTCCTGCATTTGCTCTGGCTGGAGACAAGCCTTTATGCAAGGGTGCCAGAGCAGCAGATAGCATCACAGGGGAGGCAGCAGCACTGGCACTGACCGCTCCCTGCTGATCGTACTTTGATGCCTGTTAGAATTGCAAAGGCTTTTTTGTGATGGTTTCACGTTGGCAGCTCACAGCTAGTACACCAGGCTCGTTCTCCTTGGCAACTCCCAGCAGATGAATACGTCGCTGATAGTAGAGATTCTTGTTATTCATCCTTAATCAGGCCCAGAGTTAGACCTAATCAGCACATTTGCCTCCAAGTTATGCTGTAATGTCTTGGACACACTACAGTCTTATCTTCAGGCCTTCGCTTTTATCTTTACGTGGATGCGTGCCTACTGGGATCTTTGAATTAAAAATACATGGAATTGTTGCCACTTGCCTTGTGCTGTCGAGGTCAATAGCTACAAACGAGTTGGCAGATTTTGCACATGCAGTTCCTCAGCAGTGTTAGCCTTGCTATTAGTTGTAGCAAAGCCTATAACTTTGCTCCTGTGCCACGCGGCATATATCAGCTGAAGAACATTTTGAGTATCTTGCAGAGTTGATTGACTTTGGACAATAAGTGAAGTGGTCTTTAGCATGTGAACATGCTAATCAATCTTAAGTTGATTTCTTTCTCATTGCAAAGGATAAACAGCACTAACTGATGGATTGGGGTCATCTTTTCTTCCTAACTTTATAGTTTATCATTTATATAAAAAACCCTATGGATTTCATTCTTTATATTTCATTGATGGTTTTAAAGTAGCTTTGTTCAAATTGACTAGATCAAAATGCAAGAAGATGCAGGTTTTATGTATTTATAAGGCAAATGAACATGGATTGTCTGTAAGAATTCTGTAAAATGCTGGTGTACGAAACTAAAGGAAAAACAGATGCAGAAGGCAAGCCTAGCAGGGAAGGCAATGCATGTGAATACTCTTGAACCTGTACTGTGCATTTTTTTGACACGTATATTCAATCAAATTTCCAGGTTGAGCCCTTTTTCCTAAGCTTGGCATTATTTGACCTGAAAAATAATTGCAAGATTTCAGCTGACTTCCACGTGGACTTGAACCCGCCGTCTGTCCGTGACATGCTGCTGGATAACTCTGCATCCGGAGCAGAGGGCACCAAGGGACGTTCACCGGGCGAGAGCCTTGTGCATGGAGTCCCTGAGTCTTGCCTGCGCTACATAAAACGGGTGAAGAACTGACTTTCTCCTCTTGTTCTGTATCTCTGTTGAAGCTGTGGCTGTTCAATAGTGTTGCGGTGTGTTGTTATCCACTGTGTGGAGAAGCAGAAGTCAGCTTTTCTCTTGAGCTGTGGGGTTTTGTCATGTTTTGGTCAGTGTCTCAAGCTGATTACCACTTCGGACTCACTGGCAGCGATAGGCAAAGCACCAGGTAGAGTTTTTCATGACTTGACCATGCTCAGGTCTTGTGAGCCCCCATGGCCCATCGGCAGCAGCAACCAGAGCAGGGTCTGTGTGGGTTGTGAGAGGGGACAGCAAGATGATTGGGGCCAAACCCAGCAGTGTGCGTAGGGTGTCCTGCTCTCTGACAGCCTACTGTCTATCTATTGCAGGGGGTTTTCTCTGTGACTGACCCACACGTGGAGATCTTCCTGGTGGCCCGCGTGGAGAAGGTGCTGCAGGGCAGCATTACGCACTGTGCAGAGCCGTACATGAAAAACTCGGACCCGGGGAAGGTACTGGATGGGGCCGTGAGAGTATTTGCTTAGTGATGCTGTCTTCTGCTGCAGGGAGTAGTGTGGTCTGAAACATGGGTTGTTTCTGCTGCTCTTTAGCTGCTTTCTGGCAAATACTGGTCTTCATCCATTCTGCTGCTTGCACTGTTCCCAGGCTGGCATCAGCTGGGCTGTCCTGGGAGAATCGGTTCCTTCCCCTGGAAGGAGGCAGAGGATTTTTAGAAAGCTCCAAGCAGTTGGGGCAGGGGGACCTTTCCCCATTACACTTCAACAAGGCAAAGCCTGGGCTGGCAGCAAAAAATTGGGACACTTCATCCCCAGAGAAAGGGGCTGCACTGCTACATGGTGCTACACACAGTGTCTTGGACTGGTCCCGGCTCACACTGGCTGGGAACAGCAATGTTTTAGTAGCAGCAGAACATGGGCTTCACCCTCTATTCTGCTCACCCTGCCTCTGTCTTGCTCTGTGCAGAGTGCCATGATCATATGGGAGAACTTACGCAAAGGGTGGTCATTGGTCCTGGTTCTGCTGGCATCAGTCTCTGCGTGCCAGGTGGAGCTGATGCTGCCTTGCTGCAGCCAGTCAAAATTAGTCCCTTGAAAATCAGTGTATGGAAAACCTGGTATGTGATGGCATTCCCTTGGCACACTTTGTAAACCTGTACAGGATGAGCCAATTACAGTCAGTTTTGGAAAATAACTACTAATACCCTTTGGAAAATAAAATACTAATACCCTGACAGTTTAATGCAGAATCAAGAGGAGTTTTAATATGACTGTGCCCACAACATGTTTGCTATTGCTTTGCAAAAGTAATAAATGTGCATGTTGTAAAGTGACAGACATGTCTATCAGCTGCTTCAGCGACTGTTGTGCTGTGTGCCTGGGGAGCTGTGCATTGTGGAATACGGAGAGTTTCTTCTCCCTGGAGACTACAGTGCTCTTTACTTCTTCTCCAAGGCAGCATGGAAGCCGTGGCACACGCTAATCTCTCTTGTGTTTTGCAGACTGCCCAGAAGGTCCATAAGGTGGCCAAGCAGGTGTGCAGCCGTCTGGGGCAGTACAGGATGCCCTTCGGCTGGGCTGCCAGGTTAGTCACTTCGGACTGCGCTTTGGCCATGGCAGGAGCTGCCGCTGCAAGTTATCTGGGACATGATCCAGCCAAGTGGGCGAAGGGCCAAGTGACTGGAGTCAGTGAAGTTGCAGCCGAGGGCAGAAACTGGCTCCGATTCCCAAGACAGAATGGGGATTGGCCTGAAATGCTCTATCTAGAATTAGAAACAAAATATTAAAAAGTAAACAGTGCTGGGAAGACGGTAACCTTCCTGCTGACCTGTAGCTACTGCTATCAGGGCAGATCATTCCTGGGGATGAATCACCCCGTACCGTGCTACCGCGGGAATCGGTGCAGAAATCCCTCCTGGCACCAGCCATTGCCAGGGACAGGATGAGAGTGGAGGACCTCCTGGCCTGGCAGCGGCAATCAGCTGGGGTTTGTCTCCCATCTTAGACTCTGCTTTAATTAACGTTCTTGGGAATGACTGGAGGTAGTGATCCTGTTCCCCACTGTTCTTTTACTGTGACTGATACAGTACATCAGTGCTAACTCCCTTAAATCTCATGTCAGAGGAAGGCCTGAAGGCGAGTTCATCCTTCTGCCACTGCCTCCTATTGCTAAATTGCTGTTTGGTGCTGACAAAAGGGATAGTAATGACATGGGAACACCAGACGACTGTCACAGTGGGCTGGGATTTGGTGGTATACAGCTTGCAATGTGTATTCTTAGACTAAACTGGGCTAGAATAGAATAGAACTGGATTTTCCTGTGACACTGACTGCTCAGCTTCAGGATGGTATTTCTGGGATGCAGCTCGCTCCCGGGAGCCGGCACACAGCCTGCGCAGTGCCTCAGCCCTCTTTGAAGTGGTGCCTCAGCCCAACGGTGGGCTCTGTGTGTGCATTGACTTTGACGGGCTTCAGATTTGCTCCTGCTGGGTGAAGAGCTGCATCTGGAGACCAAGGAGTTGAGTGTCCAACAGCCTGGTGTGGGGAGCTGTGTTGCTCTGCATCCCTGGAACAGTTTCCCTGTGGGTTTCAGAGGAAGCTGTTGGCACAGAAAGGGAGTATGGATGCTTTAATGTTCCTGCTGTACACAGACACCCCCAGCCTTTATAGTCAAATGCAAAGGTGCTGGTACTCATCCAGGGCAGAGTCCAGTCTCCTGCTCTGGGTTCAGGAGGAAGCTGATGTATGTCCTGAGGCTGGTCTTCATTGCACAGTCCTTTCCTAGGAGGATTTCTGTGCTCTGACCCCATGTGCAACTAGGAAGATACTTTACCAGTTGGTGTTAGTGGGAGGGGATTGAAGGGCGTTTGTGATTGTGGACCAGGCTTGGAGCTGGGCTGGGTGTGTAATTCTCACCTGGCTGGAGAGAAGGGAAATGGGTGATGTTCCATCCAATTTTATGTGACACGTTGGATTGTAGTCTGTGTGGGGTCTAAGCACCATGTGAGGATGGGAGGGTGATCGGGAGGTCTGGCGGTATTCAGAGCAGTCACAGGCCAGTGAACCTCTCGCCTGATAAACTGCCCTTCAGCCTGATGTGTCAAAGACCTCAGTGTCTGCATATTTACCAACATTTAAGAAATGTGTCTCTTCTTTTCTGCAGACCAGTGTTCAAAGACTCCCAGGGCACTCTTGATGCCGAAGGAAAATTCTCGCCTCTGTACAAGCAAGACAGCGGCAAACTCTCAAATGAAGATATGCTGAAGCTTTTAGCAGAGTATAAGAAGTAAGTGTAAGAGACTGGTGCAGAGGCTGAGCAGGCATTTTAATATACATTTTTAAACAGTTAAGCATAAACATGAGATGACAATTTCTAAAATACTCAGAGGGTAACAAAAAGCCCTGCTGATGTGTTCAGCACCTGAATTTCCAAGGTTCACACTCTTGTTCCTTTCTCCCTAATGCAGACCAGAGAAGACAAAACTACAGGTCATTCCAGCCCAGTTGAATATCATCATCAAAGACATCCCGCTAGACTTCACAAGTAAGGATCTTGGATCTTAAAATAAATGCTGATGGCTCTAGCCTCAGGAGTTAATACTTCTATGGGGAGTTCTGCTGTTTCATTAACAAGAGTATCTCGGGGCTGCAATGAGAAATGAGTAATTTGGCACAACCATGGGCTTGTAAGTCTTTCCGATGGATGCTGTGGAGGGATGTGGTCCAAGTGCAGAGGTTTACCTGAGGGGTGCATCTGCTTTGCAGTTTGGCCATCACATCCTAAATCTAAAGGAAGCCACCTGCCTGCTTTTGCTGTTATTATTACACCAATCTCATATAACGTTTTTGATCCATAACACCAGAGGACTTCACAAACATGGTCAGTGTGATTCTTCACTTCGCATTTAAAGAAACTGAGGCAAAGAAAGGACTCATGATGTGTTCACTGTCACCCCATGGGCCTCCTATTACGGGTTCTGTAGTCCGGTCCCCTGTCCAAAAGGCTTTTCTAGTGGACTTAATTATTTTGTTCTTTGAAAGGCCATCACTTGAGATGAACTCTCCCTCATGGCTGTAAGTCTCAGCGAATTAGGCAGGGCTTGCACGTTGGTATTTGGAGGCAGCAGAACCGTCAAACATCTTTCTGAAGTAGAGAGTGGAAAAGGACTGATGTAGTGGGTCTGACGCAATTTGAGACGTCAGTCTCAAGCCATCATCTCAGTAGCCTGTCTGCTTCAGTCAGGTGATGTTTGCATGATTTATAAAACAGTAACTTAATGGGTCAAATTCCTGGAAGACTCAAGGTGCAGGTCCTGGACAGAGCAGCCATCCCTGCCCAGACATGGGTCATTCACCTGACCCTCTGACTTCACCCAGAGCTACAGGAAAGTGCCGCTTCTGCAGTCCCCATTGGCAAGGAGAGCAGAGCCCCACGGTGTCCGTGCACCCGTCTTTTCTTGGTATTGCTAATGCAGTTGGGGACCACAGATGTTGCATGATCAAGGGGAGAATTTTCCCTTAGTCATTTCAATGGGAGTGGTCCAAGTCCTGCTGCCTGGTCAACACACACAATCCTCTGATGTGAAGAGAACTGGATGCTCAAGAGCAATGGCAGAGTTTCGGACCCATGAATTTCCTTTCACATGGGCAGTACTTCCCATGTTTGTGGGGTGTGTGCTTATCCAAGCTTTCCTTCTCTTCTAGATTGTGTCACAGCTTCTTATATTCCTATAAAGCCTTTTGAGAAGAGCTGTGAGGACATTGCAGTTGAAGTGGAGGAGCTTGTCCCAGAAGTTGCAAAGTACTGTTATCCTTTCACTGTCTACAAAAACCACCTCTACGTCTACCCCTTGCATTTGAAGTATGAGAACCAGAAGGTGTTTGCAAAGGTGAGTGACCCAGAGAGCAGGCTCCAGCCAGATTCGGTGTGGTCTGGGGTGATGCTGCTGACCTATAGCAATGGCTCATCCTCCATGTTCTTCCCCGTTTCAGGCAAGGAATATTGCTGTCTGTGTTGAGTTCAGGGATTCAGATGAAGCTGATGCCAGGCCATTAAAGGTGGGTACCTGTTATTTCTAGGGCCCTGGGGCTCGCTGCTGTGTACTGTGTGCCAGCCAGGCTGAGCAGGACAATAAGCAAGCACTGAGTTTCCATGCTGTTTTAATTTGGCTGGCTAATTTAGGGTGGCAGCAACCCTGAATCTAGCTCTTCATTTGTGTTTCCAGTGTATCTATGGCAAACCTGGAGGCCATCTCCTGACCACAAACGCCTATGCTGCCGTGCTGCATCACAACCAGAGTCCGGAGTTCTACGACGAGGTAAAAATGAAATGGTGGGAAAAAACAGATTTTCCTGGATGCTACAAAGCCAAGGGGCCTTTCAGGTTATCTCTTTTTTCCAGGGCTGGGTGAAATACAGGTAAAAATAATCGTCAGCCCTTTGCCTCAGTAGAAGGGCTCAGCAAAGCCAGAGACTTTGTCAATTTTTAATGCCAGTTTGTTTTCTGCTGCCTTTACTGTCGCGCTTTGTGCACTCCAGTCACACACCCCCATTAATAAGTAATGTGAAAATGTGATGAAAATGTTAGCCAGGAGTTGTTTAAGGTGGGTAAGAAAGAATGTGTCTTGTGTAACTGCATACAACATAGCATTTGTGAAATAAAATAAAACTCAAAATATTACTCCACGATTAAAAATACAGTCTTATCTATCATGATATCATTTTAGATTAAAATTGAGCTTCCAATTCACCTCCATCAAAAGCATCATTTGCTTTTCACCTTCTATCATGTCAGCTGTGAAATTAATACAAAGGCAACATCGAAAAAACAGGACACCGTTGAAACTCAAGGTATGTTCACTGCTTAAATTACTTCTGTTGGAGTATAAGAATCCAAGATAAAATTAATGTAGGGACATGAAGAAATATTTTATTAAAATACTAGCCTATCTGAATTTTCTTTTTTGAAAGCAATCTAACTTAAATCATGGGTCTAAACTGGAATAAAGCACAATGTTTTTAGCGTATACTAAAGCTCAAATTTTTGCTGCAATCTGACAGCTATTTCTGCGTGTTCTTGACTTGGCTTGCATGAATGGGCTATTGTCAGTCAAGTCACCAACAAAAACTTGATGCAAGATCAGGACCTCAGAGGCTGATCCTGCCAACACTAGGCATGTGTAAGAGACTGAGCACACCCAGGTCCCACTGGTTGGGATGCCTCTCCGTTCAGCTGGTCCTCGGGCGACTGAAGGACCCTCTCACCATGCACAAGGCTCGCACACCATTTCTGCCCCTCAAACCCACTCCTGATCTTGGTTGAACTGTGTCTGAATTTCATTCATCGAGTCACCGGGTAAAAAGTGCTTTAACAAGGCTGACATGGTCGATCTCAGCCTCGTTGAAGCCACTTGCACAACTGAGAGTTGGATTTTCTCAGGGTGAGACACAGCTTTTTTTGGAGCTTGAGCAAAACATGTATCGCTGTGTGTCTGCTAACTCTGGTCCACTGATTGCCTTCGCAGTGGGATATGCCTGGGTCCCGTTGCTGAAGGATGGACGGATTGTCACCCTGGAGCGGCATTTGCCAGTCTCATCCAACCTTCCACCTGGCTACCTGGGTCTCGGAGACACAGAGTCACGAAGGGTAGGAAGGCAGTTTAAAATGGGCTTAAACATAACGGGAAGAGGAAAGCTGAGTTTTTGTTACCACTGTAAGTTCTGGGCTTCTGTTGGTGCTCTGCTCAGCTGGAAAGATCCCTACTGCTGGGCAGCCCCCGAAGCTTAAGGTTCTTAGGGGTGGGAGACAGGACACTTTTAATTCCACTTTCCATGGTTATACAGGTTGCAGAGAATATTTTTGTGGCAGGCTGGACTGGGCTGTTGCAGATGGTGCAGAGCAGGAGACTGGGCACGTGCTCTGTGTGCACGTTCTTGCAGGGACCCCTCTGCCCTGTCGTGGCTGCAGTCATGTCGCTGGTGTTTGTGCTGGGTGGGGGAACCTGTTCTTCCACCTCAGCCCCTACCTTCTGACCAGGTGTCTGTCTGCACAGAGCCACTTTCTCACCGCAGTCTGAAACCAAGTACTTGAATGTTGTCTGTTCACAGCAGCCCAGTGTGGATGCGAAGTGGGTGGATGGAGCAAAGCCACTGTTTAAAATCAGAATCCATTTGGACTCGACCATTTACACCCAGGTAAGTCAAGCACCTCGTTCTCAAAGACTTTCAACACAAATGCAGAGGAAGCAATTGCTGTATCTCTACTACTGCTATGCCATAGGTGCTGTGGGAAAGAGGTACCTGTGTTTGCAGAGCAGCACCAAGATACTTCTGTAGCAGCAGGTCTGGGATTACTTGCAGGGATCTTGCTCCTTCGTCCAGATGTGATGAGACAGTTGTGTGAGTGAATGAGCCTAGGGAGAGGCTGATGCTTTCTTGGCCAATTTCACTGTAACTGGTAGGACCAAGGAAACATTTGAGCAAATGAGCTGCTTTGATGATGCAAAAGAGAGAAGAACTGGTGGAAATGGGAGGTTCCCGCAAATATTAGACTCTTTGATGACTTCAAAAAACCAAAAAGTTTTCTAACAACAGCAGACACAAGTAAACAAGAGTCACAAGAGTCCTCACTTCCTTTTGAAACCAGTTCAGGCTGTTTTACCAAGTCCTCATGTGTTCTGTCATCTTATGGTAGTGATGAACCTCCCCAAGCTTCATGTGATGTGCAGCAAAGATCCCCCAGCACATGCTCTGGGGCACCTCCTGTCAGCACTGCTCATGGGGAAATGCCCTTGGCAGGGCTTGTTGTCCTGTGCTGGATGTAATCAGCTGCATTTACATTAACAGCAACTCGCTTTCAGCATCGTCTAAACCTGTTTTAGGGTCTTACTGATTCTGTACAGCACTGCAAGCAGCACAGTAGTTCCACTCCCCACCAAATTACACTCCCAGATGCTTTTCAGGGTTAAATAACCCAGTAATTAAATTTAACCTTGGAGGAGGAGGGAGAGGAATGGAGAAGCATGGGAAGGAGAGTCTGCCTCAGATGGACAGTAGGAGGTCAGTGAGGCAGATGGTGAGGCACTCTCGAAGAGTTGCAGCTGGGAGAGAAGGGCTCTCGCTTCTCCAGGCCAGTGTTGGACAGGGACTGGGGCTCAGGGTAGTGCAACCACAGGAGAATTTTAACACTGCTGGCAGTTTTGTGCTTAATCTCAAGATTAGTTGGGAGCCAGGGGATGGGCAGTGGCTGGGTACGTTGGAAAAGGCAGGGAGCAGTACTGTAGTCCTGGGAGATGGCAGCTGGGGACCAAGAGTGCCACTGGTAGTGACATGGGGCTTGCTAGGGACATGGCCCACTGCCGCAGGTATGTCAGCATGTTTTAGGGTGTAAGCTGCAAAGCAGGGGTTGACAAATTGGACAAAAGCCTCAATAGGTTGCTGCATTGAACTTGTTTTTCTTCTCTTCCAGGACATGCACTTACACAAATTCTTCCAGTACTGCCAGCTGGTTCAGGCGGGAGCTAAGGAGGTCCCAGGAGAGCTTGTTAAATACCTAAAGGTGAACAATGCCTGTTGGTGGGCTTTGTTTGTGTTTTTACGGAGCATCACTAAATACCCAGAGCCCTGCTCTGTAGGAACACACACTGGCTGTAGTGCTGGGACTGGTGCACTGTGCAAGATCCTTACCTCTGCTTACTGACACAACTGTCTGCTATCTGTGTGCTGCTTCCCACTGCCTTTCACAGCAGATAAAACAAGTAGTCAGCTGTGGGGATTGAAGGCACGGACTCTGGCAGGCAGCAACCAAAGACCTTTATTGCTCTTTGTTAGCATCTTTTATAGCGAGCAGAAGTGTACACGCGCCACCGGCAGCTTGCAGATAGGTTACAGCCTTGTGTTCACGCGCATCTATGCTCTAGCAGATTGGCCCGTTCTTCCTGATCACACGAAATGCCTTCATGGCCTTTATCTTGTTTGTCTCCTTCCAGCTGCACATTCCTTTCTCCGTTATCTTCTGCTTATGTGCCTTCTCGTGCCAGGCGGTACAGTGCTTGCTCATAAAAATCAAACTCAGGAATGTCCGTTAGTGAGATTCCCATCCCCACATCTCCCCCTTTTTGTTTTACTAGAAACACTGCTGAAACCGATCTTTCAATCATTTTTCGTATACATTGCAACAAACAGGGTACACAAACCAAAATTACACATATCCCTCCTAGCTTGGCTAGTCCTTTTAACCAGCCACGAGGAGGAGCTGTCTGATACCCGCAAGTCTGCAAACGCAGCAGCCAGGGGGTCTTTCTCCCCGGCCACTCCCCCATCATTCACCGGAACGGATGGGGTGGCTGGGCACACCGGGCCCGGGGGAACCGGGACCGGCGGGGCAGGGGCAGTGGCCGCTGCCACCGCTTGATGGGCGGCGCGGTCGGTCTTTAACTGCTTTAGCGAATCCGCTATCAGTCGCCGCGTAGTCAGCAGGTGGTGGTTTTTTTTTTTTTCTTCTTTTTCGTCGCCGCGTCAAAAAAGGACTGTCGTGGTTTAACCTCAGTCGGCAACTCAGCCCCACCCAGCCGCTCGCTCGCTCCCCCCCAGTGGGATCGGGGAGAGAATCGGAAGGGTAAAAGTGAGAAAACTCGTGGGTTGAGATAAAGACAGTTTAATAGGTAAAGCAAAAGCTGCACACGCAAGCAAAGCAAAACCAGGAATTCATTCACCACTTCCCATGGGCAGGCAGGTGTTCAGCCATCTCCAGGAAAGCAGGGCTCCATCACACAGAACGGTTACTTGGGAAGACAAATGCCATCACTCCGAACGTCCCATAACAAATCCCCGGCTTTATCCCAAGTCTCTACCCGAAAGGCTGTTGCTGAGTCCAGTGGAATTCCTTTTCTTTTTAGCCATGTAAGCAACAGGCGGAGGGTATAGTCATCATACTTAATCCCACGCTTCTCTAATAGCTTCTTAAGAATACATAGTATAGATTCCTCCTCCTTAGTTAGTTGCAATCCCATTCTTAAGTTTCCCAGCTGCTCACCTCTGCTCCGACGAGGCGATGATTTAAAGTTCCAGCTCCAGCTCTTTCCTGAGACTGCTCTGTCTCCCGCTGGCTGTGACTCGTTCAGCTGGCTCCCCACCGATGCTCAGTTCCAGCATTTTCGTCCCTGTTCGGGCGCCATTTGTGGGGATTGAAGGCACGGACTCTGGCAGGCAGCAACCAAAGACCTTTATTGCTCTTTGTTAGCATCTTTTATAGCGAGCAGAAGTGTACACGCGCTACCGGCAGCTTGCAGATAGGTTACAGCCTTGTGTTCACGCGCATCTATGCTCTAGCAGATTGGCCTGTTCTTCCTGATCACAAGAAATGCCTTCATGGCCTTTATCTTGTTTTTCTCCTTCCAGCTGCACATTCCTTTCTCCGTTATCTTCTGCTTATGTGCCTTCTCGTGCCAGGCGGTACAGTGCTTGCTCATAAAAATCAAACTCAGGAATGTCCGTTAGTGAGATTCCCATCCCCACAGTCAGCATCGCTCTGCCGCGCCCGTGGCAAACCCTCCTCTTGGTGGGCTCACGCACTCCTCCCCTGCTGCCCTAGATCTGATTCAAACCTTTAAACTGTAGCACAATTCCTTGTTTTCAGGTATTTATCCATTCAAAACAGGAAATTTTTTTTCAGGCTGAAAAAAGATCTGTGAGATTATCAATTAGTTAAATTTCACCACAGATGACCTGTGACCTGGACCCAGCTTTTCGGCAATCTCTGCAGCATGAGTAAGGGCCTCGGAGCAGGTCCAGCAAAGGCTTCTGCGGGGAATATATTTCTTGGTTGTTTACTGTCCTTGTTTCCTTCCATAACTGCCTTTTTTTGAGAGTGCTGCCGTAGCAACAGCTCTGCTTCCAGTGGTGGGGATTTATCATCACAAAATTACTGGGTGTGTTTCAGATAACATATAAATATTTTAAGAAATAGAAATAATGGCAGGTTTTGAAGCCAAGCACTGAAAGAACAGTTGCTTTGTTGTGAGCATTTTGTCAAGGGTCTGGGTAGGTCCCAACCCTGCCCACTCACAGTGTCCTTGCTGCAGCCTGCAGACAGGCTAACCACAAGTGAGGGCTCAATAATACCTCAATAATTTCAGTAATTTAAATAACTAGATACAGATTTAAGAACCTTTCATTAGATTTGCAGGTTTGAAAACTGAAAATGAAACACACTGTCTTTCCTAGACTCGTATCGTGAGATTCAGGCAAAAGAGGTCTATAAGATGGGTGGAGAATGTACGCACTAGATGATCTTGACCTTCACCAAGTCACTTAAATCCCATTTCCAATAGCAAGCTATGCTCTTTGGAGAAAAGTCTCACTGCCAGTCATCGGGCATCACGTTTCCATGGTCCAAAGGCATTTGTGAAAATGGGACTTAGTCACTTCAAATAACTGTCTCAAGTGACGAGAAGAATTGGGAGCAAAACTTCAGCCTTAAATTCTGGGTTATTGGGGTCAAATCATAGCATGTGACCTCTAATTAAGTAATAGCTGCCTGGGCACATCTGAGAGGAGGATTAATACCTGCCATGAGTGATTCATGTTGCTCCCCGAAGGCATGCAGCTGGGATCTGTCAGCTGGAAGGCAGGCAGTAAGTGCTGCCGTGGGTCCAAGTTCTCCTGTCCTCTGGCAGGCTGAAGCCCACACCCTGTCCTATCGCCTGTCGTGTTGCCACAGAAATGTCTGTGGACTATAAATATTTAACATCTGCAAATTGAACTAAAAGTGTCTGTGTTTTGAACATTTGTTTTAGTGTTTGCACGCCATGGAGATCCAAGTAATGATTCAGTTTCTACCTGTAATTCTTATGCAACTATTTAGAGTCCTTACAAATGTGACGCAGGAAGATGAAGTAGCTGTCAACTGCACCATGTGAGTGTCTGGTAAATCATCCAGTTTTCTTCAGTTACAAATGCAAAACCACAAACTACAGTGCAAAGCAGGGTGTGGTTTCCCAGTACCAGGTGCTAAGTGACAGCATTGGGTGTCCCCTGCTGCTTGCTCCCATGCTGTGAAACGCCAGCCACTGTCTTCTCCTGGCATGCCCGGGTGGCATGGGGCAGCCCTTGTCCTGGCAGCTGCATGGGGACAAATGTGGTATATTAAAGATACTCCTGGTTTGTTTTCCAAAAGAAAAAGGGTTCGCTGGTGGGGATGGCTCTGGGAGCCGAGTTATTGGGGTGTCGAAAGGCTCCAGAGCCCCCGGGCACGTCCCAGCTGCAGGCAGCAGATGTGGTTTCCCCGCGGGAGCGACGCCCCGGTCTCATCCCTGCACGCCAGTCCCCTGTGTCAGAAGTATTGCTAAAAATCCCTTGGAGCTGGCCGTCTTGCGCTGCAGAAGCGGCCGCCGCCTCCGCGTTGGCTCAGAACAGAGGGGCGGAACCGGCGGCGCTTTGTGTAGCGCTGCTCCGCCGCGCCTGCGGCCCCCAGAGGGCAGCACCGGCTCGGGCCGCGTCCCCGCAGGGAGCGTCTGCTGCGCGCAGGCTTGTGGAGGTCCCAAAGGGAACAAAAGGTGCAAAAGCACCTTTCCTGCCTGGCTTTGGCCGTGACACCCCTGAGCTGATGGATGCGTTAAAACATCCGTCTTCCTCCCGTGGTTCTTCCTCCGTGAAGTGGTGCAGTGCAAAGGGCGATGCTGGATGCCGCTCCATGGAGATCTTCCCCTGACTCCAGGAGGTACCGTGCATCCATGTACCAAAAGCACCTCGCTCCCGTGAAACCGGAGGTCGGAGGCTGAGCCCTGATCCCCCAGAAATGTGGGGCCCGTTGCAATCACAGTCCTGTGCCATGGGGTGCAGGCTGTGGGAACTTCTTCTGTGCGGAGCACTGTAATCCCACTCTGCTTGAATCACCAGAGGGCAAGGACAGGGGAACAAGTGACCCCAGCTACCTGCTGGGTGACCAGCTCCCACCTTCACTTCCAGAGGTTTTTTCAAAGCTTGGCCTGATGCTTTCCAGTTTGTCAATAGCTTTCTGTTTAATGACAACTGTTTTTTCACCCAGACTTTCAGAGTGGAACTTAAAACCCGCTTTATCTGATAAATGGCTTGTAAACTCCTCCCTGTGGTTTGGCCTGCGGGGTCCGTGACAATGCGGAATAGTTTGTTGTTCCCTGTGGCTGGGACTGGAGTGTAAATCCCCAGTGTTGGCTGGGGAAACCAGGCATTTGCTGCTTTCATCAGCCGCCTGGAGTGCTTCCAGAGGCCTGGCATGTTCTCCAGGGTCTGCCTGTCTCCAGTGAACTGCAAGGCAACAGTCCGAAAGTAATCCAGTGCATGTAACAAGGAGCACATGATGTAAATTCAGTAAAAAAGAACCTTCCAGAATTAATAAATTCAGGGGATGCAGGAAGGTATCAGAGTATAACAACAATGGAGAATTTTTTCCCCACTTCTCAGCAGAGATTCTGTGGGGTTTTTGTGTTCATTTTGCAGACTTGGTGTAGTCGTATAGTTGTTCATTGTCACTTGTATTATCATTAGGAAAGGGCTCCCAGTGAGGACAGACTCAACACATGATAAGCTGTGCAGTGTGGATGAATCTGTAGCATGTGCAGGAGGGGCAAGTGGGCTTGCTCTCTTTATAGCAGGTCCGTAGGTACAGCCAAAGAGGACTGGGTGCAGAGCAGATCAACTTAATATTTTTGTTTTCGACTTAGCTAACACCTGAGCATTGTTCAGGTGTCTAATGCTCACTGCAACGTGAATTTAAGTAGCGGCAGGCTTTAATCCTGGCATGCACGGAGGCCAAAGAATAGGATATGGAGAGAAATGCTCCACCTCACCTCCTCGTGCAGGGAGCCTCGAGCATTGAAGGCAGCTGGTCTGGGCAACACCTGGTCCAGCACCAAAGTGGAGAAGAGGCCTTGGCCACCTCAGCTCCGAGTGCTTTGTCAAGGGGCTGTGCAAGGCTGTGGCAAGGATGGTGCAGGCACAGGAGCTGTAAGCCTGCAAGTACTGACTCTCTGCAAATCAGGCCGTGCCAGCAGTGAGGCCCTTGGGGTTGAGCAGGATAGGACACAGATGGTGTCTGCTTTCATGAGCTGGAGGAACTTTGCTCCCGCATTGCTTGCTGAACACAAACCACATTTCTCCCCAGGGTTCTTCTGCACATCGTGTCCAAGTGCCATGAAGAAGGTCTAGACCACTACTTGCGCTCCTTTCTAAAGGTCAGTCATGACACACTGCTTTGCAAAACTCCCTGCTGGGAGCAGGCACACTGCTGACGCTGTTCCTCTTGCCTCAGTACGTCTTTCGAGCTGAGAAACCCAGTGTCACACAGGCGAAGATGACCCATGAAATCCTGGTCCTTTCCATGGCCACAATCCTGAAGCAGTCGGCAGATTTTCTAGCCATCAATAAGCTACTCAAGGTGAAGTATTGGCAGTACTTGGCTGCCGAGGGTAGAAAACGGGGTCTCGTATAAAGCTCAACACTTTTACCCACCCAAACCCACCACAGGAGCAAAGCTACCAGGGCAGCTCCTCACTTCCACGTCCTTGAGGTTCTCCCCTTAAAACAGAGATGAATTCTTGCAGGGAACCTGGCTGTGTTAAGGCTCATGGCAGGACACAGCAAAGGGCTTTTCATTTTGCCAGTTTTGTCTGTTTTCTTCAAGCCACACATGAGGGGTGACTCATGGGAGGCAGACTGAGTCTCTGCCTCTCTGGGCCTTTGCAGGGCTTGCACCCCAAACTCTGCTGGCTCCTTGGAGGGTGCGTTGGGATGCAGAGGGGATGGAGCTATTCCTACCCCAAGACTAGCAGGACTCCTCCGGGTAGCAAAGGCACCCATGCCAAGTGCAGCCGTGCTTACAAAATGCCATTTGAATGTGAGCTCTCCCTCCCACACTGCTGCTTCCCCACATAGTCAAACATGTTTGATCCTACTGAGAAAAATAATAGTATTCTTTGTTCATTCTAGTACTCGTGGTTTTTCTTTGAAGCACTGGCGAAGTCGATGGCAATGTACTTACTGGAAGAAAACAAAATCAAGGTAAAAGTAAATTTGTTCGATGCTGCATTACAGAGCCATCACAAACAAACTCTCCTCCAAAAGGTTTTCTGAAACACTATGTAACTCTTTATTTCAAAAAACCCTGACAAGCCGAACAGCTAGCCAGATCTTTCCTTTTTTCTCCACTTTACTTTTCCCGTCTTCCTCTTTTCACTCTCAATTGTAATTTAAAAATTCCGGATCTCCTTATAGCTCATGCAGCCTCCTTTTCTGTTACCAGCTACTGTGATTTCAGCCAGTGCTTTCTTTGTGCCAATTTCCAATTAGGAAACAACATAAACAAATACTAAAGGGAACTTGCGCCTGCACTTGGTTCTCCCCAGCTGCTTGCTTGCAGCACTGAGTGTATGATGTGCTTTTGGTTTCAGCTGCCCAGAGGCCAGCGGTTCCCTGACTCCTACCAGCACGCCCTGCATTCGTTGCTGCTCGCCATCATTCCTCATGTGACCATTCGCTATAACGAAATTCCCGAAGAGTCCAGGAATGTCAACTTTAGCTTGGCTAACTTCCTGAAGGTCAGCAGTTTCTTTCTTTCTCCCAGGCTTTTATCAGAAAAAAAAAAAAAATTAGAAATAAGCAGCAAGCAAACAAATGTGTTTGTATTTTATCATCTCTTTGGTTTCTTCAGTGATTAAAACTCTGGAGGGAATAAGCTTTCCTAGGAAGGAAACCTTCTCTTTGCAAGAGAGAGACTATGATACTCTATATGTTATCTAGGGTTTTCAGTCACACCTAGCAACTGTTCAGAACCTAAGAGGAAATACATGTGCTCTCATTTTAAATATTTCTGTTGTCCCCTGGAGACTTAAGTGAGGTCATCCAAACAATTTCAGAGAAACAGGATCAAGTACTTTTTGGAAAGTCAGCAGCAGCCTAGAGGATCAAACCTGGCTGCTGGCAGGATGGTAGTATGGAGATGATTTACGATGATTGCTTTTATTTTTAATGATTGGTCACATGTTGCTGTTCTTTTCTCCAGCGTTGTTTGACCTTTATGGACAGAGGATTTGTTTTTAACTTGATAAATGATTACATTTCTGGATTCAGCCCAAAAGACCCTAAGGTAAGCAGTATGTTTCTTGAAAGGTGGTTTGCAGTTGTACATATCTACGTCAGTCAAAGCTCTGTAGTGATTATTTTATACGACTCTTGGAGGCCTTTTAGACGCTGTTCCTGCAGAGTCTTCTGGAGGCAGAAGTCTTCTGGACGTCTTCTCTTTGTCTGGGCCGAGAGCCTGTATGCAGCTAAGCTTTAAACAATGTAAAGAGTCAGAACTAAAGGAGAGATTGGTTAATAGTCTGGATGAAAAAGGTAAAGAAGTCCCAAGTGACAGCCACATGCACTGACACTTAGGGGGAACAACACAAAAATTTGCCAATTATTACTGAGTTAACAAATAATAAATGTTATTTAGATTCCCCAATCCGTGTGCAACAAACACATTGAACTGGAAGCAAATGAGTCAAACTGAAAACATAGTTTGTGTTTGTCTTTTTTTTTTCTCAGCTGCTGGTTGAATACAAGTTTGAATTTCTTCAAAACATTTGCAATCATGAGCACTACATTCCTCTGAACTTACCAATGACCTTTTCCAAACCCAAGCTGCAAAGAGTTCAAGGTATGTCCTTTGTCAAGAGACTGGCTAGACAGCTATAATTTATTAGTCTTGATGGCTTCTGACTAGATGGAATTTGGTTTGGTGTCAAGGAAATTTATGTCCTGGTTAGCCTGATTTACATTAACCTCAGGAAAAGATGCTGTTCTGGCAGGTTTACATCATTTTGCTCCAGAATGGTATGCAATCAGTCTTTTCAGTATTTCCTGTATCTAAGTTTGCATGGGACTAAAATATCCAAAAGAAACTGCCCCTATTTCAGTAAATACACAACTTGTGCAAGTGTAATCCTTTGTTCCCAAGTGTCAGCATCCCCTGAGAAGCAGGGTGTCTCATCGATCAGTGCCGTAGAGAATGGAGAGACAGGAGAACAGATTGAATTCACTGCTCCACTGCCAGCTCTCTTTGTGGCCACAAGAAGGTGATTTAGGTTACCTTCTGCTTTCATTTTGAACAAGAGTATAGTGGTGCACAGTGCATTCAAGCTAGTACTCAAACCTGAGCTGAAGGCAGCCAGCAGAGAACTTGAGCCCATGCCAATCCTTAGCGCATACCAAGGGCATACGTACTGTGGCACCACCACGTATCCAGGCTGCTCTCACTGTCACACCATGTCCCCTTTGGTCCTGATGCTGCTCACCACAAGGCAGATGGGGTCTGCAAGGGGCTGAGCTGAGGCACTGTGCAAGTGTGGCTGGCTGCAGCTGGGCTACCGGTGACAGTGCAGACACACAGTGCTGAGCCCAGCAGCGTGCCTTGCCCGCCTCCTAAGATTGCTATAGACATAGTTTCATTCTCTCTGTGTCCTAATTTCTCATCTCTGCTAGATAAATACAGTAAAGATTGCCAGGTTTGGGTGCTAATAGCCTGGCAAGATAAGTACGGGAGAGGAGAGCGAGGTTTGAGATTCCCCCATGTGAAAGCCCAGTGGATTTATTCTGATGCAGGTGAGGGGATCTTTAGTTGTGCCTCAGGGTGCAGCCATACAAATCCCAAAGTGATTCCCTTTACATCCAGGTGGCAGAAGCAGCAGAAACTGACAAGTTTCCCTTATTTTGGTATGTTTCTGACCGCTCAGAGCTTTCTGGACCAGCTGCTAATCTTACACCAGTTTGGCTACTTGCCTGGCATAGTTTAACAAAGTGCAGTACTAAAAATGGCTGAGAAAGAGGAAAAACACACAACCACAGTGCCTCCCCATTGCTTATTAGTGGCATGATAACATAAGGATGCTCTTTTTTGGTTAACATTCACCTTTGCATTTGTGATGGTTAAACTGAAAAGCTGTAAGAGCAGCTCATCTTTCCTCCTCTGTTTTACTGTGACTAGGACCTACCAGTTGAGGTTTTATTTTTAAGACGTATTTTAAAACAGTGGTAGCAATTGTCATTCACACACATCTCTTCACAGTACAGCAGCCTATCCTCAGGTAGCAGAAGCGCCTTTGCAGTGGTGCCTGTGCTGTGCCTGCCATGGTAGAGACACGTAGTGATGCATCTCCATTGCAAACTTGTCTGGTTTTGTGGACAGACCTGTGATTACAGGGGACAGCGGGCTCAGAAATGGGGAGGTATGATGAGCACATCACCAAGGAGATATCCTGCTGGCCTTCCTCACTTCTTTATCAGCTTACTTGAATGAAGAGAGGGGATGTGCCCAGCCCCTTACTACTCTGTTTCTGGAAAAAGAAGGAATAGCCCCCAGGAAGGTGGATAAAGAGGGCTTCTACAGCAGAAGCTGGTACAGACGGGCCTGCAGGCAGAGCACATCCCTGTGACCACATCCTGTTGAGCTGAGCGTTGCATCTTGGACCAGTTTCCCTGAAACATCTCAACTAATAAGGCTGGTTGCTGGTCTGCGTCCCTGCTGCCTCACCTGGGGGACATGTGTTCCTCATCAGCCAGAGCAAACCCCCAAGCCTGTCCTCACAGCCAGCAGCACAGAATTGTTTTTGCAATCTTGTGATAGCAAAGAACCCAAGAGATTGACAGAAGCTGGGAGTTAAGCGATAGCCTTACAAATAATATTAAAACATGACGTACTGTCCCGTTTCTCCAAGATTTAAAGCATTACTTATTCCTGTTTATTTTTGCTGTCTTTTTATTTGTCCCTTTTTCTTTTTACACATGAATTAGATTTTTTTTCATTTGCTGTGGAACGGTTCACTTCAGTAGGTAGGTCCAACTGGGATCACTGAATCCTCTAATGTCAAATTAAATATGCAGCTTCCAGTCGATTAGCTTGCATCCAACTAATGAAATAACCATGATGTGTGACACTTAGGCATTAGCTAACATGACTAACAATGAAAGCTAGATAATGCTCCAGATTGCTTTCTCTTTCCTCTGAATCAGACTTTCACAGACCGGTAAATGCTTCTTATGAATCAACGAACTTAAAAATATCTTTTGCAGCCACAGAGCTGTTGGAACCCTTTGGCTGGGATTTTCAAAGCTGTGTGTACGCACCCTGCCTTACCACAGAAAAACTTTCACACCTGTGGGAATTAAAAAAAAAAAAAAAAAAAAGGTCTGAGCTGAGCACACAGCATTTGTACCCTTTGGGGGAAGAACACACAGCTTTGGGGTTATCCCTCTGGGAGGCTTAGTGCCAAAATGCAACAGTCAAACGGTGCCTGTCATGGCTCTGATTAGGCATATGGGTTGCCTGACAGAGATAACGGTGTCAGGGCAAGGTCATTCATAGCAGCCCAAGTGCACACGCACCCTGCACTGAAATCTGTGTCTCTGTCACTTCTCTGCTGCATTATCCAGGCAAGTCAAGTGAAAATGCCTTACCCTTGTAGCAGCTGCTCCTTTGATCACAGTATATAGCCTGAATCTATGTGAGATGCAGGATACAAGTTAACTAAGGTGATTAGGTACTGAGCTGCCTTTCTGCTGGCAGTCAGTGCGGCTTTTAAGGAGCTGTGTTCAATATCTGCTGGGGGCAAGCTAAGGGAGTCTCACAGTTTCTGGCAATCAGCTTCCTGGAACCCTGCCCTGGCTCCCCGGTCCTTGCAGCAGGGCTGGAAAGGCCAGCTGTGTAAACTGCTGGAGGATGCAGTAGTGGTCACTTGGCAGCATGTCCTTGTTTGCATCCCTCATCCCAGCAGGAGTATTTGCCTTTTCTCTGCTCTCTGACCTGACAAGAAGGAATGCAGATGTCATGGAGGATGTGGAACAAGCTGCAGAGACAGCACTGCTAGGGCTGGGCGACTGTGATAAACGCACTGTCTCCACTGCCCACTACCACCCTCACAGCTGCTTCGTGGAGGCTGGCACCTCCGCTGCCTAGGTAGTCTGGGGATTTACAGGATAACCCCCATTCAGGAGCAAAGCAGCCCCGAGGCAGTAAGTCGTGCTGTCTTTCCCTGTTTCATCCATCTCTGACTTTATAAATTACTCTTTGGAGCGCTAAGCTTTGTAAAGCATCACACTGCAGAAATCCTTCTTTTAGCTGCTTCCGAAATGGTGAGGGCTGAAATTAATGATTAGCCTGAACTGGAAGATGCCAAGTTCTTTGATAGGACTTAACTCAGTGGTGGAGAAAACTGTAGTCAGTTCAGGCTTTATTGAAAGATCAGTGCACTATAGGAAAGAGAGTGATGAACCATACTCGTGGACTGTTGTGGCTTACATGACCTTTATGTCTTGCTCTGAACAGGTCCTCGGAACAGTTCCCTTAACCATTGCCTTGCTGTTTCTTTCAGATGTAAATCTTGAATACAGTTTAACTGATGAGTATTGCAGGCATCATTTCCTGGTGGGGATGCTTCTCAGAGAAGCCTCTGTTGCCCTGCAGGACAACTACGACATCAGATATACAGCCATCTCAGTCTTAAAAAATCTCTTGATAAAGCATGCCTTCGACAACAGATACCAGCACAAGGTCAGGCATATTTTGTTGGCTTTTAAATGTAATGTTCTTGAATTTTATGAAAAAACACACGTCGGAGTTTTAGATCTTGCATGGTGCTCCAAGGGTGTTCTCATTACTTTTTAGGGAACTGTTGTAAGTAACTGATAGTTATGGCATAACAGTAATAGCTCTGAGAAACGATCTAGGAACACAAACAATGCAGTCAGATAACTGCAGCGCTCTTATTCATGCAGAGTATTTAGATAATAAAGCCCTGAGCCATTAAGGAACTTGAGAGTGTCATTAGCCAAGAGGCTGTTCAACAAAATTAAGCAATGTCGATGTTCTGGTCTTGGGCTTAAATTAATATCCTGCATTAAATACTATCATTAGGAAACAGGACTGATCTCTGTTACAAGTCAACTGCATGTTTTACTAATTAGTGAAGCAGAGGAGAGGATCTGTGGATTCTCATGAGATGCTGGATTTCCACTGGGTAGCTTTCAGCTTTCTTCGGTCAGAGGCTCAGCGTGTGGTATTGCTGAAAGAGCTTGGAGATGGGCCTGTTTTCTTTCTTGATGCAGCTCCCTGCTGACCCATATGTCCTTGAAAGTGCCCAGCTACCTGTGCAGACACTACCTGGCTTTGCTCTAGGCTGAAAACATGCCTCTGTTTAGAATTTAGCTCCTCAAATTGGTCTTAGTGTGCTGCATTCCTGAGTTTTATCTGGGAGTGTGGATAGCCTCCTGGGCATGAAAGGTGAGAGAAGTGACCCAAATGTGCCTGGGGCTCCTGCACTCTGCATGGACCCAGAGCCAGCTCCTCTCCTCTCCCTTTTCTGCCTGTTTGGAAGGGCTGAGCGGGAAGTGGGCTTGCTTTTCTCTGCAGTGAGGATACCCGGTGACTTGCACAGCCTGGAAACAAAACTGCAGCCTGTGGTAGTTGGCAAGACTTGATATTTCAGGAGAGATTTGCCAGCTGTCTGACAAGACTGGGTCAGAGGCAGCCTGTTTCTGCTCTTCCGGGTGCCTGAAAACCCTCACACTAATTCGGGAGCTGTTTGCCCCCTCAGCGTGCAGCACAATCCCTGCCTCCTCAAAAACACCACCTGTCCTAAAATTGTCCCACTGGATTTTTGTACATGTGTTGTGCTCCAGGCTGCATGACCAGGAAACTGCCTGGAGCCAGGGCAGGATGCTCAGCTGGTGTCCCAAGACACCAGAGCAAAAAACCACGTCACGGGCAGCACAGGCTGAGCGTGGCAGGGTCTGTTGCTGTGGTCTCGCCCTCAGCCAAGGAAACCCCGGTTCCATCAATGCTGAGAGAGGGTTTTCTCAACCCATGGGCATTTTCAAGATTTCTTTTATCTTTTGTCATACTGAATCAGAAGAAAAAATTAGATTCTTGTATTGGTCAAAATATGCCATTCAATTCGCAAGCCTTAAATTTCTTTTTTATTTTAACCTTTCTGTCAAGTCCAGAATAATAAATTTTTAACAAGAAAGAATTGGATGTAAGAGCCCTGCCTTTAGAAAAGGTCAACCAGGCCATTTTTGATCTGTATCACTTAATACAAATTAATCTGTTCCTACAAACTGTTTTGACTAGAAGTATTTGCTATGGAGAATTCCTGACTGGAAGCAATAGCCAGCACCAGGCAAGGAGCAAATGTTTTTGTTTCATTACTCCTGGGTGTTGCACTTGAAAATCAAGCTATGCGAGTGAAGTGCCGGTTAAAGAGTTAGGAAATCCAGGATTTAGTTTGTCACACATCCTGTATGACTAGGAATGTTATTCAGCCCCCAAAATCCCCAAGTGCACCAAGCTTGCTGCTAGAAGGGTAATACCTACCTGGCAGCTCTGGAAGTGGAGATGAGAAGCCAAACCAACCCATGTCCTCAGACACCATATACAGTGTGTAAATATATATATACATACATATGTATATGTGTTTTGGCTCAAGAGTTTCCCTTTTTCACTCCATTGAAAGCCTGGGCTCTTACCTACATTTTTCTCCCTGTCTTTTTTCAGAACCAGCAGGCAAAAATAGCCCAGCTCTACCTGCCGCTGTTCGGGCTGCTCCTGGAGAACCTCCAGCGAGTGGCCAGCCGCGAGGCGCTCTACTCCTGCGCAGCCACCTCCAGCCCCGTGAGTAAAGCCCAGCGATGCCTCTTTGCCCTCCTCCTCAGTCCTCCTCTCCCCAAACACCCCCTGTGCGACTTCCACTGCCTGCAGGCAGGCTCAGCTTTAGAAATAAGTGTGTGTTTCTTCTCCCCACAGCCCCGTCATGTGCTTGTTTCTTTTAATTTGGCTTTTCCTGTGACTTTTTTCTGTCTGTAGCACTGGGTACAATGTCTCTGCCCTTTTGCTTGCTCTTGTTTAATGTGTTTCTTTACGGTATGCGTAGTGCCATGAGGTGAGGTAAGTCCCTCCAAGTGCAATGAGTTGCAACAGGACTCAGCCTCAGACTCCAGCAGGGAGTTCTGGGGAGTTGCCTGAATGCCTGAGGGTTGTGTGTGGTTCCCAGGCAGGCTTAGCCTTGCAGACTAGACTTTCCTCCTTGTTTGGGGCAAAACAACAACAAAAAAAAAGACATTTGAGAAAAACAATTCAAAATTTCAACTCAAATGATGAAAAACAAAAGGGAAAAAACTGCTATGACTTACTTTAATATGTTCTGCTATTCTTTGTACTCCTCCCCACGTCATTTGTCTCCTTGTTATGGAAGTAAGGAAATAGATTTTTTTCTTTTTTTCATCTGTGTTTTAAAAGCTGCTCTAATTTGCCTTTTTTTATTTCATTATTCTCTTCTAAAAGAGAATAGGTGTTATCTTCCATTGGTCACAAAAAAACTTATATTGTTTTACAGGCATCCAGGGATGAATTCGTGTGCAGTTTTGCACCCCCCTCAAATAGATCCAGCCTGATTGCAGACAAAGATCCAGGTAAATTAATTTTTCTAAACTTTAACTTTCCCATTTATTTTGAACGTAACTACTACCAGCCCCAAAAACCCCAAACCCGTTACCCAAAACCTGAAATAGTCACCTGTCAAAAGACCTCTCAGAGTTCGTACGCTTTTCCCTGGACGTGGTGTCACCCCAACTGTCCTTTCCAGATTAATCAGCTTTCGACATGGGGCCTTGGCAAGCCCCGTCTGTGCTGTCTGAATCGCATCCTCCACTCACTGTCCGTGATGTGCTGAGGAGTGCTGATGCAAAGGCGTTAATTGTGGGTTGAGGTGCTGGAGCGTGTCCAGAGAAGGGCAACGAGGCTGGTGAGGGGTCTGGAGAACAAGTCTTACGAGGAGCGGCTGAGGGAACTGGGGTTGTTCAGCCTGGAGAAAAGGAGGCTGAGGGGGGACCTCATCGCTCTCTACAACTCCCTGAAAGGAGGTTGTAGCGAGGTGGGTGTCGGTCTCTTCTCCCAAGTAACAAGCGATAGGACGAGAGGAAATGGCCTCAAGTTGCGCCAGGGGAGGTTTAGATTGGATGTGAGGAAAAATTTCTTCACTGAGAGAGTGGTGAAACATTGGAAGAGGCTGCCCAGGGAAGTGGTGGAGTCCCCATCCCTGGAGGTATTTAAAAGACGTGTAGATGAGGCACTTAGGGACATGGTTTAGTGGGTGGTGGTGTTGGGTTGACGGTTGGACTCGATGATCTTAGAGGTCTTTTCCAACCTCAATGATTCTATGATTCTATGATTCTATGTTTTTTTTCAGCCTGCGGAGCAGCACTTCCAAATGGCCATGCAATAAAGCGAGAGGACTCGAAAGGATCCCTGAACTCAGAGGGGGCAACCAGTTCCCCGGATCAGAGTGAAAATGTAACTTATCTGGGGTTAGAAAGAATGCTGCTCACTGCACCAGTCTGTGGGCTGTGTTAAATAAGGGGGAGGGAAAAGGAGTTCCCTGTGGTAACACTCTCAAAAGCCAGTTTATAAATATCTCTGTTTGGAAACAAAAAAGATTCATTTTTAACAGAGGAGGTCAGACTCACCGGTCTGGTATGCTTTCCCTCTACAAATATCTCTGAGCCAAAAATATAACTGTTGACAAATTATTTACTGAAGATGAAAGGCAAAACCTGTTGGGAAAAATCTCTGCTCCCATGGTGCATTTATTCATACTCAGACGTGCTCCCTGTGCATGGATGGGTCTGAGCCTGGCCAGTGCCCCGTGCACGGTGCTGGGAACTGGTTTCCACACACGGCTGGGGAGGCAAAGCACCATGATGCGAGATTGCCAGTGACCGCTGACTTAAGAGAAGATGAGGTATTTGTAGGAAAATCAGCACAGGCTAATAACCACAGCCCCAAACTTGCAGAAGGTGACCACGGTCACACCACAAAGAGCTCTGACCCCACTATTCAGACAGGGTGTACTCTCCTTGTTGGCAGATTGCATGCATGGAAATCAGGTATTTGTGCAAACCAGCCTCTGGTTTTCCTCAAGGCAATTTCCAGATGTCTTGGGTTGGCGTGAATCGTTGATGCCTCTTTAAAAACTTTGGCCCTTAAAACAACAAGGCAAAGATTATCTGGGCTCCTGCTGGCTGTGTCCTGACATGCTTAGGAGAGGTGGGGCCTTTCAAGCTCTCCCACTTGAATCACAAAGCTACAAGACGCAGTACAGCCAAACACTTGACTATAAAACTGTTCATACTCAGCAAAGCTCTGAGCATATGCTTCAACGCTGCTGGTGGGATTTGCAGAAAGCGTTATTGCTTGCAGCTCAGCTCTTCCCCACAGCTAGACATCCTCTTCTGTGTCCTTGAAGGTATGTTTTTCAGAGTTGTTGAAAACAGCTTTTCTGTTAGGGAATGCAATATCCACAAAACCATGTAAAAGCAATGCCACAGGGAGGAGCTCAGCTTTAATGCTGCCCTAGAGAGGTAGACACGTTGCTTATCGCCTGTTCCCCTGGAGTGAGTTGTGTGCTGACTTGATAGTTTGGCATGGTCAACAGCAAAGTTCTGGCTATAGCACTGCATCTCCAACTCTAAACTGAATGTTTAATTCTGCTTTATTATGACTCACATCCACAGCTTGTCCCAGAAAAACAACGAATAAGATCTGTGGATCACTCTCCAAACATGTGAGGCACAGCTTTAAGAGAAGCGTCCTGCTTAGAGCCTAATCATATCCATTTGTCAGAGGATACGGCTAGGGCAAGCACAGAGAATGCAAAACAAACTGGTAAAACTTTGTAAGTTGTGTTTCCCACCAGACAATGCCCAAGCCTTTCCCACACAGATTGACTCACCAGCAGGATTTCACTTATCTTTGCCTAAGTCACAAAGTAGGAGGAAAAACAAGAGACACTTCCAAAAATCAGGGAAAAAGAAAAAAGTTCTTTTCTTAAGCTGAAATTTCCTGTATTTTTAATAACTGACATTTTGGGTTGAAGCGTACGTCTTTAACAGAAAGTTAGATTCTTGCTTTAAACTGCGACAACTAAGGAACTATTTTGTTTGACAAGAACTGACTTGAAAAATGTCCGGGAGCTTAAACACTGCAGAGAGTAGGGGAAGTGAAAGCAGGGCTGCAGTGCGTTTTGCTGGATAAGCCATCATTCTCTGCCCAGACATTTTTTCTGGACAGAGAAGCATTCGGCCACATGTCCAGGATTTCCAGACTGCTCATCACTGGATGGGCAGCAACCCCAAAGGATGAGATGTCTCCAAAGCATGGTGCTGTGAGGGTGCACATGTAGGGGGACAGGAGGAATGCTGGCACATCTGGTATGTGCCGGGTTTGCTGTGCCCACGCTGCATGGCTTCTGGCCACACACTCCGCTCAGGCACAGCCCAGGCACCTGGGGCCACTGGCCTCCACGTCACGTCTGTGTCCCGTTAGATCCGCAGAAGCTCCACGAGGAGCAGCGTGTCGCACTGCAGCCGGCTGGACCAGTTTGAGATCCGGACACTCCTGATGTGCTACCTCTACATTGTGAAGATGATCTCTGAAGGTTGGTGGCTCTTGCTCACTGGGCGGCAGCCAGAAAGACAAGAGACTATCACCGGCTGTTTTGGTCTGTAAGGTCCCCTTTTAATTTTTTTTAAATCTCAGTGCACTGTTTTTTTTTTCTTTCAGATACTCTTTTAGCTTACTGGAACAAATTCTCCCCCCAAGAGCTGATCAATGTCCTTGTGCTTCTGGAGTGAGTATCATGCATGAGGCTGCAATTCAAACACTGCGCCTTTGTGCAGGCAGCATTGGTCAAGAAGAAGGCGTGAGTGCGGTGTGCCTCGCAGGGTGCACGCAGTCCTGTGCAGCACTAGAGGTGTCTGGCCAGGTTGTAGTGAAATGCTCTTCCTCCCTCTGAGGAGAAACAGGTGTATATCGAGGGAGCATGCTGAAGTGGTGTTGCCCTGTGCTCAGTCCGGGCTGTGCAGAGGGTGTCCTACCACCCACGGGCGAGCAGGGCTCACGGCACAGCCTCCTGCCGTAACCAGCACAACCTCCGCTTTGCAGCGGTTTGGTGGAACAGATGGGTGGGGAGACAGGGATGTGCCATAGGCTTTGGAAGCTGATGGTGTGAGGTCAAGTGATTTGTAAATACATACCCAAACCCTCGTGCACAGAGGAGTGTGTCTGCAGACAAGGACAGGGTAGACTTCTAATGTTCCTAATCTGCAGAATCTGTAACAGATACATATTTTATTTTCTTTCTAGGGTGTGTTTATTTCACTTCAGATACGTGGGCAAGAGAAATATTGCCAGGTACTGTATTCTTTCATCTGGGGCTGGGGTGGGGGGACCATCCCTGTGCTCCCTGCTGCAGCCGAGGCAGGAAGGGAGTGTGCATACACATGCCAGGCCAACCCAAGCAGGCAGGAAGCCTGCGGGGCCAGAACTCTGCTCAGCGCCATGCCGCAAGCAGAGTCCCTTCGTCTTAGCACCCTGCCCCTTCCCTCCCCTCCAGCTCCTGCATGAGACCCCCAGGCCCAGGCGCTCCTGGCTGCCCACGCAGGTTGGCAGCATCCCCCGCAGTCGGCTGCAGGTGAGACACAAGTCACAGCTGCATCTCTGCTTCCTGAGCAGCAGCACTGCCGTTTCATTAGCTCTAGGGCCATCTGGTGCAGGCAAGACCAGGGTAGCCTGGCCAGTCCCGCTGGGATTGTCTGGGATAAACCAGATTAGTGCGTTGGAGTGAGGCCAGGTCTCTGTCCTGGTGCCTCATGTAATCCTGTAGTGATGTGGCCACAGCTGCTCATCCAAACCCGCAGTCTTTACTTCCCCTTGCAGAGTGCACGATGCCTGGTTATCCAAGCACACGGGAGCCGACAGGAAATCCCAGACAATGCCGGCGCTCCGCAGCAGAGCTGGGGGGATGCAGGTGCGGCTCCAGCATCTGGGCAGCTTGGAGACCTCCTTCACGCTCAACCACAGTATGTACAGCAGAGCGAGATGGGACTGTGGAGTATTAGCCTGCTGAAAACTGCATGTAGCCATTTTCCACTTGCTGCTTGTTACTTCAGGATATTCAAACTCCACAGAATTACAGTGGTCACCGCTCCTCCCTGCAACATTCCTAGATTGGTGGGGGTGGCATTTAAGCCAGCCCCTTAAAAATCACCCCTGGGACTTCCGTGGCTTTTTCCTCTCGCCTGTCTCAGCTCAACTCCTTGGCTGAGCGCGTGTGCAGACGACACCTTGGTTTGGGTAGTGAGCAGGGCAAGCAGGAGAGCTGCCCTGCGCAGAGACCTGGGCTGGGATCTGCCCTAAGCCTCTCCACGTGGGTGAGTTTTGCCCCATTGAAGCACCTTGCCGTTTCCCCTCTGCGGATACAACTTGGACACCTCATTCTCTGGCTTTAAAGACAGTGAGATTAAGGGGAAATAACTGAGGTTGTTTTTCTCGGTTGGCATCAGGCTGAGGCAGCTTCTATGAATGGAGCTGGCAAATTCAGCGTCTTGCTATTCTTACCTCATCTCCCAACCCAGTGAAGTGCAAGGGGAGAACCTTATCTATGTCAGCATTTAGATCCTGTGGGAGCTGGAGTGTTGAACACTGTTTCCTCCCGATTTGCTTTCTGTCCACAGATGCAGGCACCTCAGAAGCAGATATTGTGCACCAGGCATTACTGGAGGGCAATATTGCCACCGAAGTGTGCCTGACAGTCCTGGACACCATCTCTTTTTTCACTCAGAGTTTCAAGGTCAGCATTGAAATCAAAAGTATTGTAGAAAAGTGTGCTGTATTTCTGTATGCGTGTTGATTTTGGTGATCCATTCTCCTAGAGTGGCAGATTATGGAAGGCTTTACAAAAGCAAATAATTTGCAGCTTGTTTATTTTCCAAAATGCTGTGTTTCATGAGGTCTCAGAGTAATTATGCACTTATGCAATTTTGCAATTTCTTCAAAATGGCAAGACCAGATAAAATTACATGGACGTTATACCATGGGTGTAGGCATGACAAAAATAGAATAAGAGGAAATGTACATCATACAGAAAGGAGGGACTAGAGGAAAGAGAAATGAAGGTCTAGCATTCTTAGAACAGTCACTGTTTTCTACCATAAATTGCCTAGAAGCGAGGCCCAGATGTCTTTGAATCGCTGTACATGAATGTCTCTGGGGCTGAAGCATTCCAGCTGTGGTTACCAGTTCAGATAGGACCAGTACCACTGGTAGAAGTCTTCTCCTCCATATAGTGATTCACACTTCCAGCAGTCATTGCCATCTACAAGAATCAAAGCCTCTGTGGTGAAGTGAACCCCAGGCTGGCAGCAAAATACTGAAATACTCTTCCAGAAAAGCTCTTCCTCAAAGTGTGGTTGGAGGAATCCTGCTCATAGCAATGTGTCTTGCATAATGTCACAACAACTCCGGATTTTAGAGTAAGCACAATTAAGATTTCCTTTTTAGAAGTATCGAACAACATGAAGAGAAAGGTCATCATATCTTCTGTTTCATATCCTTTGCTCTTTTTTGTTACAGAGCAAAAAAGCCATCCAGGTGCATATGTTAAACTACTCCTTAGGAGTTTGTCAACAAGCAGAATGATTTAGATGCAAGAGTTAAAACTTGCTTGACTTTCTCAGTTGCCTCTTTTTGAATATGGCTGAACCACAAAACAATGTGATTTTCAAACCACAGGATAGACTGGATTCCCTTCCGCTTTAATGGACTTCTGCTTTGCTTTTATGGTCATACAGTGTTACCGCACAGAAGTGTGCTCTGTACTACAGTAAAAGTGCTGATGCTGTTCTTACTGACAGAGTAAATGAGTTCAGTTAAAAAGTATGGATCCTAAACTTACCCTGCTACAAGATATGTATGGGATGTCAAAAGACAAACCTGAGCCAGCCCAAGGATTGCTTGGGCTGGCAATGAGATAGGGACTATTGATCTCCTATCAATATGGGACATCCACATCCTTGCTGGGTGGCCACTGCGCACCAGGCTTCCTGCACAGCAGCTGCAAGGATGACAGCAGGCACAGGCAAGATAACTCTGACACCAACCTGTATTAATCATCTCCAAGTAATTCCATTTTGCCATATCTCCAGAAGGTGCAAACTGTCAAAACTTTGCAGGAGACAAGGGAAGTATACTGACTTACTGCAGCTACGAATCTGTCCGGTGAAAAGATGTGATTGTCTTCCCCCCCCCCCCTCTTTTGGGCTGCAAATGAAACACTTGTCAAGACAAATAAAAAGAAATGGAAAAAACGGTGTGGTAGTTGTGTTGGTAACAGCCTGTTTTATTTAAAATAACTCTGGGTGACTGGTGAAAGTTGTACAGATTATTGTGCTAGGTTTTGGATTTAGTGATGCAAAAGTAATAAAATATTTTTTTTTTCTCTGCTATAAAAATAGCCTCTGACCAACTAGTGTAAGTTTGTACTGGTTGTCACATTTATTGGTTATATTTTTACTGAAGGCCCTGCTCCTTATCTGGCTTAAGAATTGATGTGATTAATTATGCAAAATTATCTCTGTCATTTCCAGCTTCAGGCACAACACCTCTGCAAAATAAATTCTCTCGTTGCTTTCCAGACCCAGCTTTTAAGCAACGATGGCCACAATCCACTCATGAAGAAGGTTTTTGATATTCATCTGGCTTTTCTCAAAAACGGGCAGTCAGAAGCAGCTCTTAAGCACGTGTTCGCCTCTCTGAGAGCTTTCATTAGCAAGGTATGTAATACATGACTCTAAAGGTGCAGGAGAATTTATATAGGTATGACAGAAGAGACCAGTACGCTTAAACTGCTGTTAAACTGATATTTTGTGCTGTTTGGAGATGTGTTTTAGAAAACAACTTCTTCACTGATTTAAAAACCAGCCCAGTTAAGTTATCTATTTCAACAATTATTTATTATTTGTTGGATATCAGGAAACAAAAGGAGAAATCGTGAGGAATTCCCTATCTTGCCTTGGTCACAAAACTTCTGCTAAAGATTAGTATCTGTTCGACCAAAAGCTGGTGCTTCTTGAATCTTTGCCCCAAACTGTCAATATTGCTGACAATGCTATTGCTTGAATAATACTTGTACTGACAAACTGCTCCTCTCCGGCTGCGTTTGAAAGAGGATAGTGCTTGCTGAACCTCTTGCTACACTTTTCTGAGCCCTGGTATGCAGTGAGGCTGTTTAATCCCCTGAGCTCAAGCAGCATCAAAGCCACAGCTAACCACATAAGAGCAGTGACTGATGCCATTGCTGACATTTCCCTTCATGCTTGTCAAAACCTGCCACTTTTCATAAGTACATGTTCGAGACCAGATGTACGTGCAAACTCCATTCCTTCCAAGCTGCACGGTTATCGTAAATTCAAAATGAATTAAAACCTCTCAAATCACTTGAATGCAACACTTCATTAATGAGGGAAATCCATGTGGTGTGAGATTGCAGCCAGGCAGACCATGGTATGTGAATGATATGCAGCAAAGTGTTACTTCCAAAGGAGGTCTTGCACTAGTTGCCGAGCAAAGTTTGATCAAAGAAGGAGACTGCTAAACTGTTTTTCAAAGGTGGAAAATGTCTGTGCTATGTACATTTTACTATAACCCCACAGCAAAGCTAAGAGCTAGTATGAGTATGTCTAGGGCTGAATTTTGGTTGTCCTAAGCAAACACGTGAGAAGCAGAAAATGCAGAATTCTTGCTAGCTACCTGTCTGGCTCCAGACAGCGTGGTCTCCTACGAGATGTTTTTCCATGGCGCTTCTTAAAGCCTGCTAGATTGGCAATTGGCATTGGCAGGAATCACTCAGTTTTTCTACAGGGCCCAACACATGTTTATTGCTCTACCTTTCTTTTGAGTTTTCTGCTTGCCTGTGATCTGCTTAGCCTTGAGATCCATCCTGCTGCAGATCTGCACGCACCCCACTCAGACACAGTCTGTCTGCACATCTCTTCCCCTTACTAGTTGAAAGTTTGTTTAGCCAGAAATACTTGTTTTGTGCCTATAGCAAATAAAAGACCTTCCTTGCCTCCCTGGCAAATTTTCTGTGTTTGTATAAATGCGAAGCCAAACCTGCACACCTGCTCACCGTCAGCCTTCAAAACCTGGAGGCCTTCAGGGGTTCCACGCTCGCTTTCTAAAATGCTGATTACAGCAACACAGGCTGTGTTCTTGGCTGCTGCAAGGATGGGCAGTGGGGTCGTTTTCTTGGATTTATACCAGCCTGAATCCACGCTGAATTTGGCATCATGGGTCTTCAAAGATATGAAAGATTGATTTCAGTTAATTTCTCACATTTCCCCTATGACAGGACACAGTGTTGCTTCTGTAAAAGCAAGATATCAGCCCAGCAGATGGTATCTATAAGGAAGTGTTTTCTTTGCCAACTCCATAACCACATGAGTCCCAAACTTCCTTTTAAGTCCTCTGAAGGGCTTTTCTAAGGCCCAAAGTGACAATAAAATAGCCGGGGGGGTCACTGCATTTCATGACAAGTGCAAGGATGGCATGTTTTCCTGCAAGTTTGTTTTGTAATACGAAAACTGCACTGCTTTGTTTTGGGTTGTGTATCACTGTAGCTAAAAATTAGTGTTAACTTCAAGAAAACCAAAAGTGAGTTATACCTTTGATGCAGCTAGAATGGACAATTTGTGATTTTTACGGCCTTCTGTAGCTAATAATTACAATCAAAAGAATCCCCCTCTTATCAACGGTGACAGCAAATGGTTGCTGGAGGGGAAAAAACTCCTGAGATTTATTCTGCATCCCAAAATCTGTCTTAAAAATAGCTTGCTTTCTGCATTGAATCTGGTTCCTTGATAGGAAAAAAAAAAAAAAAAAGAAACCTCACAAGAAAGCAAAGAACAAACAAGTTCTATAATTGTTTGCATGTTTGGTTTTGGTTTTAGAATGAATCCTGCTTGCATGCATGTTTTCTGGGAATTTGGGAAGAAAGCTGTCTCTGTTTTACTGGCTGGGAAGAAGCAACAAAAGCTAGACTGCTCTTGCTTTTATAGTCTAGGTTTTCTTAACAACTAAATCCTTCTTTTCAGAGTAACACTTACAGATAAATACATATATACGTGCTTGGGAATGGTCTTGAAATTAAAGGTTGTGAAGGAAAACATGTACAGGGGAGAGGGGGCTGAGATAATTTGCCCTGCATTGAAGAGCAGTTCAGACACATGGATCTGAGTGTGGTGGAAACCCCATGTAGCTGCCCGCTCCGTGCCTGCCTGTCCCTCAGTGCGTTGACACTAGCAGGGCACGTTAGAGGCATCACAAATCCAGGCCCTGAAGGACTAGGGCAGCAGAGCCTTGCTCCTTTCCTGCAACAGCCGGTTTGGGAAGCTTTTCCCTGTCTGTTAGCAATTCCCCCTGACCGTGTCAAGCTGTGCTTTCTCCCCCTACTAGTGCTCTCAGGATGCAGCATCGTTACAGCCTCCCATGCAGTTGTGAAGGGCACTTGGCATGTCCTGCCTGCTGCTGCGGCTGCCCTGCCCTCACGTCCCTTTTGTGCCAAGGCCTCTCTGGGAGCTGCTCACTGTGTTGACTCCTGCTCTGGCCCTTCGTATTAGGGCTGGATCAGAAATGTGCTCCTCCAGTGCACACAGAGTCATTGCCACATGTGCTGTTTTGCAGCTCTTCCCAGCTCGTGTTCTCCTGCCAGCTGGAGAGCCGCAGGCAGCACCTGGGCAGATCTCCAGCAGGCATACACCCTTTGGTCTGCTGCCCCGAACCTGGCACCAGCAGCGATTGCATCTGCTTGGGCTTGGTGTCCAGAAGGAGCTGCGCAGGGATGCAGGTTCCCTATGAACAGGGCACAGGTTTTCCTCCAGAGCTGGTGCAGTGTGGAGAGGAGCACACAGGGAGGGATCTTGGGCTTCTTCTGGAGAAGATTCCCAGGCAAATTTTTTCTCCCTAACATTGGGTTGGAAATGTCTGAAAAGCCTCTGCAGGCAAGCAGTGGTCCCTGCTGAGAGCAAGTGCCAGCCATATCTTCTTGGGTGCCCGTGTGCTGCCTGTGCATGCCTAATCGCATGTCACTGTGGCCAGCTCTGGGCTAAACCCAGTTCAGAGCGTGACCCCATCTGGCTATGAGAGAAGGATTGCATTACAACAGGCAGCAATTACTTAATAGCTCCCTTTCCCAAGTGCACACATGATCCTCTTGGGCC
This sequence comes from Aptenodytes patagonicus, assembly GCF_965638725.1. Classification (NCBI taxonomy): domain Eukaryota; kingdom Metazoa; phylum Chordata; class Aves; order Sphenisciformes; family Spheniscidae; genus Aptenodytes; species Aptenodytes patagonicus. Next base: position 1,803,439 of record NC_134957.1, read on the forward strand.
TGTGTTACTATGATGTTTATTTGCTTCTTTTCTTTCTCCCTTTTTTTTTTTTGTAAATATTTTTGGCCAGAGGCAGTGAACACCAAGTATTTGGTCAGTGTCTTCATTCTGCCTTGTAACCTGTGTGGCTCGGTGTAATCCCCAACAGTGTAGTCTTGCTAGCCACAGCTCCTAGATTCCTGTTTTGAGACCCTTTCACCAGCACGCCATGGTGGCAGCCACAACAGTACCTACAAGCTTTTCTGAATCATATATACTTAATGCAAGGAGTAGAGGGCCACAGTAACAGCTCCAGGCTCTGACTTGGAGGATGTGAGTGAATACTCTGACAGTATTTACTGTCGTCTCCCATGGGGAGAAGGTAGTGGGGCAGATAAAAGTGGCTCATGGGCCACGCCCCATGAGGACCATTGGGTCTTGAATGAACTGAGGACGTCTTTCCTCTGAACAGATAAAAACCATGGTTTTCTCTGTTGCCTCTTTGTGCCAGCAAATTCTCTGGGACTGGCCCCCAGCTGCAGCACGGGGAGCAGAGTGCCGCTGTGTGATGCCCGAACAGCCTCCTCTCCCTCTGGGAGGTGTTGGCATCACCCCTCTCCAGCCAGGTCCCTGCGGTGGCTGCGGAGGTGGCTGCATGCCAGCACAAAACCCTTCCTTGTTCTGCTTCCCTGTGCCCAGCCCACTGCGACCAGGGTGGAAGGAAGAAGTGTGGTGCCCCCTCCCCACCAGCCACCGCTGGTGACCACGGCCAGATGGACACGCGCTGACGGTCCCCGCTCCGGCGAGCCCTGCATGGAGGCTGCTGCCTGCCGGGGCAGGGCACCGCTGCAGCTCTCTGCTTTTCAGGCACAGCTGAGCTTACCCCCACAGATGTGCTTGGAAGTAGGAGTTTGGTAAGGTGGTAGGCGTGGTGCGGCAGTACGGGGTGCTGGTCTTCCCCTTCTGCTTTTCTTCACCCTGCTGCAAATCTCTGAGCCCCGTGGCTAACAGAGGTAGTTCACGCTGCAGTTGGGCTTGATCCCGCTCCTCCCTGGGGCCAGCCCTGTCTGGCAAGCCAGGGCAGGTCACTGTGTATTTTAGGCTCTCTGGGACAAGCAAGTCTCTTGTTTGCCTTCCTGAGGGCAAGCATGATTTTAGGCTTTGTTGGGGGGACGTGTAGAAGTAGCTGTGTGAGTATCGCAGGTCATGTTTCCCAGCAAGGTTGGACTTCTGGGTGGGCTTTGGTGGATTTTCTGATGTCCCAGATGGCAGCCTTTGGTGGGAATGTCCATGGGATCTCTCCTCTCTGCCCCGCTGCTGGTGTTTATGGCTTTTGTAAGAACGTAAAACTTCTGTCTGTCCATTTTGGTGAGAATTTGCCAATGAACCCAAAAGTTGTTGGTGAAGGGGATAAACGGACATACACAAGCACATCCCCAAAAAGTGTGACAGCAAAGTTCACATTGCTCTAGGAAATGTGATTAAAAACAGGTCCCGAATTCATTTCCACAAATATTTTCAGGCTCAGAATGCTGGTAGTTTTATTGAGGCTGTCCAGGCTGGAGCCCAGTGTGTTGCCCCATGCCCCTGCCCAGCTGAGCCCTGTGGGTGTAATTTAGTGGTGTATTTTCTAATATTTGTATGCCTTTTTTGAAGTTTCCCTCAGCGTTTTTCAAGGGAAGGGTGAACATGTGCGCTGCCCTCTGCTACGAGATCTTGAAGTGTTGCACTTCCAAGGTGTCCTCCACAAGGAACGAAGCCTCGGCTCTTCTGTATCTCCTGATGAGAAATAACTTTGAGTTCACCAAAAGGAGAACATTTCTGAGAACGCATCTTCAGGTCAGTGACTGGGGAAAAGCTAGAGAGCAGGACGCCTCAGATTTAATGAACAGATATATCAATATGACTATGTCACCTCATATCTGCAGATGATCTTGACGTTGTTATATGGACAAAAATCCACTTGATTTCCAGGCTTTGCCTAATTCCTGTTTCCAGTGATTGGCCCAGGGCCGTTTGGGTAAAATACACTGCTGTCAAGTACTCCAAGCTGTTGAGTTTTTGAAATCACAGACACAAGATACATCTCTGCCCCAGAGGCTGGCCGGGATGGGATGGAGAGGACAGCAAGAAGAGCTGCCTTTGAGGCAGGAGAAGGGATTTTCCTGGATTTGCTTTTGCAGCATTGGTTTTTTTGAAGCAAATTTAGATACCTAGCAGGGCAGTTGAATACCGTCTGGGTTGTACTGAATCACAGAAGGTGGTAACTAATGTACAAGCAGGGATTTCTATTACGAATGTTATATTGTTGATTCTGTGAACTCGCTGTTCAGCAAAGCAGTTTGGTCCTCTGGGGAATATTTGTCCTTGTGAGACGTGACAGCAAAGCTACAACAACCACCATTGCTTACATTGTGGGAAAGATGTGATATTTTCCTATAAGCGTTTTATGTAACTAACTGTGACACTAAAACTCCTCTATTAGGGCTCGTTTAAATAAAGCCCCTACCCTGTCCCAACAGATAATAATTGCAGTGAGCCAATTAATAGCAGATGTGGCACTCAGTGGTGGGACAAGATTTCAGGACTCCTTGCTCATCATTAACAACTTTGCAAACAGTGACAGGCCTATGAAGGTAAGTTGGAGATGTTAAATCACATCATGTGCTATCAGCCATTAATGCAAGACTGGGGACGCACTCAAGGAAATCATGTTTAAGGGTAGGGCTAATGATTGGAACTATGATTTATAAGCTCATAGTGGGCTGTATTTGCTCAGTAAACAAGTATTATACCAACAGCAATAGGGCCAGCTGCACAGGCAGGTCATGCTCCATCCGTGAGGCCTCACACCAAGAGGACGGAGCTCCGCAATTCAGGTTACGCTTTGCAAAGTGTGCTGCTTGCAAGGGTGTCCAAAGAGCTTTCCAAGAACTTCCAGCTTTGAGAGGAATGACAAGGGAGGGTATGGTACTTCTGCTGCCTGAAGGTAATAATTAACAGGAATTAATTTTAATTAAATGAGTGTCAGTAATATTAAGAAAGCACTCTTTCATGGAGATTAATGGTTGTGTTTCTTTGGAAAATAATTGTCTGTCTTTGCGCTAGAATTAACAGCTTCTTCCCAACTCATTGAACAATATATCATCACTGCAGCTTGCTCCATTGCACACAGTGTAGCTGCCAAGGTAGGACAGAGGAAAATGGGAAGCATTTTTACAGTTCTGTGATTATCCTATGACCTGAAGGTGGAACGGGAACCTCAGTTAGGTGCTGAATTGTGCTATAACAAAGTTATAGTTAGGATATACCTGGCAAAAACCTCAGTTCTCTTCTGTACACAGGTGTTTATAAGGGTTTCACTGGGCCATACTTTGCTGCTCATATTTTACATCACGAGACCATCATTATATCCAGTTTATGTATTTATATAAGTGCAAGAGTACAAGAGAGATTTCAGTACACTGGAGAGGATGCCATGCACACAGAGATAGCTGGGGAGCAGGAGCCCAAGGAGAGGGAACGTGAGTCAGGCTCATCATGGAGGAGAGAAAGCTGAGGGGGGACCGAACTGCTGCTTTCCACTACCAAAAGGGAGGTTATGGAGATGAGGAGGTCAGGCTCTTCTCAGAGGTGTGGAGTGGCAGGACAAGAGGCAATGGGCACAAGTTGCTGCAAGGGAAATTCCAACTTTATTTAAAGAAAAAATTATTTCCCAAGAACATGGTGCAGCCCTGGGACAGGGCCCAGAAACGAGGTGGGATTTCTGTCCTTGGAGATTATAAAACTTGGCTGGACAAGCCCTGCTCTAACTCAACGATGGCCCTGCTCTGAGCAGGGGATCGGACTGGAGCCTGTGTTTCTTTATTTATTACATTCCTGTGGTGGGAAGCTCTACAAATGCCTTTGGTGCTTTAGGAATTGAAGAGTGACTGCATCAGAGACTAACAAGCCAGATGTTGAATGACATGAAAAATACTTCAGGCATGGTTTACGGTCCCATCCTGGGACATTCGCATGCACAGAGCACTTCTGTCTCGCTCTCACACTAGCTTCTCAGGATGCCAAAGTACCTGCCTCACTGTAGCACTGGAACAGCCTGGCATCCAGCGCATGACCAGGAGAGATTGGCCCTGTGCACGCCCAGATTGAAATGCCTCTAATTGCATATGAAATACTGTATGCTGTATGCAGTGTGAGTTCAATAAGGAAAAACTAGTCTTATCTCCTGTGTTCTCAGTGTTTTCAGATTGGCAGTAAGTGGAGTGTTGGCTAAAAGGGTAGCAACGGTCTTTTTTTGGCAAAGCCTGGACACCTTTTATTTCTGTATTTGTTTCTAATTAGATTTGTTTTGTGTCAGGCAACTGCTTTTCCTTCCGAAGTCAAAGATTTGACAAAGAGAATCCGTACAGTGCTTATGGCTACCGCTCAAATGAAAGAACATGAAAAGGATCCAGAAATGTTGATAGATCTACAGTACAGTTTAGCCAAATCTTATGCAAGTACCCCAGAGCTCCGGAAAACGTGGCTGGACAGTATGGCAAAGATACATGTAAAAAATGGAGATTTTTCAGAGGTAATTCATGTAATTAAAAACATGGTGCACAACAAGACAGATGTACAGATGACATTTTAATTTCCCCTTTGTACTTTGCAGGCAGCCATGTGTTATGTTCATGTAGCAGCCCTCGTTGCAGAGTTTCTGCACAGGAAAAGTAAGTGTGTGCTGTTTGGGAGGCACAAGGAAGATGGTGCAGTGATGGGTTTTGGGGAGACCAGAATCTTTTTAAAGACAAGTTTCTCTCGATTTGGTAAATGATTATTTTAGAAACAACCTAAAAAGGAAAAAAAATTAATGCAGTGGATAAAGCTAGAAGAAGATGAGTATTTTTTTAGGAAAAGAATCCAATTGTTCATACACAGGCATTTACTAGGCTGGCCCGCTCTGCTTAGACAGTCATGTTGGCACGTTGCTGAGTGAAATAAGAACTGACACATCATGTCTCGGTTTAAATGTTCAGTTGTATTTTACATTAGGAAATGTGCTCACAGGGGAACCCCATGTTATAAACTGGCTGTCAATATGTTCATTGGAAGTATCACTGTAGGCAGTACAGAAAACTATAGAATAAAGCAGTCAAAATTCAGTCAAAAAATGAGACTATAGCCTAACTATACAAGTATGTAAAGAATAATCAGAAAAAAAGGGAGTGTTGTGGTTTAATGCAAAACAGGAAGGAAGGACAGACTGCGTGTTCTCAAGTAACACCACTTTGCAGGTTTTCTTTTAAATATCTGTTCCACAGTTGACATATTGACCCCATTTCTCATTTCCCTGTAAGGGAGTAATTGTTGAAATGGACACTTAACATTTCAGAAAGTTAAGGCTGCATAAAAGCTGATTACATGAACTGCCTTGGCTGGAAAGGTCTTAAATGCCTTGCTCAGGGGGCTTGGAGTCCCTCCAAATTCTGTACTTTGTGTTGGCTAAGTGGGAAAATTCAGGACTTGTTTTTCTGATATGTATACACATTTCACATGGCTGCAGAGGGGAGAGTATTGAAAGTTGGCAACTCTTTCTTTGTACCCTGGAGGCTGCTTACCACAACCGCTGGTAAAGGAGAACTTCAAAAAAACATGAGGAACCAAATCCAAAGGAATATCAAGTGAATACATTGAGTTATCTCTGTCACTGGCACTCTTTACATATACGTAAGCTGGAAAGGGTTCAGAAAAGGCTTAACTACTCAAAGTTTTGGGGTACATAACTGTGCTTTCTGCTAGGAGTGTACAATCTTGTTCACTTACCATGCAGCTCTCCAGCATCCAGCAATAGCTATCTTCTTGCATCTTCTGTGCAAAGATATACCCTTGTCCTTCTCTCCTGACTTTCAGTTGGTTGCAGCCAGTTAGGTTGGTCAAAGCTGACTTCCAGATAGCTCACTGGGAAATCTGTTGTGCTTGGTGTTAGTTACGTACTAGGAATGACTCCCATGGCAAATGGCTGGGGAGGTTCTGATGTGTTCAGTCTCGTATAGCAGATCAGTAGCAAATATGGGAGTCAGGTCCCCTGCTACTTGTAGGACTTTGCTGTCAGCTTCCCTGGCCATTAAAGCATGACGCATTTGAGATATGTTACTCCACTAACCCATTTGCTTTTGTCTGCTACAGAACTCTTCCCCAGCGGATGCACTGCCTTCAGGAAAATCACTCCCAACATTGATGAAGAAGGTGCAATGAAAGAAGATGGTGGGATGATGGATGTACATTACAGTGAGGTGAGGTGAGGTCCTGTAGTATAGACTACAGGCTATTTGATAGCTGATTAGGATTTAGTTTTAGACTTTGCTCACATGAGCTCTGACAAATTATAGTTGTGCACTGGCATCTGTAAGGAAGACTGTTCCACAGCAATTTCCCAAGAGAAATCTGCATTGAAGGATTTTCTGTGTACAATTCAGACAGGTAAAACTGGTGTAAGTTCTTTGTTCCTTTGAAAGGCTTTTCTAGCACTGAGACTGAAAAAGCTGCACCACAATCTCTGCCTGCCTTGTTATGCAAATGCTAATTCTGCCAGCACAGGGCAGTGCAGCATGGTATTTCCAAGGAGGGACAGAATGCAAGTCAAGCTCTGTCGAGTGAGAGGTCAGCTTAGGTTCCGCTTGAGTTAGGGCTGTGCTGCAGGACACCACATTAGCAGAACAATCCAGAAACCATAGCAGGGCACTGGGGAAGTGGGTAGATCCTCCCGTGAGTCATAAAGTCTCACAATTACTTCTGCACCATCCCTGTACAACTGTGTTGGGTGGGCCACGTGGCTGAGTGAGGTGGCCCTGCAGCCCAGCTGCCCAGTTGCCCATTCATCAAGACTAGGCTTGAGGATCCTTAGCATCGCATCCCACTCCTATTGCACACATGTTCCTTGGAAGTGTTTCTTAGACACATACCTCGGACTTCCAGTGCTGTCATCTGCATACCCTCCCAGAGTTTTGGCATTCTCCTGGGGAGGTAGCTAAATAACCAAGACATACTTGCTGGCTACTGTGCTAGTGATTTATTAAGAATGAATGAACTTTTAAAAAATAACTCGTCCTTTTTTCTTTATTTTTTTCCCCAAAATTTAGAATACCTTTGGAAAGGCCAGGAACACACAGGGTTTAAACTTATGTAACTGTGGCTACTTATACTGGGACCTGTTAAAGCATCTGAAGTTAAAATGGTTTTCTCTTCTAACTTTTACTGTTAACACCACCATTTGGTTTCTCTCGTAGGAAGTCCTGGTGGAGCTGCTGGAACAATGTGTAGATGGCCTGTGGAAAGCAGAGCGTTATGAAACAATTTCTGAAGTTTCCAAACTGATCATTCCTATCTATGAAAAGCGGCGTGAATTTGAGGTAGGTATTTTGAACTAGTTTGCATACGTCAGGTAATATTCTAGAAAACTAAGAAAAAAACAGGAGGCTTTTTTATTTTTGAAGTTATGAGTTAATGAATTGGTGTCAGTAAAGCACACACTGTGCTTCATTTCTGGTCATTAAACAAATCAGTGAAAGCAATGGTCTGGAGGGTAATTATTAAAGCTAAAGACACGGAAGACTCATATCTAGTGAATAATTCCCAACTTCCTTCCCCTAAAATAAAACTGTCATCATCCCATATGCTCATGAAAGCCAGATTCTTTTTGAGACTTGAGCATTTTAAGGGTTAAAAACAGGGTGAGAACTGTTCAAAGAAAGGACTAGATCTGCAGGTAGTTCAGTGGCAAGTGGAGAGGAAGGAAGGAAGCTGTTACCAGCCCTCTGCCTTGCTCCTTCCCAACACCCGCTGTGACCCGTGCTTTGGTGGGGCTGTTGCTCAACTGCTGAATAGCGCTCCTCTTTCCCTCCCTCTCCCATGACCCCCTCCACATCAGAACAACATCCAACTATGTAATTGAAGCTAGGGGAAGCCTTGATCTATTTTTTCATCATAAAGCTGTTTTTAATAAAAAAAGAATTTCTGGGTAAAATACTGCAAGCTCCTCTACCCTCAGTCAGGGAACATGCTGAGACAGTAGGCTCAGCCTTCTCTCTAAGGATAGTGGTGGTGTTGCAGTCTGTGTACCTTTCAGACCTGAAGCTAAGCATGTGATTAAGACTGAGGTTTTTCAAAGAAAACCACATGAGTTCAACCTTTAGAAATTCAAGTTTGAATTCTCCAAAGGCTCGTGTTCACATATCTCAGTAGCTTCCAGTGTACGCTAGAATTTCCTGCTTGCAAAATTCTGCTTTAATGTGTCAAGATTTGATTTCCAGAAACTTACTCAGCTGTACAGAACGCTTCATGGAGCATATGCTAAGATATTGGAAGTAATGCACACAAGGAAGAGGCTTCTTGGAACCTTTTTCAGAGTGGCCTTTTATGGACAAGTAAGTATATACACCGGCTCAGCAGCTACCCCTCACCAGGCATCCTGGCCCCTAAAGCTGCTGCTCCGTCAGACCTGAAGCTGAAAAGCCTGCTAGCTCCTCTGGTGCAGCCACTGGCGCGTCTACATGAGCGTTTCGGTATTGCACCCTTGAGGTGACGGTTTGTGTCTCTCTCCAGCAGCATTTGATTTATTATAAAGTTTATGAATCTGCTGCTGGGCTTTTCATAAAACAACTCAGCAGTTAGGAAATAGTTTAGTGGGTTCAGAAAACACCGGGGGTTTTTTGTAATTATAGTTATTATAAGTTACACAAACACAATGCAGTGTGTATAGTGTATAACCAGTAGTATATAACGATAGTATATAAACAATAGTGGTAACAGACATTTTCTTCTACAGACAATTGCTGCTCCCTTCTAGATAGTAGAGGAAAAGGTTATGGGAGAAGCTGGAGGCAAAATATGTATCAGTGTTGGTTACACACTTAGCTGAGGTAGCTGGAAAAATGGACAAGATGTGGGGCTCAGAGTCCCAAGAAGGAGCATGATCTTATCATATCTGATGAAGTCTTCTGAGCCTGAAAGCAGCTATGTTTTTATTTTTTTTCTCCAGCTATAGCAGTTATCTAATAAAGTGTGTTACCCCTCATCTCCCTTGTGTCTCTGAACTACCTGCTTCTGCTTGTGGACCCATAACCATGGGGGAGACGCAGGACCCCTCTTTAGAAAATGCTATGTAAATTATATTAGCCCTGCCCTTCCTCGTTCCTTCTTTCAGAGGAGATTATGAATACCCCTGAAACCATCTTGGGTTTGTACCTTTGAACACTGCTGTCATTACACGCACAACATATCAGAGCATTGACTTCTGCTGCAGCAAACATAAATTTTATTTTTTTCCTCATCTTATCTCCAAAATTAAAAAGTAAATAAGGTTAGCAATAGATAAAAGTAAACGACTGCTAGCTTAGTTTTCTAGAAGCTGTAGACATAACTGGTTCAGCCCCTAAAATTAAGCTATGTAACGTATCATCCTGACAACCAATACTTGATCCAGTTTTGCATTTAAAGCTTTGCTGGCTTTATATGCCAGCTACACAGAGATAGTTTCAACACTCTGTCACAACTTCTGACTGGAACATCTCAACAAAGCATGAAGCTTTCATGCTGTTTCCATTACAGGGAGGACTGGTGATGCAGGCACGACCTTTAATGCAATTTTGTCTCTATTTACAACAAATACACCAAGTTCCACTTCCCTGAATACAAGAGGAATCAAAGCAGAGGAAACCCATTTCTTTATTTATTGCTTGAAGTCCCTTTCAGCCTACACAAAATCCTTCTCTTCAGACTGTTCATTTGGCTCTGCTGTCAGGGCTTTCTCAACTTGTGTGTCTTTCTGCTCCTTCTCTATGCTTTGTTTTTGTGGTTTTTCTCCTGCTTGCCTCTTTCCAACCTTCCGAAAAGTCAACCGCTGGCCAAACCCATCTTCCACATTGTTTAGATTTCTCACTGGTCATTTTTAAGGCTTTGTGTTCAGCAATGACGTGTTTGTGTTGGCTGAGGAATTTTATTATTTTTTTACACAGTTTTCGAAGAAACTTACTAAACAGGCCAAGTTCAGTCAGACTTTATGTAAGCCATAGCCTTCTAAACCTTCTTGACTTTCTGAAATGTTAGTAGAAAGTTGCTTTCAAAGTAGCAAATCTAAAATAAAGTATTCCAAGTGAAGAAACCCAGCTATTCCTCACTACTTGTTTGTGATTAATGCTAGACGTTCTTTGAAGAAGAAGATGGGAAGGAATACATCTATAAGGAACCCAAGCTGACAGGCCTCTCAGAGATCTCCTTCAGACTTCTTAAACTTTATGGAGAAAAATTCGGGTCGGAGACTGTAAAAATTATCCAGGATTCTAACAAGGTAGAGTTAAACTGCATGAACAAGCTAACGAAATGCTATTAGCAGTGAACATTAGGGCCACGTACTAAAGAGTGCACTGACGGGTGTGACAAAAATATCAATTGTATTCTAATACTGTTCAGGGCCTGGGACTGCACTGCTCTAAGCACTGTGCAAATGGAGCACAGAAGGATGAGCTTTGCTCTGTGGAGCTGAAGATGGGAGATGACAGAGCATCCCTTTCTTCTGCCAGTAGGAATGGAGGAGTGAGCCCTGTCTTCCGCCCCCTTACAAGCACCTTGCTTCCAACTGCCCCTTGCATCCTCACACTCCTCTGTGGACATGTTGCACAGCTTGACAAGTTTTGGTGCTGATGTGGCTCCCAGGTGGAAATAAATGAATTGGCAGTTATGAATGGGAAATTGCAATCCACATCTGACTGAGCCCTGTTGTTGGGAGGCATTAGGAACCAGCACAGAGGAGCAGATGATTGGAAGTGGAGTTACTTGTTCCTTTGACACTGCAAGTCTAAAATAAAATCTTTTGTGCCCTTGCAGCCATAGCTCCTTCCTTTTCCTGTTGAATACCCATTTATGTTCCCTGCAAGGGCTGTTCACACCCCTAAGTTGCAACTGTGGATATGTCTGGGTTGCTAAAGGCAATACTGGCGATCCCAAAGCTTGCTTTGTGCAAGCCTGCAGATTTGCGTGCCGCAGCACAGTACTGCATGAACGCTAGCTCATGGCCTGGAAGCAATATGGTCATGTAAGAAGGACTAAGTAGCTCAGGCATGTGCTGCATTGATGGATAAGGTGATACAGCTACCTGTTCCAGATGCAGCTTGTTTGGCCCCAGATGAGGTATTTCTTGTGCCACACATCATTGTCTTTGTGTCTGCTAGCAGATGGTCTAGACATCACAGCTGAGGTCAAAGGGAGTGTTTTGTGTGTCATTCATGCACACATGAATGCAGTGGGGCTGGGTCAGCAGGGAATCAGTTTAAATCATATCCCAGTAGATAAGTTAACCAGTTATAAGTTAAGTTATTAACCTTTGCTCTTCTAGTGAGTAACCCTCTTATTTCACAGGTCAACATTAAAGACCTTGATCCGAAGTATGCCCATATTCAAGTGACTTATGTGAAACCCTATTTTGAAGACAAAGAAATCTCTGAAAGAAAGACTGAATTTGAAAGAAATCATAACATCAACAGATTTGTATTTGAAACTCCTTACACTTTATCTGGGAAAAAGCATGGCAGCGTGGAAGAACAGTGTAAAAAAAGGACCATTCTTACTAGTAAGTACAAGCATCTGAACATGAAACAGTATGTATCAGCAACTATTTTTAGACTATTTTAGCTCATAAAAATAGCCCCAAAGAGTCAGAAATTTTCTCAGCTACTTAATCAGAATTATGATACAATATTCTGGTTGGGAGGGGGAATTTACCTTATATTTCTATGTGCAAATTTTTACAAATTAATAAATCGTGCTGGTAAATTATAACCTTGTTCGGGATTTCACACACACCAAGTAAAACCCTGAGGGCAAGGATCTGCCAGTATACGTTCTATGAAGAGTACTCCTATTTGCTGCATGACTTTTCAATCTATAAACTTCCTTTGCTGTTTCTGGTAGCTTTGAACTCCTTTCCATACGTAAAGAAGAGAATTCCAGTCAATTACGAACATCAGGTTAATTTAAAACCAATTGATGTTGCTACTGATGAAATAAAAGACAAGACAGCAGAGCTGCAGAAACTCTGCTCTGCTGGTGATGTTGACATGATCCAGCTGCAACTCAAATTGCAAGGCTGTGTTTCTGTGCAGGTAAGGCTTGATGTCTGTTCAAAATTACATTTATATAAACATCTCATAGTGAGTCATCTTTTCACAACACAACACATTTACTTTCCAGAAATCATTAACTACCTCGTTTGCAGCACGGCAGCCATCAGCCTGCCAGCGCAGCTTGCCCTGCCGCATACAGTGGTACATTGGCGGGTGACTCATGGTAATAAGCATTTTGTCTAGTGGTGTTTACAGTGTCAAGTCCAAGTGTAATTGCACATTAGTTGGCCACAGGTGAATGCTGAAATGTACTTAACTCTTGAAGATTGTACTGTACGTATCAGGCATAAATAGCCTTTTTGTGAGCCTGACTTCTCAAGCTGGATAAATGACCTTAAGACTCAGACCACACTGCTTTTCCAAATGGAAATAAAAGGAAAGTATGAGGAAACAGATTGCATCTCTTTTTATCTCCATTTATCTTTTGGTCTTAAAAAACTAGACAGAAAAACTAATACTCAGCTTTTGAAACTTCAGGTGCCTCCAGTGACATTAGTAATGCAGAGTTGGTGGCATTCAAATAATATGCTAACGTTGGGTTTTGGTTTTTTTAAATTGTTATTCCCTTCACAACTGCCTTTAGCAACTCAACAGAAGTTCTAGCATAAATGATTTCTTACTTCTTTGGTTCTAGGTTAATGCTGGTCCCTTGGCCTATGCCAGAGCTTTCCTAAGTGACAGCCAGTCCAGCAAATATCCTACTAAGAAGGTGAATGAGTTAAAAGAAATGTTCAGGTAGGATTTCTAATGTAATAAAAACTAGCCAGCTGGCTGGAACATGGTACCTGCTTTGCTTATATTTTTGTCTGTCTCCAAAATCAGCAGATGCCGAATGCTCACATGTGCCTTATAAAGATCCAGGTCTCACGGGGTTGTGGGTGCTCAGACATATGAAAAAAGCCAATGTAACTATGTATGTCAAGAATTCCCAAGCTCAGGGCTGTGATCTCCATGGGGAGATTTGCCTGAACGTCTGCTTCAACCGTTTGTGTGGGTATTTGAGATTATCATGTGAAGAAAGTATGTTTGAAAACCAGAGGTCTGACAGTCTTGTGTTCAGGGATCTTCCATATTGTGCATTGTTTCCCAGTCTTTCCAAAGGGATTTTTTACTAGATAATGATGAACTTAAAATATTTTAAAGCAAATCCCTTCCCCGTTTATGGAGGACCATCGTTCTTGTTTCTGTTGCTAATTTTTGAAACCATGTGACTTGCACAGGTGTTTTTCTAACTCCTGTCCCTTAGGGTAGGTTTTACCTCCCTCCCACTTGAAAGTGTCCCCCGAGATATAATCAGGCAGCTCCTGCTTCACCTCAGGATGATGAGCGTTTGCCACGCTATTTTCTGGACCCCGCAGGAGCAACCAGTTGCCCACCAGCTCCTGCATTCATTACTGGGTGTTGGTGACTCCCATTTCGCCCATTGGTCACTGTATGGAGAAGGCAGCATTTGGGCCAATCCTATTTTCTTTCAGTGTATTGAGTAACCTAGCAAACCATGGAACAAATAAGGGAACAATCCCTGCAAACCTGCCCCCGCATGGATGCAGAACAGAGGGAAGGCGGTTTTACTTTCCAGTCTTGCAGTGCAGCCAGGAGGACAAACACAATCTCTATTTCACGCAAAAAATCCCAGAAAATCCCACTCGTGCTTGTATTTTCACTGTAGTCTATAAAAAAGGAGAAATATGCGTGTGAAATGAAGCAAAGCAAATGAGTAACAGTAACCAAGAAAACAATATTACAGCTCCCCATGATCTAAATGTCTTTCTGGAGGGTGTGTCTGCTGTTAGCAACTTGACCTCTCAAGCACACATGCGACATCACATGCATCCAGATCTGCCAAGCCCCGTACGATTGATTTCCCCTCTGTGCCTGACCAGGGCCTCCTTCTGTTTTGTGACCCTACAGCAAGCTGTGTGTGGTCCTACAGGTTGGGGTGAAGGTGCGAGACCACTGTGTTGCACTGCAGGTGCGTGTGTCCCATCTGCTGAGGATCCAGGCTTGAAGGAGCTCCAGCAGAAAGTCCAATACCTGTGTTGCAGTCCCTCCCCATTCCCTGATCCACTGTGCCAGGGATGCTCCTAGAATGTGACTTGTCCCAAACGTTGGAGAAAAGGGGGAAAAAATGAGATTTGCCTATCTGGTTGGTTGGTTGCTTTGGTAGAAGACTGGGTTATTGTAATGCCCAAAATTCATTCCTTTCCTCCCTAGGAAGTTTATACAAGCCTGTGGAATTGCTCTGGAGCTCAACGAGCGACTCATTAAGGAGGATCAAGTGGAGTACCATGAGGGACTAAAATCAAACTTTCGGGATATGGTGAAAGAGCTTTCTGACATCATCCACGAACAGGCACGTACTGCATGTCAGGAGCCCACAGAGGTGTTTCTCTGTGCTTGAAAACTAGCTAATGCTGAAAACTGACTGAAAACTAATTAAAAACTTGATCACTCTTCATGTTATTTAGTTAAATATAAAAAGGCAAGTAACTGAACATGAAAAGTAAACTATACACTTGGTGGATTCCTAAAACCGGTTTCTGTTGATTGAATGTCTCAGCCTGGTGTTCGTATACAGTGTGCTTCAGGGTGGAGTCTTCGCT